>NW_019211454.1:56620641-56947588 GCF_002443255.2 Varroa destructor | reverse complement strand
ATATATCGTTTATTGATTTCATTTCTTGCAACTATGTACTAATCTTTTGTCAAATCATAGTTCTCCCTGTCCTATCCTAATTCCGTCGTATTTCCCCTTGTTTATTTTTGTATCTTTAGCATCGCCATTTCTGCTACTTTTGCTCCCTTATCATTCTTTCACGAACGTATACATTTATATACTCATGTATCGTTTTTAGTCATCTTGGCATTGTTATTGCACTTTATGATTTCTTTCTTCCAGGCCAGATGGGCGGTCCTTTACTCGTATGTTATATGGGGCTGGCTTAGTAAGTCTCTACTCTGCACTTCGCTTTTTTTTGCATGTGCCTATGCAGTGCACATGCTTGTAATTATCTGCTACTAGTTAGTGTCTACACGTGTATGTTTGTTTATTTGAGTCAGTCACTGTTTGTAGAGTTTGTCGTTACTCTCTACCTATGCCATATATATTACATATTTTGTTTTTTCTGGTCTTTCGGGGTGAATGGTAACAGCTTTGTTCTTTTGAACGCATTGACGCTAATTAAAATATTTTTAGTTAACTATATCATTCTTTAATGGGTGTGTAGATATCACTAGTAGTTATTTTACATATTTTCTTCGTTTTCTTGCTATTTTGACTTTGGTGCCTTTGTCTGCCCCTGTCAAACATTTATTTCGTTTTCCACTTCCTGTCCATTAGTCGGTTTTTGAAATGTTGTGAGACAGTTTATCTCTCACAGTGAATGTGTTTTTCTCTGGTGGTTTAGCTTCTTCCGTTATGGTGGGGTTAGCAAAAATAGTTAGACCATGTCTTTGAAGTGAATGCGTGATCAAAATATTGACCATAGTCGCCGCCTTCTTCATGTGTGGCGACGTGAACTTCCGTACAGTTCCTATATATATATGTATATACGTACATTTTGTTATGGAAGAAGAGGCGCCTGCATAGCCCAAGGTTGGCTTAGAAAATAATAAAGAAGTTAGAAAACACAATTGCGAGCATTGAAATTTTACAATAGGATTTTTATCTTTTCATATGCCAGAGTACCTTACAGGTTTTTTAAAAAATAGATTAGAGTCAGAGAAATTAAAACGAAATCACTAAAAAGAAACTAACATCGTCAGGAAACCTTGAGAGGAAAAGTAGAGATAAAAGCGAACAGAAGCTATTATCGCACAATTACCATCAGCATCATTATGTTCTTCTTTTCGATATCTTCTTTATCAAAACAACTCCTAAACTGCACAGAAGCCGTAAAATGCTCCCATTGTGAACCAACCTGGCACGATTAAGATTATTAATATTATTTTTAGCGAAATAGGTCATTTTGTATTCTTAATATGTGAAGTGTATTTTTTTGTAGGACTCTGAACCCAACGATATGCTACAGCACGTGAAATAGTCCTAATACATCAGTTGTAACGGAACTAATATCGATATATTGGCCTGCTACATTCGACCATGGACATCTTCTCGCAAGAAGCTCATTACGCCTTCCATTAAATGTTATTGTTATAGTAAAGACGAATTTGCGAAAACAATTATATACATATACCCATATGAAGTAACCATTTAATAGTTATTAATATATTTTATAAACTCTCACGCATGCTATAATGATCGTTATTTTATTTTCAGCGGTTGGTTAGAAGCTAAGCGTGTAAAATAGTATGTCCGCTATAAATTGTTGTTTAGATTTCCTCCATCATTTGCATTGAACTATGAGCTAAGGTGAATAGTAAAAATAAAAGCGTCATTAGCGTTCGCATCACACTCAAACAAGTCGACCCTCTTTGTTAACCGTAAACTCCTTAAATACGGCTCCTAAACTCGTATCTAAACTAAGCTATATTATTAGAAAACGAGAAGTAGAACAAAATCATTCTTTTTTATCTTGAATTTCAACTATAAGTAATAAGAGTTCGATATAAAAATCGAAGTATATCGACATTCGACAACGAAAAATAGCTGGCAATGAAAAACGGCTTACACTTACCAGAACAAAAACTAACGTTTTCAATTAGCAAATGCAAGCTGCTACAATTTGTAGCTTGCATATGTATTTTATCTGGATCAATGACTTCGCTGACGCCCATAGATTATGTGTATTTCACACTTGGATTCATATTTTCACAGAAATTGGCAAAATGTCTACTATGAATTGTTGTTTCGATTTCCTTCATAATTATAATAATAATAAAAATAAAAATAAAACACTCAAATAAAACACTATTAAACAATAAACCTAATTAAATATTCCCCCTTTTTGCCGTTCTGCAGGTACTGGATTGCCAGCCACTGCCAGACTAACCCAGATTATTTTAGCACAATGTGATTTTTTACAAACTATTAGCCGGATTAAGTAATGGATTTTACGAGATATCGACCAATCGATATGGTTGTCGCTATTAGTAATCCATTGCGAACTGTCGTGGTATTATTCTTGTTAAAATAATGCGGTAATGAGATCTACGAAAATATCGCTAATCTTCGGTGTTATCTCTCATAGTCTCAATTAAGGTGTCCCACGTGTTTACATCGAATGATGCTATTTCTTTCAAATACGTCCACTCCAATTCACACAAACGCCTTCAGACACACCGTCGCATCAAAACACACATCGCACAATCACCAAAAGCATAATATTATAATCCAATAAATGACGTAGTATCAACGTTATAATCTCTAGTTCTATAATGGTAATGATACTCGTTACTCGTCTTTATTTTCATGTTTTACTGTCTTTGATATGTCAACCGAAGATGTTTAGTTCATTCAAATGCGAAAATGTTTTCGTATGTATCTCCTGTAATCATAGTTTAGGCATCTTCTATTATATAGCACTGTCAAGCCTTTCTAGCTTTTTTCGAAGCTCTCGTTATTTACAAATATATAATAAATATGTCATATAGGTATTATACGTGTTCCTTATTACACACACACTGCAGACAGAAAATACACACATGCCTGCAGAAAGATCTACAGAAAGTAATGAATTATTTTCATTTTAATAAAACATCGATTAACAACATTTGACTAAAGTTAATAGGAGCTGTAATGCTAGCACGCCTTTCTTGACTTATACCACAACGAAAACTGCTATCTTTACTGCTGTCTCTGGGCAAGAAAAAGCGTTAGCATCATTTGGCGATTTGTTATAAGGAGCTAAAAACCAACCTCATCGCATTGCACTACGGGCTGCCGCGCTGCCCGTTAATAGTAAAACGCAACCAACAGAAAACAGCTTTTGGTGTTTTCTGTTGACGCACAACATGTCAAAACCTGACTACGTACCTAGTAAGCTAAGGCCTATAGATAGGCCTAATATTGTCCAAGACGTCGTGGAGCACATCTGGGTGCCTGAGTCCTCTAGCTTCTTTTTACAGTTCCTCATTGGTAGAAAGGTTTGCGCGGCAGTCCAGTTCGTCTGTACGTGGTACCTATCCGTGATCTAGTCAGTTATGTAGCAATACTATTATGTAGCAATAATGTTCATAATATTGCAGTCTGTAGATTATCTATGATTGTTCAAAGCCTAACACATGACCCTTTATGAGAATATGCGTTGTTCTACATTATTGTGGAGTGCCGTCACTTGTGCTGCTCGGTCGAGCAGTAACGTGCTTCGTGTTCACTTCTTTTATGTCACCCAATTCTATTATTATGGGAGCATTGATTGCATTTGTTGTTACACTATACGCATGCACACACACAAACACGGCCACACAGTTAAGTTCGAAAAATCATGCCGCAATTCCTAAAAAATACTCGGCTCTGAATATAGCTCTTGTCGTTGATCTTTGCCTAAACAATAGATCCGTGTCTCAAAGCCGTTTCACAAGGATCGTTCCGTCTGTCTATAAAAGCTCTGCCGAATATTTGCTACTAAAAGCTTACTCTGTCGAGTACCAGCACTGAAGAAAATAGACCTTCAGCCCTGACGACTTGTTATATTGACTTAAAAAAAAACGGTAATTACTGAATAGAAGCAACGTAGTCTGGCGTCGCGTCTTTTCCAGTAATACAAATGATTACCATAATATAGCCTAATATGTATACATGTGTGTATGTGTGTGAGTGTCTACCGCCTAATGTTCTGATATTCTTCTCATAACATCAGTAGTATTTGTAGTTGCATTGGTTGTAATAGAAGTAGCTAGGTAATTGCATGATGCACTTTGTGCACGAGGTCGCCATTGGCGGAGCCCACACTAGGCACTACGTTGGTTTATGTTTATTTACCCAGTCTCGCAACGGTCTCTTATCAGTCGTATCATTAAAAGTTACTCGACAACTCACTGGTTTCAATTTCGTTCCCGGCTTAACGTTAGGCACTCGCCATCGTCGTAATCACTACCACGCGCTCATGTATCTTCAATGTTGCGTCCGAACTGTAACTAACTTCATCCCGTGGCCTTTTAGTGCACTCGTTGCTGTTGTCCCCAGACATCATCACATCATATTGACATGATTATGCTTCTACACGCAAACGTGCGGCCACGAGTCGCCACGTAAGGTCGGTTCATAATAGAGCCAAATCGTCAATCCTCTGAAACAAGTCGTGAACCCAGTATCTGCCCCGGTTCACACTGCATCGACGACTGCATGATTCCTTCCAATTTTCGTTATTTAGTAGCTTTCATAGTAAATGGGTTATTCAGATATTGTATTTTGTGTGTGTGCATCAGCGCACAAAGGTTAATTATTTAGCTGTTTATGTTTTGTACAGCTAAACTACCCTTCTTACCTTGCCTCACCTAAGTTTGGTATTATCATAGTCATCATCTACACCTAATATAGGCCTTGGCGTTAAAATATCGTTATTTAAAAGTTCTCTGCATGTTTTTCTGTTGGTTTGAGTGGATTTCGAGTGTGCGTGTGTTTGCATGTATAATGAAATCATGTGTATACGCATGTTTGATCTTTTACGTACATACACATTAACTGATGCTTGGCATTGTGTATTAGCTCGATACTACTGTTACCTTTTCATCAAAGACAAGGTTTATGGGTCTTGCTACTTTAGGTAATCGTCCTTGCAATTCACTTTGTTCAGCGTCGCAATAGCCGCTTCTTCTAGACTAGGTGTCGCTGCAATTGACCGTAAAACGTCTCCAGAAGGTTTCTTAATAGCCCAACACCGAAAGAAGCTCAACAGTGAACTTGTTTCTTTCCCAGAGCGCACACTATGCACATTACAACGACATATCCTTACGAATGTCGTTTTTTCCTCCAGCCATATTTATACAGACCACCTTGGTGGATGGACTTGACTTATACACATTGCCCGGTCACTCATCCCTCGTGGAGTAATACCTATCGTTGCTTTCTAGTCTGGAGTATCGATCGCCCTTATGGGGCATACAGCTCCATCTTGTTCCTGACGTTTATTAGTATTACTACTGCTGCCTTTGTGTGGCTTGGTCCTGGTGAGCGCCGAGGGAACAAGGTCGGATTGACCATTTTCGGCCTGTTGAGCTTGCTGGCTTTGCTGACTGGCGGATGCGGCCTGATGGCTGTTACTGTGTAACCGGTACGAAATGTTCCCGTATTCCTGTAGGAGGGGACAGGCTGTGATCAAGAGACGGCAAAGATCCTGACGAGATCCAAAAAGCCCTATAAAATAAACAGCCAAAGAAAGAAAGGCAATATAGCATGCCCGTTATTAACGGGATGTGTGATCACGTCATCTACACGCAACAAATCTAATAGCGTCAAGGATATAAGTGCACCAAAGATTGTAATCTTACAGAGTTACTAGAAATCTGTTTCGTTCATTCCTTTCGCTTCAGTAAGCTTGAGAAACATCAGCCTAATACATACGAATATATATATACATGAAATGCTCAAGAAATAAATGAGCACACCCTAGTTGAACTTACAAGCATTTCTTGTTTTGCAGGAAAATGAAAGAATCAGGAGCACCACGAAGGTGGCCGCTAGTGGCATAGAGCACGAAGTGAACGTGAGTTGACTCCGACCGTCTAATTTATTCGTCAGTAGCGCCTGTAACAACATCAACTGATTCTATAAGAAACCATCCCCAAAGGAAACCTATTCTCCTTTAAAATAATAACATTTTACCGCTCGCAATATTGAGTGTAATCGGATAGTAACACATAGTACCGAGATGTCTGATAAAGTATATATATCGAGTATAAACTGCCAACATAGTTACAATTTTTTCGTGAAATCAGCATGGAGCAAGAGACTACGAACCAGAAAGGCAACGAACGGTAACACAAGTAAAGTGTACGAAACGGCTGAATGCGAGGCCAACCGCTTCTGTTCTGCGGTGACCTCAGGCGTTCGCGCGAGGATTGCCGCGAAAATCAAGGAATAGAGTACCCCGACGAGGGCGACGCATAACAGTAGCCACAAAGGAACGAATACTGCCGCCCACGACCACGAAACGAGTCGATCCACCTGCAGAGCCACGAGTAGTATTTGCAGGACGCTTACGGCCAGCAGAAGTTCCATCTGTTTTAGGATAGATAAATTATGGGTATGCTCGTAAAGTCAGCAAAAGGACCAGTTAGACAAGATTGCATACAACAGCAAAAGCTATTTTGATGGGAAATAGTTGGATGGAAAAGCTTGTTTCCAGAAAATTATTCAGCTTTGAAAAAATATGTTATTCAGTAATATATGAATGAACAAGCTCGAGCAACACATTTCAGCAGAAGGGCAAAAACAATATTCTACTATTAGGAAAATTCGTACGTTCCATCACAATATAGCAAAAAAGTTCTGAATAGGAGAGAGCTGCTATGACTGAGAGACGATATCGACAAGTTATGCGAAGACCTTTTAAGTAGCTTATTTCGAGTCTCTCCACGAGGAAGTTTCTTACTATTGTAATATATCTATTTCTTTGTTATCGCCTATTACGGATATAAAATGTGCTTAAAATATAGTATTATTTCTGCTTAATTATTGCCAGCATGTTTTGTTTACCACAATTGCCTTATTTTCACTTAGCAAATCTACAGTATAAAGGCAGTAGTAATGTTACTTTATTATTTATCGGACATCAATATGATTTAACGGTATGAATCAAAATACCTTACCTCAAAGGGCCGGTCATGTTTGACAGACCAAATGCATACGACGATGGCGAGAAGGCAAAGCGCAAGCAACGGGATGCAAACCACTGTCCACAGGTGACGATCCCTAGTAGTCAATTAATGTATCAATAATTTACCCAACGATTCAATCCAGTGCTTCCAGTGATTTTAATATTTCCATTACGGTGTTCGTAAGTAACGATGAACTTTTTTTTGTGTTTTTGCTGTCTATTACACATACATGTTCGTTGTGCTCGCTCTTTTCCTAATACCTTGCTGGCGTTTCGAGGTTGTCGCAGAGCAGGACTTCAAAGACGAGAAGAAGTAGGTGGAGAGACACGCACATCATCATCGCTTTATACTCGAGTAGGGCCTCTTGATCCATCCGATACTGCGGCTGGCGGTGCCAAAGGTACGAGGCGGCCAGGGTAGACGAGACTGCGACAAGTTTCCATAGCCAAAGTGGACTGAACACAAGCCAGTAGTCGGCATCAACGTATCCATCCCACTTTAGCGACAGGAGCAGCACGAACGCCAACAGAGAGCAGTAGATCAACAGTCGGCTGTTGAGCGATAGCAACAACAACAATCGGGCAGTACAAACACGAAAACTTCGAGTTATAAGTTTGAAAAAATATTGGACAATAAAGAACACGATGGATCATTCGTGAACCCATACGTGAACCAATTAAACTAACGAAAAAGCAACAAGGACCAATGCTTAAAGATTAACGTAATCGAAGATGCTGCACTTGACTTCGTATTGGACGACCACAATTCTTAGAACGAAATTTTTATAATAACGGCTCAGAAACGTAGATAAAACAACTTTGAGGAAAAAGTTTCAAAACCAGGGGAATCTCCGTGAAAATGTTATTCACGAGGCTCAATTTTGTACGAGCTTAGACTGAACTACTATCACCAGAGTACATCTTTCGATCAAGTCGCAGAGTGCTATCACTCAAGCAATTGCAAATGCACTGCCAAATCCTCCAAGTTTAGTTGAAAAAGCCGTACTGGTCTACGTAAAGTTCTAAAAAAAAAGTTATTCAAGCCAACACTTCCTTTTTGTATAAAAAAGGGTCTGCTTTGAACAACTATTGTGATCTTTTTCTGATTTTTTTTCAATACCGTTTTGTGTAACAAAGAACACTGACTTATGCTAGCGCAGCCAAACTATTTTGCACTAATTAGAAATAGCAGGTAAGCATCAACAATTTCGTATGACGTAATTGAACTTCCTCATAGCTCAATAATGGTTGTTCAAGTATCGTAAGATATAAAAATAGGTATTTGAAAAAATACTATTATAAATTTATTAAATCTTTACGTTTTTGTACACCCATATAAAGATTTCAAGTACTACGCTTATTGGTGCGATTGAACACTGAACCTGTACGTAATGCCCTTGCAGCCTACATAAATAAAAACTACATTTTACCACAAAACGAAGTACATGCAGTACCCATAAGTAAATCCCATAAATAAATGATCTGAGAATAGCCAGAATGAATGAACTCATCCAAGCACTCATGTCTTTTGTAGGGTCTTTTGTAGGTAACGACAGACTTTCTTGATAAAAACTCTATTGGGAATAACGTGTATGCAGTTATAGCCTTCTTCTTCTCATGTTTTTTCGATATAGCCTTCTCGTGCCAAATTCTTGGCATTTTCTAGTTTAATTCGATTGCAAAGCATGCAGAATTAATCAACTGTCTATTATCGTAATCGAAAGTGGCAGAGCGAACTTTTTGTTTTATTAGCGAAAGCTCAACAAAGCTATTGTCTCACGTTAAACGCGACTCAGATACATTTTTCTATTATTTGACTGATATGATATCGTTGATAGTACTTAAGGAAAAAAACTGACACCATTCTCCTTGTTATACTTAGTAATCAACCGTAATTTTAGATATAACCGTTTGTTAACAAAAATTTGGCATGATCAAACAATTAAGTTAGAAGTGTGTCTACAATAAATAAAATAAAAAATAAAAACAATAGCAAATCTGCTGCGAATTGATGTTGTTGTGCCTCGTACATTATTTTTGATTAAGATTGTTTGCCAGCAAAAGCTTCTGTTTATCCAAGCACTGGCTACTGGAAAAAAATGAATTCGTTCTTTAAACAGATGCTCAATAAACACGTTCAGCGAAACGTCGGCCATTTGCAAAGTTGCTCATCTCGCGTCCTCCTGTGCCCTAGCAGTAATTCGCTACTACTACGCTGTACTAACTTGGTCTTCTTCATGATGGACCTACTATAAAAACATATTCATTTAACAAAAATTTCAACGCACATGAAAATATTTCCGTGAACGTATCTAACTCGTTTCGGTGAAAATGTACTTAGCTAGAATGCTACGGCCTATAAAATAATCGCCGCGCATTCCTATAAGGGAGTCACTACTTTTGCCCATAAGCTTATTTTGAATGACGGGTATTGAAGCTACTAAAAATTACGGCGGTTTTTAGCTGCGTTTACTGAAACGGTTCGATCCAAGCATTATAAGCAAATAAGTCACTTGCCTTCACAAAACGAGCATCGCAGGACCTCCTTTGTCCCATCCATCGAAAAACAAATTCACTTTTCACTGAATTGTTACGTATATAGCATTATCTCGCAAATCATATTTACTGTGCCTACACGCGACTACCCGAAATGACCGCACAGCTGGATAACGGGATTCCACAACATTAAGAACGTGAAAATACGAATTTGCAACAGAGATCCCGAAGTAAAAATTGTAAAACATTAGCTTTCACTTTGCTGATAAAAATAGAATAATTATATTGTTCATCAACGTATTATATGATTTAATTTTAGTTTATTGTAACCGAAAACTATTTGACGTTGCCAATACTCTCGAACTAGTCCTTTTTTTTTCGAAAAGAGAGGTGACATCTAATTTTCTAAAACCCCATGCGATGATTTTAAAATAGCATTAATAAGTACTGGAGTAACTGGAGCAAACTAAAAAACAAGGATTGTTATTATTATTATTATCGGTTTTGAAGATGGGCTGCACGACTACGTTTGTTATTTGTCCCAATTTATACGCCGTGTTATTTCCTTCAATGATCATCGCGACGATGGGTCAAAAAAAAAGAAGTTCCCTACGTTCCTCCGGCCCCCGTCCGTGTACACTGGACATAATCCACCCAAATTCCATCAACTGGCTCTCACCAAGCCGTCATCCGAAATAAAAAGCGGTTTTCCCGACAAGTCTATAGCTATACTTGCTGTCGACAACAGCTAACAGTTAACTACAATGAAGGACAACTCGAAGCCGGCTTGTGCCTGTCGCGGATGCCACTATGGAGATGGGTACAGGCTTACTTCTTTCTATCCCAATCGCTTGGCGATTTTGTTTTCAGACTGGGCGAATTCAAGGTCAACAATTCAATTTCGTGACCTTGAGTCACACAGCAAACCCTCACACGCTTCGACGCACACAGATGGACTGCTCAAGCGAATCAGCTTCCAGGGGAGCCGTAGTTAAACGAATGGCAAAGTCTGACGGAGAGCATTTATGGCTATTTAAAGGAGAGCTTCTGAAATGTAAAAGCCCTTTACGGATCGACTGATAATGTCAGTCTGAGCCTGGTCTATTTTTTAGGGCGATGTTGTCGAGATACAAGTGCAGAACATTTATATATACTTAAACTGTACAGATCTAGTGAAGTGCTTTGCTAAATCTGTGCGAAGTTTCACTCAAGGACAAAAGACAGTACTTTGAGGCGTCTCCATGATAGTGTCATTGTTTCCACAACCAACCTACAATTTTTTTCAGATCTCTATTAAGTTATATACTTATATATATATATATATATATATATATATATGTATATACTTATATATTTGCACACGTCCGACGACGAACTTGAAAAATATATGCTACGCCGAGACCAGACCGAACGTTATTCAAAGCTATACACCCGATTCATTTCTTAGATTAAATATTCCGTCTATCTTTTATTTCCAAAAATATAAAATTCTTGAGTAAGCCTCTGCTCAGATAAATATATCTCAAAGCCTCCTATAGAAAATGGACGAAGTTAGTTGTTATCGATTTTGAGGTAATACAAGTTCCTGGCTTTCCTTGATAAGCTCGACAATCTGTCAAAATCATCTCTGAGAAAGTCGCATTATAAACACTTCTAAGAGATGATTAAGGCAACAGCAAACATAGGCAATTTTACGGTTTTCAATGAAACTATTTTCATGAATTGAGTTACACTTTGTAGTCTTCGGCAATCACACAATGTGCACCGAAAAACTTGCAATATAAACGCTTTAAGTGGTTATAAGGACAGTAATGATGGGCAAGTTTGGGGGGTTTTACGTGCAAAATAGCCGAAGTTCGTTTCAATACAAGCTGGTATCTCAAACACTACAAAGGCGAAATAAGTCGAACTTACTTTAGAAATGCGGTTCAATTGGACTAGATGTTTCGCTGCAAAGAAAATAACTTTACAAGCTATTCTTTATATAAAGACGTCGATTTTTTTTTTATTTCAGCCCAAGTGAATGTCGGCTTTTCTGCAAGAAAACATTCTACATAAAGAGAGAAACTGAAGAGATCAGTTAAGCTACGATTTTTATTGGCCTATCAGGAATTACTTTTTAATAGTTGCTTTGGTTACACAATTCCAGTATTTTCACTCAAAACGACTTATTTGCCCATTTACTGTTTTTGGCCAGCTTGGCAGAGTAACCAACAGTTAAAGATGTCAATATTGCTCTAAGCGGAAACGGCGCTTGGGAGATTTCTAAGCGCTCACGCCAATATTTACAACCATATGTCAGTCAAAGCCTGAGGAGGCATAAATGTCCAACTAAATTGCAATGGTTTGGCCATTCATTGCAGGAAACGGTGAAACGAAGGTTAATACCATTCTAATATAAACAACGGACAACTAACTGCGCTACCCGAAATGCCTTATGCATGACGACTTTGGCTAGCTCTTTCAGCCCCTCTAAAATCGTAATGCCCATTAACCACCTAAGGAATTATAAATATTTTGATAATAGTGACAAATTTCGCATAGAATAGTAATAATTTTTAGCTGGCTAATCGAAAAGTAACTCACCACCTTAGCTTCCAATGAAAGATGTAAATTTAAGTTTGAGTAAGTTTAAATTTAACTATGGAAAACCTGCTAGTTTTGGCTCCTTTTTCGATATTACACTAATTTTAATTAAATAACGAATTTTCAATTAAACTGGTTAATGACGCGCATGCGTACATAATGACTTCAGTTAGCTACGGCCCACGCTTAATAACTCAAACAGATTTCTTAGTGTCACAAGTCGGTTTGCTCGGTGAGGCCGAAATTAATTCCGTCGTCGCTTACCAACACTTTCCCTGCCAAGGCCAGTTTCGCAAATGGCTAATTGAATTGTTTGAAAACTTTTGGCCGACGTTCTGATTGGAAATGTACATATACACATTATTAGTTTATCCAGTTGCGAACTTCGAGCAAGGCTTGACTTTGTGATAGCGGCTATCTACCACGTGCCCAACATACTGTCATATAAAGATACGATAAATAAAGCCATATTAATTACATTGTCGAAGCACATTTGAATTAAACATACCCTTTCTAATAGCCTAATAAAGATAAAGGTTTCCGAACCACCTGCATTTTTCGCAATAGAAGCTACGAGATTCTGCGCCTGACCTGATACTTTACAGTATTGTTTGCACAAAATGCTTTACTGCCATCTACCTGTCTTCGAATCATACAGACCAGTGACAGCAATAGTTAATATACTCGGTACGACGAATTAAAAACTGCTACAGCAGCCTTTTTTTAGCCTAATTCTTCTCGATTGTCGGCTTGTCCTACCGCTCTTGTTGTTTAAAAATAAATTTTGTTAGACTATACATACAGACAACGAAGGCGCAATTTTTAGCTAACGACGACAGAAAACAACTAAAACAAACAAACCAAACAAAAAGGATGTGGAAAGGATATGCAGGCCCAATTCAACCCAACCCAATCATGAGGCTCACCACCAAAATGGCTATACAGCTGCGCCCTGAATAGAAATATAATAGTCGTAATAATAATAATAATTATTGCTGAGTTGGCTGCCCTACCTGTCGCAGCGAAAATCGTAAAAAACGAAAAAAAAAAGTTGCACTGCCGACGAAAAGTGGCGTAAGAAGGTTCGCGCTGTGTGGCCAAGAGTGAAAAGTACTCACTGCTTACGATGAAAGACGGCACACACACAAGACCGCTATGCTTTGCGCAGTTTCGCCATAATAATCAGTCGGTCTTTTTAGTTGGAAATGTGAAAGCTACCTAATTCTTCGTCGTCGCTGGCAGCTGCTGCTGCCGCTGTTGTTTGTGCTGATCAAAGCCTTCATGAAACCACGGCTCACGTTAGCCATACAACGCAGGATGTGACGTACAAAACAGCAGAGTGCCATATTCGTCGTGACTTATATATTTTCATTATATATAATGAAAATCAATTAACCAGGCGGTGGTGTCAAGCAGTGAAGAAAACATCAAAATAATCGTTTTTTCTTTTTTTCGGTAATGGGAAATAACAGGTAACAGATGATAGCAGGGCATTTTATACAATGCTTACTACTGTAAAGTGTCAGCTGCAGGCAAACAGTCTCTCAAAATTCACATGTGTGTCAGCAAGTCAAGTCAATGAACGCATGATTGAGAACTCTGCAATTCGTATTAATAAGGATAACGCCAGAAAATTAAATAGTGACCCTCTTTTGCATCTCTATGTACAGTTTGGATATTTCAATTATTTCTATCTTGCCAGAGTTCGCGCAGGTACCATAAAACCAGCCGTTGATATTTAGCATAACCAGAAGCTTAAGGCAAATCAATGCATCTGTCATATCATCCGCCTCCAGCCTTGCCATCTGCGGAGACTGAATGGGGTGGATAAGTACTCCCATAAAACTGCAGTTCTCGTTTGTTTTCACATCTACGCGCATCTCCGTTCCAGCATTCTAGATAAGCTAGGCTAATAAACGGATTTCTACGAAGGCATAGCTGCGTAACCCTGGGGCACACATAGAAAAACATCCAGACATATACCTGCAGCACAGAGCGTCAGCGACCGTCCTACTTCTGTAAGGTACATGTACTCATTGTGTGTCCCCGTCGATTGTATTCTATTCTGTTACAGGCATATAAGTACTGTACGATGCTATCTGTTACTCACTCTGTCATTTGAGCGCCGACGCTGGAACAGATCTGCGCAACAATAATAACATTTACTCGATCCGACGAAAGCTGAGCGTACAAATCACAACGAAGTAAACAGTGATAGCGAAAGAACACGCTGTTCGTTGATTGCAACTTGTACTTTCAGCAGCAACAGTTTCACCATAGCCGCGACCACCAGTGGATACTTGCTACTATCATCCACTATATTACCCAATCTCTTCTAGCTTCCGGACAACGACGGCGAGAATAGCTGGCGCTCAAACCGCCATAGTGACCGAATCGCCGATCCACTCTTGCTCTCAGTATTCCTTTACCATCTCCCTCGATTGTAGACGATCTACTGCTATTCGCGGCCACGGCAAAGGCAACGAAAAGCTATGATGAGGTGAAGAAAGAGGGATGTTGTCGAAGTCGCCAATGTCGTCATTGGCGACAATTTATTGTTGACCTCGTGTTAATACGTCTGCTGTTGCTTTGGCTTGTTTCTATTATTACAGCTAAAAATGGTAGTACTCTAAGTGGCGAGACTGCCTGGTGAGATTTTGTCGTCGCTACGTATGCTGCTGCTGCTTAGTCAGTCGTTTCTAACGCAGCCACCGCCGCCGACAAAATGTACAGATCTGCTGGCAAACCAAGGCAGCTGTAACTGCGCGAGTGGCCGAAGGCAAAATCACTCGATCTGTCACCTGCTCGGTATTTGGCTGGAGTCCGTCACCGACGATGTAACTTGCAGACTTCTGCTGTTATTTTGACGCGATACTAGGTGACAGTAGGCCGGAATTTCTTCTTTGGTTTATTTTTTTATCACATTATTATTATCCTGCTTTTATTGTAATTACTCCTGTTATTATTACTATCATTGGTCCGCACCGAGCGCGTACACCCTGCCGTTGTAGTAGCACCTTTGGTCGTGGGACAAACGCGGCGATGACACCACTATTAGCAGCTCCTGTTACCGCCACGGTCGCACGTATACAAATACACAGATAGTATTCACTTTATCGGTGCACGCCACACGACCAGTATGATCACACAAGTTGCCGTGATAGTAGTCAGACTGCTACTAAAAGTAACAGTAACAATCAAAGTAACACTTGCTGTAGCTGCAAGGTAGTGAACGCGATCTTACCACCACAGGAACGACTACAACACTGGCTAGTTCGTGGCGGGTCTGGTTATAGTGCGCTCTTCACACTATGCTAAATCTCTTTCTGCTTTGCCTTCCCTACGTCTGTACACGAGAAATGAGTGAGTGCTTTTTTCCACGACGAGCGATCAGCTGGCCGCCTGCCTAGTGTTTGGAAAAGGACGAAGCACTGTGGCGGCAAAACAAAATAGCCGCAGCAGTGTAAAGGGAGACGGAACAGCAGTCTTAGGGTACCGGACGGCAAACTGGATCACGGCAATAATCATAAACCGTTATTGCCCTCGTGATCTGGCGGGCGCAAGAATAGCTCAGAGGATGAAATCAGAGCAACGGGAGCATGTAAGTTAATTTATTTCCATTATGCAAACTCCGTTAATTTTGCGTAATGTTTAGTACAAGTTGTTGCGGTACTAAATAGAGATGGTTCATTGAAAGTTAGCTGGTTGGCGGCCATAAAAACTTAGATTCGTCTGATTTGAAAGTTGGCGCGCATTTGTCTGAACGTTGTCGATTTGTGTGAAAATTCATCTAGTTTTGACGACATTTATTGAGCTAAATCATGTTCGTATGATTTAACTTTTGACCTATTGAGCAGCATCGTTCCTGCTGGCGAAACCACAAAAAGAAGAGTGAAAAAAGTTTTGTGAGTCTTTCAAAACAGAACCGAATGTGGGTGGTTTCGAATTGGACAAGAGACGTAAACATCCGGTGCTGGTTCCTGTCTTTTCCCTGTGTGAGCTGAAAGATGGCGGTCGGCAAGAACAAGGGACTTTCGAAGGGAGGCAAAAAAGGCCTTAAAAAAAAGATGTAAGTGGCTAATATGTGCCGTGAAAGATTCTCCATATCGTTCAGAGTCGTTTGGACAAGATTTTAATGCAAAGCTGTGATGTGGTGATGCCGATTTGTATGGATACGTAAATGCGATGGTAACCCACTGTCGTGCATGAAATATCGAAAATCTTTGTGAATTTCGTGTCGATTTACATAACATGTCTCGAATCTGGCCTAATATGACATTGGATAATCGTCTTGGTGAAGTGTGCGAAAGCTAAGTTTATATTGACCGATTTCTGCACGTTGCTGACATATTGGAACGCCGGTTGGAAACGTGGACATCTGCCGGACTTTTTCGTGAACATTATTTTCCATAGAAGTGGCGATGTAACTGCTTTCACATTATATTTTTCTATGTACTCTATCTGCATTTCTTTGTAAGCTGTTACTCGCATATTGGCTGTTGTAAGGTATGCTTGTTTCACCTTTGCTGTTCGTGAATGCCATCTCCTTCATGCATTTCTCGTCAGTTATTAACAAGCTATTCCATTTTTTGTTATCCACTTTGTCTGCAGCGTCGATCCGTTCAGCCGTAAGGACTGGTATGATGTAAAGGCACCGTCGATGTTTAGCATCCGTAATGTCGGCAAGACCCTAGTGAACCGTACACAGGGCACGAAGATTGCTTCGGATGGACTCAAGGGCCGCGTCTACGAGGTTTCCCAGGCCGATCTTCAGACCGGTGAAGATGCCTTTCGCAAGTTTAAGTGAGTGCACTTTTTAGCGTGGTCTATAACGGTACACAGGCCGTGGCGTTAAGAACGTGTTTAAGGGCCTTAACGTATTTGTTTATCGAAAAGAATTAAGATACTCCTATCTCGACTTGTAGGATTTTTGTTCTGATGGCGTGACACGGAAGTTGACGTCGCTCTATTTTAGTTTCGAGTTTTGAGAGCGCCTTTCGTGGAAATAATCCGTTCGTGCTTGTGAATGTTTACTTGAGCATAGTCGCTAAAAAGAAAGCATTCGAATGCGATTGCAGAAAAACCCAGCGTTTTTTTTCTAAATTAATCTTAGGAAAATTTTCCCTGCGTTCAAAAATAAGGAGTAAAGTTGTGTGCGCCTCTTTTCATCTTGTATCGTAAAATTTGACAGTAATACAAACTCTTCAAATCTATCATATTATAACCAGATATTCTTTTTTTGCGTGTTGATTGGCAGGTTGGTCTGCGAGGAAGTACAGGGCCGTCATTGTCTTACCAACTTCCACGGCATGGATCTGACCACTGATAAGTTGCGTTCGATGGTAAAAAAGTGGCAAACGCTGATCGAGGCACAGGTTGACGTGCGTACCACGGACGGTTTCGTGCTCCGGCTATTCTGCATCGGTTTCACTAAAAAGGCTCAGAACCAGGTGAAGAAGACTTGCTACGCCCAGCATGCGCAAGTTCGTGCCATCCGTCGCAAAATGGTTGAGATTATGCACCGTGAGGTTTCATCGTCCGACCTGAAAGAGGTCGTAAACAAGCTCATTCCCGAGGCGATTGGCAAGGACATCGAGAAGAACTGCATTATGATTTATCCGCTTCACGATGTGCACATCCGCAAGGTGAAAGTGCTGAAGAAGCCTAAGTTTGATATGGGCAAACTTCTGGAGATGCATGGTGAAGGCAAAGGCACCTCAGGCGGGGGCAAGAGTACTGATGGAATGGCTGTAGACCGGCCAGACAATTACGAGCCGCCAGTGCTTGAGGACGTCTAAATCCAAGAGCACATCTAAACGGGGAAGATGTCTGTAAAAGATAGTTCTGGCTGCGTTTATCCTGAGCAATCTTAAGGTATCAGTGAATAAAAAAAAAAATAGCATTGTGTGTTTTTTGTACGAAGCAGATACTGGCAGATTAGGTAGACACAGATACCCCAATTACGTGATTTCTGGGTTTCTTTTGATCATGAGTCGTTTGTGCATTATTGTATTTAACTGCACGGCTAAACGGTTTTACTAGAATTGTATGCATAGGGTATAAGTAAGAACAATTATATGCTTGCTCTTAGTTGCACTTCGGTATTTAGAGCGCCTCGCAACTTAGGTGTTGTCGCCACGCAACCTTCTTACATGCTCCAACACGCAATCTATGCAATACCGTCTTATGATAATACTCCCGCTACAAGCTTACCTATCATCAGCACGTCGGGCATGATTTAGTTTGGTAGAATGAACAAAGGCCTATAATATCAGAATAACCACTTGAATTTGCAGAACTTCCACTAGACATGGAGTTTTCTTTGGTACGCTACAAAACTGTGACACAAATATGCGATTTAAAGATTTTTTTATTCTGAAAATGTTAGATAGTGTGAAGTTTTGGCTTGCCGGAAACACCTGCTTTCGGTGCAGAGGCGTCGTGTTCTAGATGCTGGAACAGTACAATTTTGTTGGTTACGCTTGCAAATGCACCGCGTATCAAGTCGCAAATTTACTGAGCACATATTTAAGTCATAAAAAATTACGATTTTATCCTCTATGTTTCGACTTTCACACCTGGTATCACCGTTAGCCATTCTACCAGACGACTACGATTTTGCCCTACCAGCATTAAACTCGCATAGCAAATATTTTTGGGTTTTGGCAGGAATGCTAACCCAGCATTCGTTCAAATGAAATCGGGGTTAATCATTCTGAAGCTGCCTCATTAGTATCCAATAAGAAACCATGATCAGTGGTACATGCAGAAATATTTCTTTCAAGGCGATTAGGACTACATCAATCTATAAGCCAAGCTTAAAGATCGTGAGTATTTTTGTAGACTTCACTATTCGGAGAAGTATATGTCTAATTTATCCTGTAGCATAAATAGTTAGTATAATATCCACGCCATTTGGCCAGCATTCTATTTACACCGCTAAAAACTGATTTTTTCTGAGTATATTCTGACACGTATTTATTATCCGCCAGTCGGTAAACTTTTTTTAAATAAAAACGTTTTTTTTTTTTAATTTGGAACGGAAACCGTCTCTTTTTGTTGCACCTTCTTACATTTTCGTAACGTCCGCGCTTAATATGATACAGCTCAGCGGCCAGGGAAAAATGCTGTGAATTCATACAGGTTATTATTTCAACAGTTTTTGACTATCCAGTGTTTTTTATTATAACAAAAAAAAAATTAGTAACGTACCTTTTCGTAAATTTTCGGTTTTAACAATACACAGTGTAGGGACTGTTTTGCTAAAATGCTTCCCAAATAATGTTATCAGCATGTCATTCACGAAGGCTACTTCATTTCGGCAAATAACAATGCTGGTCATCTGACTCTCATTTTATGAAAACATGCTCTTTTCATGAAACGCATCGATATATGTGATCTTTGAATAACTGATACTAGTATATCACCTGAAACAAATAGTGGGCAGTCTTTTCAGTCTAAATGTGTTAAGGGAATAATAATTTGTATGTTGCGAGGTCGCACATTTGACACTTCTCTGGAACGATTTTTGAATAGTTATCTTAAAATTAGTTTTAATTTTTAAGAATTGCAAACGAATTTGAGCTTCTAACATCTAATTTGAAAACGTCGTGTGTCTTGTGTTAAGCCATATATATATATATATATATATGTATATATGGACAAAGGTATCGATAGCCGTTACATACCCAAAATCAACTGCTTGTACCCTCCTTCTTATGGTTGTCACGTGACCGTCGGCATACAACGTGTATTTCCAGACCCGCCTCTACTGCTTCTACTGGCAGGTGTAGCCTTATGACGAAGTGCTTCGAGGCCCTCTCACTCGCCCTCTGTCATCTGCCCTCACCCTCGGAGTTCTACTTCTTATGCGTAGAATGTATATGGAACGTTCTTTTGCCAGCAATCCCTAAATGATGGGTTCGAACAACAAAAACACGAAATGCACAAAAATCGTTGACCAACGATGTGTTGAATTCATCCTTGTGACGGTTAGGAACGCCACCGTTTCAAGAAAATTTTTTCCGAGATTTTAGAAGGGCGCACACTGCAGCACCATTACAACTCTGTTATTGATGTTGTTGCCAGGCGGACCATGCGCGCCTGTCGGCCCACTTGCCAGCTACCGCGAGCCTCTACAAAAGATTGCGTTGCAGCTCTATTACCCATACTGCAAGTCGCGTCGCCGTCATGTGCCTCCCTTGTGTGTGTCAATCTGCCTGTAGCAATGTGTTATCGGGTCGCCAATGCTGTTAGCGCGAGGTACACTTTGTCCTATATGAAACGAAGTAGAGATCAGAGATGAGAAAAGGATGCTGCTGGTGCCGCCGTTGTCCAGTACCCCTGTATAACGTTGTCAAGGAGATACTGTGTTACGAATAAAACTGCTAAGATGCTATAACTGTTATAATTACTACTATTGCTGATTGTTCGAACAGCAACGTTTTGGCAGGCCATGCTAAGTGGTCCGCCTTTCCCGAGGCTACAGCGGTTGTTGTAATATGATCGGCCATTGCTACCAGCGGTGTCAATCTATCTTCGTTCGATCCCGTCGTTGGTTCGTTAGTCGTCGTTGGTTCGTTAGTTGTCGCCGTGTTGAAACCGACAAACGCCAGCCATTTCGCGCCACCAGTTATGACAATGTGTTCTAACAGTGACGACAGCAACTACAGCAGCGGTAGCGTCAGCGACAACTACTCAGCAACTGCGGCAGAACTGTTGGTCCATTGGAGCGGTGCGTCTTCCGTCGTCCGTTCCATCTGCTTTGCTTCGACTGCTTGTGCGTGGCCGTCGTGGGTTGTCTGTTGAATACATTGACGGCGGCCGGAGCATTAGTAGCAGCGACGATAGCAACAATAGTAAATAGGGCGAGAGCGAAAGCCGCATTAGTCGCCTCAGCAGAAGTGCCCATCGCCGCCGCCGCCGCCGTTTCAGTTCAGCTACAGGAACAACAACAACAAGTACGGACCAGCAACAGGCCGGCTAGCTAATAGCATCGCCCGATCTGGTGCTGCTGCCATTGGTGCCTGCGGCCCTGCCCGGTTAATGGTCGGTCCCTTCGCTCTCCCCGCGAGGTGACGGTAAAAGAACACAACTGCACTTCAATGTTTTTTCACGCATACTTCTGACGGGCGGCGGTTCAACTGTAGCCGCAGTCGTGACGGACGCTGATCGGATGTGATGTGATGACGGTGGCGACGTAGTGTCTTGTGACTGGGCAACCACTACAGCGTGCGCTGTTGTCGTTTCCCGAAGTTGCTGACTTCTTTCTGGTCGTAATCGTCAACATCATCAACATTGTCATAGGTATCATCATCGGTAATATACGTTTGTCAATGCGACCTTAGGGACATTTGCTGCTGCAGCTCGGCACGTATTGTGGTCGTGCCACTCTCTGCAGCTGCTGTCGGAAATGGAGCAGATGCGTTGAGGTTCCACTGCAGATAGTGTGTGCCCATCTATGAATGTATCCGTCTGTTTGTGAGTCTGTCTGTACGCCTATGTGGGCGTGTTCACAGCTGTTTTTATGGCAGAATTTCGAGCGCAGTGGGGGAATCGAAAAGCCGGCAGCAGTTTTCGCCTCTCAAGGTGTGCAACGATCATACTGAGAAGCAGCTAGCTATAGGACTGTTTTGGTTCTCCCGAACCTGTTTGGAACACAACTACGAAACGCATGATGGCGTTCACCTCCCATTGCGTCTGAAGAATAGCCTCTGTCTGGCGTTGCTGTTACAATGATACCGGCGATCAGCTGCCGTCGCTGGTAGTCACCGTTATTGTGACAACTGTGTAATGATGCTGTACTGCGGTTTCAAGCAGGCTCAAAACATGTAAATAGCCCCCTGTCGAATGTGCTTTGTCTGGACGGCCACTCAGTTAATCGGTAAAGTGTTCCTATCGCCTTCACCTTGTACCTGCTTCTACAAGTTAGTACGTGCGTGCAGAGGTGTGAGTGTGTATGGGAGGCAACAATGACACTAACATTTAACATGACAGCCTCGACCCTAGATTCTTCGCGATATCGTAAATAAGCTTTTCGATTTTATCAATACGGATCTGTGTGTGTTTAACATTTCAACATTTGCCGCTATCTCTATGTTTTTAACGTGTCTCGTTAGTTCATCAGTCTTCGTTAAGTGTTTATTCATCTACTGGATACATTGAATCGCCCAGCTACTGTGGCCTATTGAGTCATTTCTTGTGGCGTGATTCCGACTGATCAGTCATATCGGGCAAAATTTTACTTAATGCCAGAAGGTGAGGTAGCTAACTAAGGAGCGCTGAATACCGTACACAGAAAAATATCAGCTGTCACCCGTCTGTTCCTACCTGGGTAGAAGATCGGATGTAAGAAGTTTCTACGGCAAACACCGTCATTTTTTATTAACATTAAAGGTTGGTTGGCCTATAGCATATCAGATTTATGATTTTGGTGTTGTATCGTGAGTATTTGGGAACGCACAGAACCAAATACACAATTATTGTATTGCTGGTATGTCAAATTGGTGAATACTGCTTTTTACAGTCTCTTGCATGGAGTTTAAGATGGAACTTGTTCACTGTGCTACATTCATCAGCACCTAGAGTACGATAGAGCACGTTTTGTGCTGTAGTTCTGCTAAAGTAACTTGTTATTAGAACAATCGTTTTCCACGCATCAGGTTGACGAATACAGTAAAGCCCGTGCACTCTTCCAGCTGCAATCTTTTTTGTAGTGTCTCTTGTACGCGAAAACCTTCCTACCACTCATTCGTAGTTATAAATCAGTGATCTCTGTGTCCAGTTATTACCTCTTTGTTGGTGAATCATCATAGGCTAAATTTTAGAAAGTAGATAATAATTTTGTTTAATTGCTTCGTAGGAAGTAGTGGGGTGATTATCACATAGTCAAATCTGTTAATATATACCTCTTAATAATGTAACAATCGTTCCTAGGGTAATCACAAAGTTCTGTATTAAGGTAAATAAGATGCAAGACTTCAAAGCAAAACATCAGACATGTGTACCATCCATTTTGCTCCCAGAATGACTTTAAGTTGCACGATATGCTCGTAAACTTAATCTCCATAACTTGATCATTTGTATGTATAAGGATTAATTTACCTAAAACATTTTTTGATAATGGTATGAAAATGGTAACAAATAAAAAAAATGGTACATTTACAAGTCCGCTTGTTGCACTCTAATTTGTATCTCGGCTGTTTATGTTATATCCCTAACGAAAATCAGAATGACCCGACCATTCCTGGGCGCACCAGACTTTGAGAACTCCACATGTATGAATATTTGCTAAATGAACTATTCGGAGCGTGGAGTTATTACACACACACATACACATATATATATATATATATATATGTCTTTCGTGGCTGCACCTAATTCTAAATTACCTGGGCTTTTATATGTTGCTATTTAGTTATTTGAAGGGTCAACATGCGTATAAACGCTGTTATTATGTCATAGTTATGTGTCTGGCCTTTGTTGATTGACTAACTGGGCGCCCTTCTTTCTTCCAGAAGTTCTGTGTTGCAAAGGCACTTCAGCAGGGCTAGTCTCAGTAGAGTTAATGCTGTGACCTAGAGATTTTGTCCGCCTTACGCTTTACTTCTCATGGACTTGTGTTCTCTGACAAGCAGGCAAAATTTAATATGAATTTTATTAATGGCCTCTTCTCGCTCATAGAAATATCATTATTTCACGAGATATGGTGGTCTGATTACTCCACCCAGATGTACACTAACTTGCTCTACATGCAATATTGTGTTGGATGACATTTTTGTCGATATAGATTATGGCCAAATCATAGTAGCAAACTTGGGTATCAGCAACAACAGCGTGGAAGAGACAGCCTTGATTTACGGGTGTTTTACTCTTGGCGCAAAAGCGATTCGAGGTAATGCTGAATGTGGTGCATATCTATTTAGGCGGTTTTTACTGATTACCGACAATTAACAACAACCATTATATATTTGTTTGAGTTTCACAACAGCGTTTGGGAATGCTATGCACAACATGCTATGGGAATGATAAATAAGCGCCGATTACGAGGCGAGTTGTAGATAGCATTGTCGTCTATTATTAAGTAAATCTTTTTGACTCAAGCTTGGTTGATAACACTTCATGCCGCTGAGTCTGCCGGGAGTCGCATCTTTATTGTTTCTTTGACTCTTTACGAAGTAGGGAGGCGCTCACGACCTATAAAAGAATCAGATGATGCAGAGTGGGGATGCTTGTCGAACTCGGAGAGGACCCATCGACTGGCAAAAGGACAGTTTCGAAACGAGAATATTCTTCAGATTACCAAACAAGGCCGCCCTGGAATGTCAAGGTGTGACGAATGTATGAAATTAGTTTGGATTTAGATTTACGCATGTATAAAAAGAATACGAGGCTTTCTTTGCGATCGCTTCATTTATCCTGAAGCTTCATTTTCTACTGATTGGTGTCTGGTATTCGCTGGTGATCAGTAGTCACAACCGCATTTAACTCAGCATAAATTAGATTAAAGATGTTATGCTGTGCCAAATAATAACTGCGCTACTCTCTTTAACAACTACGAGCATCGGATCGTTTATGTTGGTATTGTAGGTGCTATATGCACTTAAAAGGGCATGCTGTCATCGGCACAACATTGCAGAGTAGTTTAAACACGTTGAAACATGCGGATTAATCAAGCCTAGTTTTTTTTCTATTTAATATGAACCACCATTAGAAAGACGTGATCCTCCTGGTCCGAAGGTAATGCAGAATTTACGTTTCTGAGGGAAAGTTACCTACAATAATTTCGTTTTCCATAAGTCTATGGTCTGGACTGTATTACCTTAAGCGCCACGAATAGTCTATTTCTGTGGAGCGTTTCGGTCACCTAGTTAAAGTTCTAACTGACGATCGAGTTTTCATTTAAATCGATGAGTATTTTTAATCCCTAATCTAAGACTGACAACAGATATAAATGAAATACCAGTCGAACTAAATATTGCCAACGCTATTTGTCAGTCGTTCAGTATATTAAGGATCAATGAATGAATAAGTAGGATGTTCAAAAACGAGTCTATATATATATATATATATATATCATTTTTTCCTGTTCTTTTACCTGTTTTTTTAAGGAAGGCAGTAGAGCGTTTAAATATGTGGTAATACATTTGGCTTGCTTTGATTGTCTACTAGATATGTTTACTACATTTACTAGAGAGATCGAAAAACATAAGTTGCCGACGAGCAACAGAAATGTCGCTAGGAATGCATGCTAAAGATGAGACGCGCTTGCGCCTATTGCATTCGTGCCTATAACCTGGCCTGTCGATTACGGTGACAAGTATCGTTGTAATAAAATGTAAACGTGGCTCAACTAACAATTACAACTGGACTGTTATATGAGGGTTAGCTGGCTAAACTGAAGGCAGGTGTAATAACTACAGTGACTAACCTATAAATTGTTGAATGGAATACAGGTGTCATTCCATCATGCGAAATGTTTAGCGTATCAATTTGGCATCAATTCACGTCCCTTAAACTCATTTCCGTCTGAATGTCTGAGTACAATCAAATATCGTCGTGAACACTAACCGGGACACACGTCAAGCATCTTATCCGAAACATCTTGTAGTGGAAACGCTACCACGTGAATGAAGAACAAGTGCTAAATTAACTGAACAAAAGCAAGCAACTAAACGTCGGTAATATAAAAACAATTGTAATTAACGATGAGTCATGAAAGAAAAATTCTTACCGAGCTGCTTCGTAAGCAATATATCATCATACGCAGTAATCATTATTGATGACTGGTCTGGCTAGCATACAATTATCTCTTACAGCAGGAAACGAGAGTTGCAAGTAGTTGCAGTTACATAGACTCCAAGGCATAGCTTTGTTCTGGTGTTATATCGCTCAGTCGGAAGTTCAAAATAGTTCGACTCTTAGTCGATACATGATAAAGAAATTATAATTTTACCACCATCAAAAGTCGAACTCAGTTCAACGTTAACTAGCCCGTATCCGTACTATGAGTATTCTGAGTAAATTTTAAACTTGATAACAATAGTAGTAACAATAATACTAGTCCAAAGCACAGAAGCTGTAACCAAAGATAAAAGTCTTTTGGTAGCAATTTTAATCTACTACAACCCTTAAATGTTTCTGCACATTATTGCTTGAAACTCTAGCATATCCACTTCGATAAGGAGATCTAGATACACCAAATGGCTGCTTTTGATTTGTACGTTTAAAGGTCTGGAAGCATTATTTCATATACTTAGAGTAGTTCCCTAGGTAAACGATGATAGGTAAATGGCGCTCAATATGAGCTATGCATATGGCCACTATTTTAGCACAACGTCGTCTTCCATAATGTGATCACAATGATATTATTCATATATCTGGTTCTATCTGTGATATACTGTATTACGGCCTGACTCCTCCATTTTTTTTCTATATTAAACACGGTGACTCAAAAAGTACAATATAAATATGAAAAGTCGGTCAAGACTTGGAGTGTCTTACATCTACCGGTTCACGAATATTAGTTTGTTCGAGTGCTCCAAGTGATCAGTTTGACAAAACTCAATCGTATCTAATAATATGAATCGTTTAAAAAATGGGGCTTCCACACATTACATAAATATGATCGTTCGCATATGTTAATCGTTGTTCAAGTCTAGGTATGAAAGCTTTATCGCGAATTTTCGTGGAATCAACATTTTATTCGAACGTAAATCTACTACTCTGAATATAGAAACGTATATTTAGCCGAAATGTCTTCGTACGTTTTTACGTTTCAGTAGAGCAAAGGCAGACACGCACACACGCGCTTGCATATTGACCTACTAACTCTGCTGAAGGAAATCGCTGCAGGATCGTATCTTTGTGTTTACTAATTGGCATTTTAATTTCAGTTAATTGTTATGCTCTCGTAGGCACGTTCGTGACTTGCAATATTTTCTCTTCTAAGTCCATTCTGTAGCAGTCAATATTTGTTAAATACGAAGACGCTACCGAAATGATTATATAGGGCGTGTATCCTAAACAAGGTCGAGACAGGTTATATTCTAGAGGTCAGCGAAAGAGCCATGAACGTAATCATTAACACACTTACGATGGTTAGGGGATTCATTATGAGACCCATCACATTATATTTTGCTATGCTCCTCAAATATATCTTCGTTGAACTTTGCTTGTTGGTCCCCGCCTTTCTTTCAATATTATGGTTATTTTCTGCAGTGAAGAAGGTGTTCCAACGAGCGTAATGTACGGAGATGTTCAGCTGCGTGTGCCTACAAATGCGGCGGTAAAAAAGTTTAAGATTACGTATTGTCCCTCGCCTTGATGGCGCAATGTATAGAGTAAGTTTCTAAAGTACCATCGAGAATCAGTGGGTTGTGTTATAAACGGGCTATAAGAGACGAGCTTATATTTACGACTACGGCGAGGTAGTTAAGCTGCGGGAAGTCTCAAGTTCGCTTGCCCCCTCCGTGAAAATTCCGTGATCTCTTCAGATAAATTGAGCTCATAATATCGCCGCATCACGCATACATTTGCAAATAATATTCAAAGTACTTGGGGTTTCAGATATTTACTGTTAATAAGTAGGACTCTACCTTCTGCCAAAAGCTTAAGCGGCCTCCCTGCCGTTGAGGTTAGAGCTTTCCGTGTACGAAATATTGCTATTGCTTATAAGGATAACGGTATCCTTGGACTGTACCCTATTTGGCTTATTAAGAATCACTGCTTTCTGTAGATTAATAATATATTGTTAACAGTAAAATAGATATAGGCCTTTTTATACATTCATTTATCTAATTCTCCTAAATAATGTCTTCACTTGAGTATAGCTAGCAAATTTCCATAGATATTTGTTTTTTCTTGGTAGCAACAATGCAGGATATTTCACGTATTTGCCATTTAACAACGCCATTCTTCCAGATGATGTCAGAATCTGGTGGCACAGAAAACCCGGGCATGTCTACCGGAGTGACTAGCCTCGAGAACGACCGTGCACTCGATCAAGACAACCTTAAGAGGCACTGGATTGAACAGCCACCAGCGCAAAGCATAGGCGAGTCGAAAGTACGTATAGCCAGAAACAAAAAGGATACAACATGGGTTAGATTTGAGGAGGACGACGGCAGCGAAGGCGCAGCAACGATACAGCCCAGCTCAATAGAGGTCGTGGCTACCAAAGCCTTGCAACAGCAGGCAATCATCAAAGATGCTAAATGGGGAACGACTAGCAGCGGAACGTCGGAGCAAGCAAAAAATAATGCAAATCTGCAACAGAAAGATCAGTCAGGTGTGTGCAAGTGTATGTTTATGTATCTACAAATAAGATATAAGGGCTTTTTGTTTCCTTGTATATGCTAATTTGCTAAGAAATACGATTTGTTCGGATCCGTTGCATTTCTTTTGAGTTGAAGCGGGTGGAACTCGCAGCGCTAGTTAAACTTGCGGATGTTTCATTTTGTGAAGTAATTTGACTGTAATCTTAAAAAGTAGATGATGTAAAGCCAGTTAAAAATGCTTTTTTTATGGACAATTACCGAAATCATAAGACTGAGAGTTTATAATCCAGTTACGCCTATTACTTCACGAAGTTAGTTCATTGTGAATACATAATATTAAAGCATGCCATCAAAAATCAGCGTAGATTTTGCTTCGTTTACATAAACGATATTGGATACAAAGCTTACCTGATGACGCAATATCCATTTGATTAATTTAAAGAAATTAGGAAAAAAAGAAAAACATTACACATCTCCTGTATAACTATATATTCCTTTGCACGTATCTTTTCAATCTCTTGGAACTTTCTTCTTTTATACAACGTGCACTGAATATTACGTCGTGTACATTTGGTTAGTCCTTATAATAGAAACGAAATATGAAAATTATTTTCTACATGGAAAGGCATTATTACGGTTTCCCTCCAGAAATCATCAAGCAGTACTGGGTATTAGAGATTACAACATAGGAAACGAATTCATTTAATAATGCTTCAACAGAGATCCGAATCGAACCAATGGCTCTTCGCCCATCGCCTCCGAGGAGCCCGGTGGCAATCGAGCCGCCGCCTAGTGGAAGCAGCACAATGTGGCCTAACTTGTCAGCTCGAAGAAATTCGCAGGACAAATTTTGTAGGTCCCACTATGTTCTTATGATTCGTACCCAAAGAGCTTAATTTCTTTCACGGCTACGCCTGTATATATTCGCTACGTTTTCAATAGTAACAATAACAATACAATTATATGAGCTGACTTCATCTAAATGGCGACGGCGAGTGTGAACCTCGCTGCGAGGCGTATCATTTTCACATATTTAGTTCAGTTTTGAAAAATATTATGCGTTGTGCCACAATTTATTTTTTGCGCATCGAAAATTCTGTAGATATCCTAACTGAACTGCAATGTGTTATATGTTTGGAATGTACTTTGCAAATTTCAGTAAATGGAGACGTTATTTGTACCGTGTTGCCGTCGAATAAAAGCTGCGCGTGGGTTACTAGGGCGAAATTTAAACCAAATCTCGTACCAGAGGAAATTATGGACACCAATCTAACAGTGAGTTGATGATGGACGCTAAGAGACCACATACGTAATGACGGCAAAGGGTTTTTTTATTTCTGTTTCTCCGCGTAAGGACAAAAATAAGGAGGTCTAAATAGATGAATCCCAAAATTTTAAAATATGAAATTTGTCAAGGTGATTATCTACAAGTACCGATAAAAACGAAAAACACCCATCATGAAAGCGCGTCTTTTACTTCTACTGCCTACTACAGTCTTGCTTTGCAAGAATTTTAATAGAAAATCTATTGATGCGTCGCTTGGATTGTCTGCTGATTGTTATTTCAGATAACCGTGGAAGATTACGTTCTAGCACTGCAGATATTAACAAATGACCTGCGCTTCACACTTTACAACATACTATATAAACGGATCTTGCTGATGTGGATGCTCATGGGATTTGTTATATTGCTATCGTTGCTATTTTCTGGTGAGTAATTTATCTGTTATATATCGATTTTTTAGCTGAGGTGTTCATCTGATGGTTGACTGAATCTCTGGCATGTACGTACATCACTGGAAAAAATATTTGCACGTATGTAGTAGATTATTTTAATCGGTTAATTTGAGTTTATCTGAATATTTTCAGTTGCTTTCAATTCACGATTCACTCCATGTAAGGTGCTACTGACTGTATGTTTCCTTGTACAATAGTGTAGAACATACACAGACATAGTGCTGATACGAATATCGGAGCACTGCTAAAATAAGCAGTGCTGTTCTAAAAATAAAAGAGATTACCTAACTTTCTACCTGTTATCCGATCTTACCTTTCACCAGGCACAAAAGGACTAGCGTTGTTCGGCGGCGGGGTATTTTGGCTTATAGTTAATGCAGTAGGCATTTTTGCTTTTATGTATATCAAACTAAAGGTAAGTATTTCGACAAAACTATTTTCCACATTATTTCTCAAAAAAAAATCCAAACCTAACAGCGTTTGTTATAGGAATATGCCTTAACGCACTCGCAAGTTAATTCGAATACTGTTCGGCATAGAATTAAATTTACAGTCTCAAATTACATGTTACAGTCTCTATTATTCTATAATCGTCACTCTCTCCATTGAGCTGCATAAATGCCCATGCTTACTAAACGAAACTAAGATTTGAGCGAACTTTCTCATGTATATTTATCTCATGCTATCTGTCTTCACTAGCATATGTAAGTCGCTTTCATGAGTTACAGCTATACCACATGCTCGAGCGGTGTATAGCCCATGTAAACCAGATTCTTGTTAAACACAAGATTCTGCTGGGACTGGACGACAGAGGGAAACTTTCTTGCCACAAAGTTCATCTCATATTCCTTTATTTTGATACAGAGCCATGCATCGTAAGTATGCGGGAAGACATTTTGTGCGTAGAAAGACAGGCCATTCAGTCCATATATATTATCAACTTCATTAAAGATAAATAGATATTATTATAAATAGCGTGTCTACGACAGAGCTAAAGCGCCTAATGTGACCGAAATATTGAGATTTGTGTTTCTATTGTAATCGTAGTTAAATATTTTATTTCGCTGATTTTATGTTTGTTGACAGAAATATCTTTGTGCAATGCTAGAAGAGCAGGAGAAAGCCGATACGGCGAACGAAGCTAGAGAAAACCCGGTAGTTCGATCTCGGATGGATATTGGCCAGGAAGACAATATTTTTATCACACGAGGCTCAGTGACAGAGCGACTCTCTCAAAAAGAGGTATCGATAGGTTCCTACATGCCATCCGCAGCATGTCATTCATTGTTTGCCTAATGTATTACATTTTTCGACCGTTACAGCCGCAAAACTAGATGTTCGATTTTTAGCTTCTAGTTTAGTACGCCATATTGGTTTTAAGTGTTTAATGTGCTCCTGTCGCTTATAGTAGCCTTTCACTGTTTCTACTTGCTTGCAGAAAACGGCAGAAAAACTTCTGCTTCGCTATAGTCAAAGATGGGTGAAGTCGTTCGTGCGCAAACGGCTCGACCTCAACGTCCCAATTCATCCAGATGCCTACTCAACAGAACCAGCTTCACCAGAGCCTCCCCGACATTGTTCCATGGCACGCTGCCTTTGCCAGGTTATCGAAGAGCATCTTTGTTTCAAGCCATTGACAAAATGTACCTGGTCGGAACTTTGTTGTTAAACAATATATCTGGTATATAAACTTAAGGTCGATTGTTAGGTGAACAAATTTAGGTCGATGGAAGAATTTGCTTAAACAGTCTTTATTTAACCAATATTAGGGTTGCCAAACCATTATGTTTCTCGGGTTTTCTCGACGAATTATTATGAAATTAATTGGTGCGGTCCAGGCTTTTCTTGAGGCACTATAGCTACAGGCTAGCCCCAAAACCGCGAATAGGATTTGCTGACTTAGCACTAATGTAATAAAGTCACGAATGTTGTTTAGGGACTTGATGGTCGATGGAGCCTGGCGACAAATAAAATCCAAACAAATTTGAAGGGCAAGCGATTATGCAGAGTGGTCTAAAATTATGGGAAGTAAATAGCGTTTAGATAAATATGAAATACGGTGTGTATAAATATATAAGGATAAACTAGGTATTTCGTGCATAGCTAGGAATCGATTCTACACTTCAGCTGCAGGCCTTATTTGTGCATAACGCGAGGACGCTGCCAAGCATCATTTAGAGCAGCCTTAATCCTGCTAACTGATCGAGATGCGTTGTATCGACCAAGTCGATTTCGTCCGCCCCGCAATTTTATTGTGAAACCTAGGCGTAAATACGTACAATAAGAATGTTGTCAGTGTACGATTTCCGGAGGTCTGACACGAACAAGTTACGATGTAACACGAAAAAAATAAGGGCAAATATTGTCACGAGGCCAAAAATAAGCTCACCCAATGCTACATTTTTGCCGATCGTAGGGCTAAAACTACAATTTCTCTAATACGGTAATTTAGTTTTTGTGACTGTGCTTAGCAATGTAATTAAGAAATTAGTTGGCAGTACAACACAAATTAAAAACACATGCACTCTATTTACTAATGAAACAGTTTATCTTCATATTGAAGAAGTACGATAGATTTTTACAGTTGATAATGACATGAATGAATTAACTGACTAAAAATCGCTTTCCTGCCTCTTCGCCCCGCGCGAGTATAGCATCGAAAAATAGTGTTTGTTTAATTTTAGAAAAATCACATTTTGTCAGACAAAACCCATTGCCGAGAATATCTTTATGACTACACCAATTAATAATCAACGATGATATCGTGTCACAGCATAACAAGCATGACAAAACAATTTTACATTACTGTCAAAACTTTTTTGTCAGGATATAGCAAAATGATATCCTTTTGATGCAGTTTTATCGAACTGGGCGGTTATTAACGTACTGAGCTATTTGGAAAGCACTATCAATTTACGAATACACATTAAAATAATCATATTTCGCAAATACCATCAGTCGTATAGCCATCCATATTCCCAAGTGCAGTGTTAATTTAATGCTAAATATAGATTAGTGTTTTATGTTAATGTTTAGTAAAAATCCGAAGCTGCTATTTACATATAAGCGCCATCGTGCATATATTAAATGCCTATCCTGGACATCCTAAATAATGATCATAACTTGGACAGTAATAACTTATTTTACCGATACGATTGTGTGTTATTATCTTTAACGATATATTGCGTAAACGGAGTGACACTGCGTGTTGCCGCCTCTTCCTACACGTAATTTTAGTATTTTCATTCGATATCAATATCCCTTTTATCAAGTCGATAGCAGTTGTGTGGAAGGTGCCAATGAAAATTCAACCTGGCATCCAAGAACACTTTCTATCGTGAACACTAAAGTCCTTGTTATAACTTTATGGCTTCTTGGTTTCTGCCTTTATGGATATTGCGTTTTTAACGAGTTGAAGCTATGTTGAGTCTTCATTAAAAATGGAATGAATACTTATCCAAACGACTCGTACCCTAACACGTTGCTGCGTCAGCGTAGTTGATCAAACCAGCCAGTGTGGTCTATTAAACGTGTCAAAGAACGACAAACGTAAAAGAATGGTCGTCTCTATACATAGCGATATGAATAAATGTGCGTTAATACGTTTGTACATACATGATTTTGTATAACGTTGTGTGTGCGCTATCCAAGCCAAAATCAGGTCTTTCATTTTTAGCATCTCGTTGACGGATATACTATTAAAGATATTTTTGAATAGACAGTGAAAGGAAAAGGCTCTTGGTCAGGGCATTACGAATGTAGCGAGTGCTACGGCGCAGAAGGGGTCCTCATAGATCAGGATGAACCTTGAAATCACTTGAGATTTCCATCCTTCCTCTACTTCATGTAAGAAGATACTTGACTTATCATCTTTTGAAGAATTCAACGACTATCAAGTATGGTTTTGTTGTACTGGTTACGCGAATAGTCGGCAAGCGAACATTCTCGGTCTGTTTCTAAGGCTATTTTGTATTCATAGTCGAATTGTTAGGTACTTATAACTCCTCAAATACACGAGCAAAGGGGGGAGGGAGTCCTAAGTTATGTTGGCCTCAAATTCGAGTTCATTCGGAGTCTGTGCTTTTATAGGATTCTTTCGACATGTCACAACATATCAAAGTTCATTAAAATATAGCTTTTTTTCCACGTATTCCGCTCCACTGTAAGACAGCTCCGACTCTTGGTAATGATTATGATAGACGCATGATTGATATGAATGTCAAGGCAAGTCCCTGCAGAATATCACTAAGAGGAACCAGTCGGAGTTAACAAGCCTCTAATTTTTATTACAGCCAGAAAAGGTAGAATACAATGGCATGAACTATTTAATCATACAGCTTCAAATACTGACCAAATTTGGAGCCTTCTTGTGTTATATTATAGTGCAAATAGATGAACAGAGACTTAACTATGCATGACATGATGCAACCTGAGATCCTCTTCTTGCGATTGAATCGGCTCGACATCATCCACAAGATATAAAAAATTCGAGCGAATTTCAACATATAGCCAACTTTGTAAAGCTAGTAGTGCAGAAGTACGTTGAATAAAATGTTTGTATTATTATTTTGCACGAATAGAGAGTCATTTCTAATATATAGGGGCTAGCGCTGCCGTTTTGGTAACAATAAAATAATAATATTTTGTATTGATTATTGATATTGAGACTTAATAACCGTTTGGAGAGAATATAAATATCTGCTAGTGTAATGGTACAGCAAAATATTTTCAGCTGATGTAACGATGGAAGGAGCGTCAAACTGCCAACAAAACAGGGTGAAAACGAATTTGGAGGCAGAACTGTGATCCAAGTCTTCCTTCCATTTGCAACAACGGTGATTTAATTGTAACAAAAGTAATGACGTTCACTTATAGCAATAATAGTAATTGTCACTTTACATCTGGCGGGCTTCGATTATTTTTTACGCCATGGATGGTTTTGTGCATATATTCTTGTCTGGGAACGACATTGTTTTAGAACTGACATAAGTTTTTGTGCTCGGTATGAAGGTTAGTGAAGCATAGTACACGTCAGGACGCAACAATGATCTGATAATTGATTGAGAAATATTATTTCACGATTATTGGGAGTTGTCTTTTAAGGATCGAAAGCCAAAATCCAGTTTCCAGCATACATGAAGGCTCTGCTCAAACACCAGTTTCGTCATATTTATTAATTGTCTCTATGGTGGCTTTTGCTAGCTGTAGGTCAGATAGTAGCGAATAAGGAATACAAATAAATATAGAAGTAACTATATTCTTTTACACGAGGGTAAAGGCTTCGCCAACCATGCAAGCAATCTGAAAATACTTTGCGCTTATTGCCTACTGAAGCTTTGTGCCAATGTATGAATTGTAAGATTGTAAGAAAACTATAACAGGTGTGTATTCTGAATTTCGTATTCTGAGACAAATAAAAATACGTTGAACATTTAGCGGCTTACTTATATTCTAATCCACCTTCTACTATTCTGGGCCTTCCTTTTCAAAACTCTTACGTTCTCGAACTGCCGTTACGCGCTATAATTTAATCGAATTCATCGGCTTCTACAATAACGTAAAACCAGCAACCTCGTAATTATGCAGCAGTGGGCAAAAAGCTCATATATATAAAGAACAGATATAATTGGAAAAAAATTATGTAATTTTTCCCCTAGATAGACCTGAAGAAGATGACCAGCTGGGTGCGATTGTAGCGAGGATGCGATTCTGATGGCAACTGCGAGAAATGCAGCATTTCAAACGCAGAGCGGATGCAGAACACGACCCGCGTTCGGGTGTGCGAGTATAAAAGTGCTACTCGTAATACTTTGCCGATCTTTGATCAACAGCGTATACAGGATTATATATAAATATACACTAATAAAACAACAAGAAAATATTTCTAATAGACAATATTAAGTTGTTTATTTAGAAAAATTGCTTTTTGTTCCATACAGCGAAAAAAATATATATCATTTGTGTATGTCTGTTTGTGTGTAAGTATTTTTATTCAGATTCAATGAGCTGCTTTGATTTTGCTTATTAGCTTGCTCTGATTTAAAGCAGCAGCTTCTATCTAAATAGCTGAAATAGTGAACTGCCTCCCGGCTCGAGTAAATACGAAGGTGCGTCGAAAGTTGATTAAATGTCCTCGGGAGCGCCCACTTTGGTAACACCTAAATTTCCTGAAATAGATACATTTAAGGTGGACATTAACGATTCGTTATACACCGCTAGCTATCAGTGATCTTGTCTATCTAATCATCTGAATAGCTGCCATTCGTTAGAACTAACTGAACAAAGCTCATTAACAATGCGATATATATAGTGTGTATGTATATTCAAGTCAGCGTACGTTAACTCTATAATGCATCATGACTAAACTTGCAGAAGAAGAAGGGAAAGCTCATGTCTTGGCTGGTCGTTGCGTTCCGTCTCTGTAAAGCGCATCTGGCCTGAGTAGTCTCTAATGCGGTCTACTTCCGTCCGCCTTCTTGACCTGATTTCACGATCGAATAACAATTTCATGTTTGAGTGAAGAAACATCTGCTCCGCTACATTTGACTAGACCATTCCAGGCCATTTGTATTCTGACGGCTATAGCAGATACAGCTAAATGATAGAGACATTACGGTTAACGACGCATGGATGACCTGCGGCTGATACTCCAACTCACGAACACAAGCAAGTAAAGTGAACCCCGTTGTTTATTTTGACGTATATGGCCGATTTCAGTTGGTTTTCGTATTGCTTCCTCATCGCTGCCGTTGTTGTGTTGGATTATAGATTGTTAAAAAAAGACAACAATAACATTGGGAAAGCAACAATTACTCGATCTGGCCGTGTATCCATCTGGCCGCTAGTGATTCGTTGGTGCGCTCCTTGCACTGTACACCCTCCCTTCATTACGATGCACAGACTAAAAACTCTGTCGTCACTGCTGATGAAGTAAGTCCGACTTGTGCTGCCCGCTGATTTCCTTTAGCCGGTTGTTGCCCTGGAACCAAGGGCAGTTTTGTCGGTGCCTTGCCGACAGCTAACCAATCACGCACATGGCCCCATAGCGGCAATGCGAACAGTAACAACGGGCGTTCGCCAGAACGGCAAAAACTGATGAACAGGCAAACCGGCAGATCTCAGAACAGACTCGCGCTTTTTGGGGCCGCCACTATTGCTACGGACTTTGCGACGCAGTTTGCATGCGTCGAAACTACTATTTTTCCGCTGCTCACCGTTCATATATCTTCTAGCTTATACAGAACGTAAATGGCTACTCTCATACGACTGAAAAGTGGATCGAAACAATGCCTCCGCAGCGGTAGCGTCTCGCAAACAGATTAGCAAAAGACATTGAATGAGCTGCATGGTTTTGAGGCCACGAACAGTTACGGTTTACCGTCAAAGATTTTGCCTATTTTACTACTGGGCTATGTAATGATGGGGTGAGATTTTTTGTCGTATATAAACACATGAAATGCGAAATTAACAGTGAATAAAATTGACAAAGGGTCGGATAAAAAATGGCCGGAATAAATATAATGCAATTAACAAGGAAGGATAATCAACAGTATTTAGAGAGAAAAAAAAAGAAAGGGATACGTGGCAATAAATATCAAGCTACATTAAGTTCTAAATTAATGATGCCTGCCGCTAATAACGATCAGTTTATCAGATTGGCAATAGTTGATCTAAATGAAACAGAGTAAACAATACTTGCCAGCGAAGTCCTCAATTTCTTTATATGAAGAAAAGTACCGAAAGTTTTCGCCAAGAGCGGCAGAGACCGCTTTGCTTACAGACGAATTTAGGGCAGTGAATGCCAGAGCAGTACCGTCCTTCGCAAGCTCGTCTTTCAAAGATCGTAGTGCCTACGGTATAAATAGGACAAAATATACTGGATTGTATTAAATGGAAGGTAGATGATAACTATAGTAATGTATTATTCAATTTATGCAGCGGTAAAATATTACATACCTTGCATAACGCTGCATAAATTTAAATAGATTTGTATTAAGTATTACGAATCATATGTTGTTGAATTAGAGTACTTCATTGACGTATGATTTAGTGAATCCATTATGTTGCTATAGTACGATAATAACACAGTAAGTCACAATCGGCATTTTTGGAAATAAAATTAATTTTCGTAACTGTTTAAATTACTCTCATCAAAATCAAATATTTGTAACGGTTTCAAGAACGCATCTATGGTCGCGTAAGGGTGTTTATTTATTAATTAGTAGCATTATATCAACAATAAATTAACTATTGGCTATATTGTGAGTGTTTCTTCTATTTAGCAATATAACTTTCAAACACAAACAAAACAAACTTTTCCAACGATATGATTAAACAGCAATAATGAAACAGAACAGATTTGAGTAAGGTCAAGCAACAACAAGGGTCGTCTCTTCGAGAAGAACCGGTTATATAATACAACAGGCACAGCATGCTGATTTAACACCACGATAGGTCAATTTAGGCCGCCTTTCCATGACGCTATAGGCGTAACCTCGTCCATTTTAAGCTTTCGCCTTTACCAGTCTTGGAGAAAACAACAAAACTTGCTACTAGCATGGGACATTGTTTAGCATAATCTCATAGTTTTGCAAATTTGGAACGACTTCGCTATTTTCTTGCCTATAAAATATGTCGCTATAGTTAGCCGTCTATTTTATGTGCTGCATTCATTTTTCTGTTTCCCTCTTGCGCCCTTTATCGCTTTAACTATTCGTCTGTTCTCTAATTGCAACATAACGCCTATCTGCGTGTCAAGCTTTGATCAGCTAAGCATAAGATCGTAGAAATAGAAAACCTAAGTAGACATTACAGGAGGCGTACAAACACGGTAGGAGCCCTAATCACGATACGGATCACGGCAAACACAATTTGCGTCCATGCAAAACGATCGAAAGCAGCTGTACCAGTTATAAAAACAACGTAAAGTCACTTTCTGACAGAGCTAGCGTTTCACATCTTATTTCTACGTTCTATTTGTCCCTCATCGTGTGCGCAGCGGCGTCAATTGCGGTTAGTGATGACACAGCTAGCAGAATAGCAGTAGAACTTACCTAACTAACTGATTATAAAAGGTAACTTATATAAGAACCTACATATAGAAAAGAAATTACATATAACTTCTGCTGAACCGCTAAAATAAACAGCAATATGTGGAGAGCAGTACGAAGCGCTGTGGCGGAGAGCTAATGGTCACCTTCAGTCAGTGTCGGCTCTGTCGGACCTAATGGTAAAAAGTGTGACAGCGGGACTAAGGTAAATTCTATGAGGCTTTCTTGCTGGCGATCTTGGCATCGCTGAATTATTATCAAGGTATGATAGCATGCTGACCAGCATTGGGCACGAAGAATGCGTATGACGTGCTAATCACTGATATTCATCCGTTCCATATTGAAGCAATACTTTGCAATTAATAGCCAATCTTGTATTACCACTACGTGTGTGTATGTTTTTCCTTGTGGAGAGTTTATTGTTAGCCTCAATCGACCCCTAAACAATCCTAGAAGATTTAGCTTTACATTGTAAAATCTTTTAAATCCATAGAGTAGACACGTCAAGCTTGAGCAGCACATTTGTGGTCGTGGATTGGTGCAGAGCTGTCTTGACAGCTGTCGACCTCGGATATCTAGGTTTCAGAAAACGAAATTTAATCCAATAAGAAGGCTTTTAAAGGTGCAAACATCGATAAACTGATTCGTATATTAAGCGTAGAATGTTTATAGTTCGTCGTGAAAGGGAAACTTGCGGATCTATCCATTTTAACAAATATAGAAAATACTTTGCTTGTTTTAATAGGACGCCGCACAAGGTTGAGTCTGAATACTGAACTGTTGTTGTGCGCAGTACTAGCAATCAGAGATGAGTAAAATGTGCAAGTCTCGACAGAGACTTGGCTTCCAGTTAGCTCCCTGCTGAGAGTATTACACAGGGCCACGGTAGTAACTATTAACATACCCTGCACTGTGACCTTCTAAGTCGACGCAGATAGCAATATCGTTTCAACCAACAATGATATCACACCCTAAGCGCCTGCGATTTGGACTAAATAAACAGCGGCCTGGCAAATGACGTAGTTTTTCATAATCTTAATACAACGAACACGGAACACGCGTACTAATCAATATGACTTCTTTGACAATATACAAAACGCTGGCTATAAAGTTATTTGGAGAAGCATGCACAAAAGCTGTACTCGAAAATTCAAAATACGTTAATTTGCGTCAATAGTAAAGATAGTAGTAAAAATAGGTAATAGTTAGTGCTGTCAAACAACTCTTCTCGCGCTGATGTTCCAAAGCGCGCTGGGTTTCTCGAAATAACATCTCAATAAAAAAATTCGTTGAGTTTTAGGTTCAACATTGCCTTAAGCATGAAACAAAGCTCGTATAGGTTGGGCTTCGAACCTAGATCACCTTGCATGCCCCTAGATTTAGCCGGCAAAGACAGTACTACTTCCTTACCGTGAGGACTGAATTGTCATCTGCAGCTCGTATTTCCAGGCCCAAACTAGAACGAATATGATAGAAAAGCAACGTTAAAGAATTCGTAAGAGAAACGCTTGACCGCATGGCTGTACACGTTCCAGCAGGCCTAAAAGGGCGATTTTGTTTGAGTCGTAGGAACGGGGGTGCGTATTTTGATGTCAAATAGATTTTCGTGTGAAAAGTTCACTTTGGTCTGAGTGAGTGCCTTCTATAACGGCTGTACTTGGAGGTCGAGGTCGTTTGCATTCGTCTAGAGAAAATACTTGGATTCCAATACAAATCGGAATAATAGCTGCGTGACGATAAACACGCTGTCCTAAAAAACTTGTGATTGTTTCGAGCAAGTTGTGTAAGTTCTGAAATGTTGATATCTACATACCTTCCCAAATGCCTACGCTGTACCGGCCTATTCTTAAGAATGAAAACTGCGCCTCTTATGAGCTAATTAAGTAATATGCCAAACCAGAGAGAGACAGACGGCGATGCAACTGTTGTTGCAGCTTTATCGATCCCAACAATAAAACATTAAAATTGCATTAGGCAAATGAAAGATTCTAATCTCCACCCCTAAGCCAGGTAGAACGCGACAAATTATATAATTCATTTTAATCGTAGGACAGAAAGTTCGTAAGAACTTTTTACACGCTAATGAATTTCTTAATCTTAAAGTGGGAACAGATTTTGGTCATCTTGTACTTTCAATCGATATCTACTCTTGTTAAGCTTAAATTTCGTTGTCTAGCTAATGTATTCCATGCTATTAGTCACAATTCAGTCGCGTAGTACAAGTGAATAGCGCATGTGCCAGCCACTTTAGAACAACCAGCCCACCGTTCACTGCCAAACAAAAAACAGTCGACCAAACATCCTTTTTGCACCAACATATTTTTATACCAATCGGATACAGTCAGAGGGCTAGTGTTACTGGTCATCCCCCCATTGTTAGCCAGTGCAGGCAGCATTTGTTGCTTGGGCTATCAGCATTCAACTATATTCTATAGTTAGTTCAATGGACGCTTAAAGATGGTCGACGGTCTGTCTGTTCGCCTCTCACAGTCAATTTGGCCACCCTAAGCATTTGTAGCTATAAGTAGACTCTATTCGTAGCACGCCAGGCACCCTCGAGTAGCATCGTCACGCGAGGACATCTGCAAGCCAACGACCTTTCTTATTTTGTTGGACATTCGTCTACCGATTCAACTCTCTCTATGAAGACATGCTTAGATTTATATTTTGATAATAGATAATATTTTTGTCGTTTCGTGTTTTTTTCGGTTCTAGAGACCGGCTGTATCTTATTCGTTACATGAATTACATGTTTCTGGTATGGTCGCGCTTAAAAGCAAATGTGGAAAGCGTGACATGGTTACAAATCATACGCATGCGCTTGATTAAGGCACAGATGCGAAGCGATATAGGCCGTGTACACTGTATGCACGATGTACTTCTACGGAGATTATTATTATAGACTAGATGATATATGTTGGATCAACGGAGTTATTAATTGGCCTGTTCGTTATTATTATTATTATTACTAGTCCTGCATATAGAAATCGTTGCCGATGCACGGCGTCCTTTTGAGGATAGCAAACGTCTCTCAAGCATATTTCATTGGCGGAATAAAGTTAGGGAAAGAATCTAGTCAATCATAGAACAAAAATATTATTCTACCAACCTTATTTTTCCACCCACTCTAAGATCATGTTCGATGGATGCCTTTTGATTGTACATGTAGGGATGGCGAAACGCATAAATACAAAACTGTGTGGCAACCTCAGTTTATCTACTAGGAATCGCTTCACGCCATGTCACATCTAGGTGAACTGTAACCGATAAATGGTATCGTCCTTGACACCGAAACTGCTGTTCAACCATTTAAGTCTTACGCTGATCGAGTTGGGTTGTAAAACGTGGGGCTTAGTACGACAACATATGGCGACAGATGTTTAGTCATGACTGTAAAGCGGCATTTCTATTCGAACAAAAAATTCAACGACACCAAAAGATCAAAAGCTCACTGTGTGTAGAGCAACAGATTCTCTGGACAGTAGAACGCTATGGAATATCAAGATTTTCACATATTGCACGCGCGCCAGCGTGGGATGTACTTAGATGTAAACAGGATATATTTAAGAGGTATTTACGCGTATATCATTGGTCTCTAGTCTCAATTTCGATATGGCAAACGTTCTAGATAGAGGTAGAATATTATTGTATTTCTCACCTAGTACAATTGTGACAGCCTCATTAACAAAAATAGATAAAAATTTTGCTAATGAAGTTAAGCCTAAGCCGATTCCTCATGAAGACCTAGCAGCCGTTAGAGCAGTGCTCTTAGAGAATCGGTTTGCCGCTAACAAAATTCAAGAGAAATTCTCGAATGATCCAGAATTTGCGCCTTAACGAATCTCATTTGTGGGAGAAGTTAGGGTGAAAATCATGCTTCGTAGGCTTCCTAATCTAGATGGACGCGGTGCCTTGCCTATTAATTACTTATTAGCCTAACAAACCGAGCACGTTTTGTTGACTCTGCCAATACAGCAAACAATATATGTGTATATATGTATATGTACGTTCCTAATCGAGCGTATCGAGAGGGCGGTTCTCCTATAGCTGGCAAGGTAACTGCACCGCCCGACCCATTTACGGGTCGAATGTGTCTGTAGGGGTCCTGGCTCTCCAACACCATCTAGCAACCACCAACGTTAGAAGCCTGCGAATCAAAGGCTCATATAATAATATTCGCATTCCTTGGTAGCTAGCCAAAAAAAAAGTTCATATATAAATAACTTTAGCTGTCGGCACAGTTTGTCCGGTAAAAAGAATATAAGTAAATTATTAAGGCAATAGATAAGCAGATACATGCGTTTAAATGCATGAACATTTTAACAAGGAACGTTATTCTTTCTAAAATAGGAAAATGGAAACAATTAAGGTGCTACGAATTGCATGTTTTCGTTTTGTCAGGTTTGTAGGTAGGGTTTCTATGTGGATTGGAATGCATCATGAGGCAGGTTCGAGTTACGGTTTGGGGTTTGCACTCGAACGAAGAGAACGAGCGTTTAAGTGTTTGTGTTACGGGGTTTTAAATCGAAGCGACAGAGCACCAAGTAAGACGCCTCTGAAGTTTCTCTCCGGGGATCAGTCGGAATCGAGTCGTTCGCCTTGGCGATTCTCACAGCATAAATATTAATCGATAAATGATAAATTAATAAATACTGCTCACTTGTATAAAGGCAGCTAGAGGTACAAGGATGCACAAATGTTCATAGTTGGGCGCGATGCAACAATTCCGATCAGTAAATAGAACATAGCATCAATAAAAAGGATACGGAAAAGCACTAGCGAAAAGACTTTAGAGAGAAGTTAAGATAATCCTCAAATCAATACAAAAAGGAACGAAACGAGTTTTACGCGGTTCTAAGCTACCATACTGAGCTGTTTTATGTAACTAAAATTGATAGTAATGTCATGTTCGTCTACGGCACTAAAGTTAAGGACTGCCCTTAGTTTGAAACTTTGAGGAACGAGGGGTTAAACCCTGTGCGAGAAAAGGAGAGGTTGAAAACACATGCACACCCATACAACAAACGGAAACAATACATTAGTCTGCCGATTCCAAGTTTTTAAATTCGATCTTCCCCATGAATATTGTCGTCTCAGATCCACATATAAGTAACATGTCGTTAAACAATAATTAGCAGAACAAAAGGCACGGACCGTACCGTTATTTACAGTTATTAATGATAAGAAGTCGGTTTTTGAAGGTCAAGTCTCATCGACCTAACCTACTTTAACAGGTCAATAGCAATTCATTCGAGCCATGTTCTAGATGCTTATCAGCTACAAAGGAGTTCACACCGCCATTTTGTTCACCGTTGCACATCACCGACCGTCGCCCTTTTTACTTTATTTTTGTCAGGAGCATTCACTCTATTTTTACCATTAAACACGAATCATTATTCCATTTGTCGCTCAATTATCAATGGAACACTTTTTTTTTTTTTTTTTTAGCTGTTGTGAGCATCGCTTTTAAATGATTTTTTTAATAGAGCCACTTAGCACATAATCATTGACGCGTCCATAAAATAAAGCTTTTCCACGCCTCTGGCCCCACACTGTTGCTTACGTATTCACTCAGCACTTCCATCATAGGCTTCACATCATTACCGTATATCGAGGTGCACATATGTTCGCAGCTCGCGCAATTTGTTTACTCGGATCGTCAACTTCCATATCTAATAAAATACGCGATCCAGACTAAGTTGAAATTATTACTAAGCTATTGATTCGCAGTGCTTTCGAATTTTGCCGTTCGGTTTAGCTGTAAGCACGCCGCCAAGTTCAAGCATGGCGTAACTTTCGTCATCACCTTGCTAAACAACTTAGAAAATGAGCTGTTATTCAATCAATAGATTTCCCATTGTAAATGTCGTTTTTTCCAGCAAGTGCAATACTTTGAAATTAATTGAACGCAATTGAATTCTTCAAATCAGTTAGTTAGAGGCATATCTTTGAAGACTGTTTAGTTTGGTGTGTCTACAATATATATAGGACACATACGGCTTGCTGACGCAGCGGGATTTCCATGTTCAGCGGAATCAGCAGCACATATCATATTATACAATAGGTATCTTGTTAACAATATCGCCCCGGTTAGCAACCACGTTAAGAGCCTTGAAGTCTTTTGTGTATTTTTGTGAGCAACACTAGTCGTACTGTGTCTTTATCATGTCTTCCCTCATCGACTCGTCCAACGAACGAATGAAGTATCGTAATTTATCTACCTCTGTGTGGCCCAAAAGCCCTGCCACCCCCAATGTCTTTTCTGTTACAGGTTTCGACATCGTTCAAATGTTTGGCCCGCTAGCGTGTTTTTGCGACTCGAATTAACGACACCCCCTATTGGTGTTTTTTTTTCATGTTCCTGCTATAGAGCTACATCAATATTTTGTTTAAAATTACCGTAAGACGCTTGACATCGTCGTCCTATGATACCTACATGATGATGGTGACAATTGTCTTTACGTGACTTGGCTTGTCAAAATTTTCGTCATCAAAGGACGACATAAGACGAACACCCTTGAGATGACAATTCACGTGCGAATATATCATAGACTTTAGCGGTGCCTGGCCTTCCGTAGATGACTGTTAATTTGTTAGCTCGCAGGCAAAGTAGTACCTCATTTACACAGTGCTTGTCGTAGGGATGTGATAGCTGACAGCATTCGACGCTTTGTATGAGGAACCTACACTCACTCATACACACACAAAATATATAGATCCTAGCTAGCTAAGTAGGTGAGTTATAATCGTACAGTATGATAACAATAGCTTATATGGAGCATTGTCCACACACGATTATGTGTATATCTATATACAAGGTGGCGCGTTCAAATTAGGGTAAGCTTTGGCAGGCTATTCGTCGAAAGGAAATGCGCCACTCCGAAGTTACAAACTCGCTATGGTGAATAATAGTGAGTCGTTTTCGGAATTTCGGACGGGCTCGTATAGTACGCAAGTTACGTAGCCAATCTTTCTGTGCTAAATTAACTCCGCCATTATTAAAAATTTATTTTTTACCCGAAACCGATGGTCTGCGCTCGTGCCAATTTACGTGCGACTCCTAAACAAAGTCCAGGAAGACATTCATGATTAGATTCTGAATGAGGTTTAGATCTGAAGAAAATTAACGGTTCCTTCAAAGAGAAGAATATCTAATTGTCAGTTGTATCGTCGAGTCAAGCTCCAACGGCTATTCGCTCTGGAACCTCTTGCCTTATTTTCCAATTTAACTTTCTCTAGAAGGTTTTGCATTTTCGAGGCAGTTGATCCAAAGTATGATTCCATTGGAGCCTTTTCCGCATAACCTTTATACTACTAATATCGTTTAACATGCAGTTGCTATCAAGTTACTTGCTGATTGAGGAAATTAATTAATTAATTAATTCGTAATTTAAGTCCCAAATCGAAACTGTATTCACAGTGTACGGTGGTTATATTAAACAAGCATAACCGTAGGAACGACGCTTCTACCACAAGCACAAAATTTCGTTGAAACATCTTCTTTAAAATAGAACAACTTCAATTGAAGTTGTTTTTTTTTCACATTTCTAGAAATATGACATAAAGAACTCAATTTAGACGCATCACCCTGTATACCATTATAGAAAAGTTCTCCTTTATATTATAATGGTGCGCTTTATCAACCGTTATTTCGTCTCTCCTTGTTGTTGTTTTTTTACCACGGTTACGTCTTGTTTTGTCATTATTTGCTACCACTAACTCGACTACCATTACTAATTAATTAATGATATAAAAAACTAAATCTTAAATTAAAATAGCAGCTTGACGCTTTGAGCAGCAACATCTGAAAACGAGATGCGCCTAGACATACAGACACCGTATATTCACTATGACTTTATCTCCCTCTTCTTCTGTGATTTTCACTCCTCTTCACCTGAATGAAAGTTCGTTTTTATCATTTGTTGTACTGCTTTTTCGAGCAATTATTTCCTGTTCTCATTCGTAAAGCCGCCCCAAACGGACGGGCTCGTATAGTACGCAAGTTACGTAGCCAACTAGCGTCCATCTGTTAATCTACTGTCTAAGGTGAGTCCACGATGAACTGAGTGTGGCACATATCAATTTAGTGGGCCATTCCGAAGTTATTTATTTCGAAACTTTTTTACTACGTGTTGGGCAATATGTGGCAACACCTGAGAGTCCATTAGCTGACCTATGTCTTCCACGCAGAGGGCAACACCAGGCAGACGAGTGGCCAACTTAGACGCCGAGTACTCGCCAGCCATGGGTGAATCCACCATAGCTGACCTGAGCGTTCGTTAGCTTATCGACATATATTCATCTGTCTCTCCAGTGTGGTTCTATTAGACTGTCAGCGAAAATCTGTTTTTAGATGACTATGGACGGGATGCGGATGAAACAGGCAGCTTGCAGGCCACAACAACAACGGCGATGGCCTTCGAAGATCATTGCCGTGGACGCCTCTGGCTGGTTGGCTGTAGTCAGTGATGATAGTTCTGGCCTGGTGTTTTCTGTCTCAAGGTAGTAGACGGCTTCATATTCTGGCGATCCATTTCCACTTACGAATAGCCGAAGCCGACGAAGACGCTGTTGGTTGCAAGGCGAGCAGGATCTTTCAGATGACCAATGACATTCTATCATCATCAGATGCTGATCGGTCGGCTGATCGCATAACCTCCCCTTTCCTCGCAGCGACAGATCTGATGCAGCTTACAGCAGCGGTCACCAGTCATTGTTGTGGGTGCTTGGTGGGTTTTCCTGTTTATCAGCATCATTCATTCATACGTAGCTGGCGTCGTGGACAAGTGTTTTTTTTCAGCACGTTTGTTGGCAGCTGCTTCGGTCATTGGGGGCGTTACGCCAAAGTAAATACATCGTAGACTGCGTACAGATGTCAAAGTCGGTCTATTTTCTGGTCGTCCACTCTCGCTTGTTGTATTTGTTTCGCCAGTTGGTTCGCATTTTAACCACTATTAAATACCGAAGGACTCGATGTCTTCAGAGTGGCTGAACAAAGATAACTGTTTGGATATTTTTGGCTGGCTCGGAACCCTTTCTTATATCGGCTATTTTCGGATTTCTGATGAAATTGTTCGGTCGGTTGGGGAACAGTTAGATCAGGAGGAGCAGAAGAAGCAATAAGAACATTGCAGTTGGGATATCTTGTTATAGGCAGGTTGTCTCACAAGGAGCTAGATGATCTTTGTCGATCGATGGCAATGGCTACTATATCGATATAACAGTCAAAATTATATGATTATATGAGCGCATTTACATTGCACGCTGCAGGCATTCGTTCATTGGTGGACACGTCATCAGAGATTTCATTATTATTATTATTATTATGTATCTTAATCGCCTAGCTCACTGGTAGCAAAACAAGCCGCAGTGAAACCATGCGTATTCCGACGTTGTTTACGGCACAGATCCTCATAAGTTCTATTCAGCCACAGAAAAATTTTTACGGAAACGTTCTTCGTAATCAAATAAGCCTAACCGATCAATCACTCATGGTGACGGACGCAACAACCGAATAATGAACAGACAAACCTGATCTATTTCGACATTACGACACTCGTTGCTTCGTTAGCTACAGCCATAATACAGTGGCTGGCATTAGTTTATAGCCCTCTTCGGCCGAGACTATTGCGGTTAGAATGATGCACATTTTACAGAACCAAGACGCCCTTCGCTGTTTAATAGTAGAAACTAAATAATAACAGAGGGGTCCGCCAAACTGCGATGCAACGACTCCCGCTCTCCCTGTTGCCATGTTACCAACGGCTGCTGTATGAATGTCTCTTTATACAAATTCATCGTTCATTGCGTTTCAAAGAGATACTACGTTTTTTTTATCGTCAAAGTGAACAATTCATTATTTGGCAGCAAAAGATACAGGAAAGATAGTTGAATAACCTTTATCATCATTATTGTGGTCATTATTACTACCACACGATATATATGTGTATGTATATGCTACCCTTGAGGTGGTGAGCAGGATGTAGCATCCCGCACCAATGGTGAGAAAACGACGGTACAAACTAATCAAGGTCTACCACGCAGCTGCCAATAGTCGCGGTAAAACAGAATACAGTCGTTTGCCTCCAGCCTCTCTGTCCATCCGTCTCTGGCTAGCCTTAGACACCGGCAGGCAACGTTCAACAATGCCGGCCCATGGGGTGACGACCTGAACCACTAATGCTACGCCGCAACCAAAAGGAGTCTATCAACCGGTTACGGCGCACCGAAGGCCGGGCAACGAGCGCGTCTAGTCCACTTATGGCGGCAAACAGTTTCACGCACTGCGCATCCATTTTGGTGATGATGATAGTGAAACTTTGCTGTATACATGTGTATACAAAATCTGTTTTTCTGTATGTGTGTGTGTGTTTGTTGACACGCCATTTCATCTAGTCGAAAGCGAATAAATTTGCCGGCGAACGGCAGTAGACACATTGGTTCGCTATGATTGTTCTCATCGACTAAACAAGAAAAAATCCGATCAATCGTTGTTGCTTCGGCCGCAACCATGTATGCGTCAACGTGGCAATATACTAAAGCTTCACATAGGCTATCGCCCGAAAAGGTCTGAAAAGGACAACGTTTTGAAAAAATTAAGTTCCAGTTAGCGAAGAAAAACAGCTCATTTTTCCATTGTGTTACGACCGTCTTTCATAACTTCGTGCCGCAGTGTTCTGCATGTTTTTATCTGTGTATATGGTTACGCGATTCTGTGTGTAGCACATTACTCATAGAGACAAGAATCACGCGTGTAAATATAACAGTTTACTAACTGAAATGCGTTTTCCTTAAAACCGAGATCCGAGATTTGTATATTCACATTGTGTACAGGTGAATTTGTCAGACGTCGATGTAATAAAACCAGCTCTGTCAGCTTAAGCAGACCCTCTCTGTTCACTATCAACAAAGCTAAAATATCGATGAAAATTAATAGCAGCAAAACTAATCGATATGTATGCACAAAAAGATTTCAAATATAGAAACCCAACGCAGGAATCTCGATTATGTGCCTCGTTTGTTTTTTCAAAGGCCTCTCTTTGCCGAGATAAAGCAATCGTTCTGCGATGAACACGTCGCCATAATGTTCAACACCATTGAATGCAAGAGCGGTAAACGATGCCTTTAAAGATGTACCAAGGAGATTCTGGCTGGCACTATCAAAAAAGATATCCCCCCAGACCTAGTTTACATATCTCGTCGATAAAGCCGAAAAAGCCACTCCTCCCGACCTGTTTTCTACACTTGCATGAATTGCTTGTTTGCCGATTGCCATTTGAACTACAACGCTATACAAAATATTTTGTCCGGGTCCGAGAGCCAGTTTACGCTGCGATTTTCGAGGAACGGTACATTGCTCAGCATATTCAAATCAGCCCGTAATGGTGTTTTTTCTTCTCGAAGATTCTTAAGGCATCGGTGGAAGTCTTTGAAGCTCTCCGGGAGTTCTCCATTCCGACGTAACGAATCGAGCGTTGTCAGGCTTTGTTGAAGATGCAGTACTCGTAGCTCTGTCGATACGATGGACCATCTCAGAATGACGAATAACTCGAATATATGTGTCAGACGCTCACGGTAGTTATGGAAGTTTTGCGGGGTGGTAGCCTGTAGTTGGATGCACAGAGACGCCGTAACCAGGCGCGAGTAAGGGCAGAGATCGATGACACGGCCGTCATAGTTTGAGATCTGAATTAATCGCTTTTTATTGGCCTTACAAAAGGTTTCTGAAATGAGATGAGCGCAGAGATCGAGGTCAAGGCTAGATTCCTTCACCTGAATAAATTCATCACTGCCGGCGGGTAGCTGCGGATGCAGGTAGAGAGCGCTATCTAGCCGATTGTTGTAGAGCGAGATGTTACCCTTCTCGCGCGATGGAATCCCCTCGACAAAGTAGACAATTGTCTGCTTCGATAGTTCAGGTGGGAACTTCCAATTGACAGCTTCCTGCATTGGTTGCGGTATGCAGAAGAGCTGGTTGTTCTGCTCGGTTTCTACCTCGTCATCGGACGTCGGGGTCCGCCAGCCTTCGCTCAAATTATCAACATCGTCGGCATCGTCGCCGTCCTTGTCATCGCTGCGCGATCCGGTAGCTGGCTGCGGGTCGCGAAGTCGAGTCAAATGCCACTGAAGTAATTTTTGCTCTTCGACAGGTTGACCCTCCTCATTGAGAGGACTCATTGGCGGTGAGATCACAGGCTGCTCGTTTGAACTGGTATCCTTCGTTTTCTCTTCGACGACCCGGTGCTGGTAGTGGTAACAGATAAGTGAGGAAGACGTGTTGACAAGAATGTGGTCCTTAACGCAACCCATTATTTTCGGGTTGGTTACGGCGTTGCCCCCGAGGCTACATACGCCATGCAGCAGAAAGCCGTGTGGCAGACAGCTAGAACCCTTCCGCTTCGAGCATTCGATGCACGCAGCCAATGGTGGTATAGCGGCCACCGTTAGTTGAACGACACTTTGATGATTTTCACCGTTAAACAGGTCGAGCGAGTACCCGACAACGAGCACTTTAGAATTGTCGTGGGGCCATTGAGACACGGTGATGAACATTGAGTCACATGTCGTTTCATCATCGAATAGTACAACTTCTCGAACAAGCTGCAGCTCCTGGCCCGGATAGAATAACCAGAACTGCAGTTGAAAACGGAACGACGGCATTAAAAAATTGTTGCTAATCTCTGTTCGTGTGTAAGACACGAGATAGTAGCCACCACGTAGAAAACCCAGAAAGACATGGCCTTTGGCAAACTCCGACTTCGGGATGATGTCCTTGAGGCGACAGACCAGACGTTTCGGTATTGTGTGGATTAACCGAGGCGGCCGTTCATGCTCCCTAACCGCTAACCGTCCAAACAGCTGACGGTTGGCTAGGTTCTGCACAATACTGATCTTTCGGCTGCGAACCTTGATCGGTCCCATAACGGTGTTGGTATGGACAAAGCTTTGTTGCGACGCGCTGACCACTCGTAGTCACTAACGACTCGTAACGAACTGGTCTGGTGACAGGACAACCAGTGGGCACCGTACAACAGTACGGCACTCAGCACACCACAGCACTCAGCACTGCTCACACACACATAAACAAGCTGTACGACCAGCACAATTGATCGCTACCGTGAGGAATAGACCAAACCGACGTCGTTTACTGGTGACAAAGACAGACAGCACTCGCTGTAGCCGCGGCCCGCCCGTCACAGCTTGCCCACTGCAAGGTCGGCCTCGCGACCGGGCACCATTCGAACTGTTGGGCTTGGCTTGCAGCGCTTCACGGCAACCAAACCACGACCAGTTTTGCTTCCGCTGCTTTTCCACCACCAGACCCAAGCAGCATGCAACAAAATACTGGAATGGTAGCACCGACCAAACAGCAACAGCAGCAGCAGCTTTCGGCTGCACCGAGATGCTTGAAGTAGCCCACAGGAGCAGTAGCAAAGCGTAAACACAGCACCGCACGCTCTCGCACTGGCTCACTAAGTACTCCTTTAAAGACCCACCGCTGCTTCGCAGGCCGACAGCCAATGGATCGATTGGTCGCAGTTTGGTCAGCGGCAAAGGCGGCGGCGGCAGCAGCAGCGGCTAGTTGTTATGGAGAGGGAATCGCGAGTGCGGTAACAGCAGTGGCGCGGGTGGGGAAGTGAACAGCGAATTTAAATGATTGCAGAGGCGCGAAACCAAGTGACGGCTGTAAGATTTGGCGGAAAAAATCCTGCTTGATAGGCGTGCGGGAGCCCGGTAAATTATAGAGGTGAACGGCTGTGCTGAGCTCGTGATAATAATAATAACAGAACGATGAAAATCTAGATTCAGCTACGCTGTTTGGCCTTCTGATAAAGAAGTAAGATATACTTTTTTTTTTTTTTTTTTTTATATTATATTTCTATTACCTACTTTATTTTTTATTATATTGCACAATACAGTCAGACTCTGACAGCCAGAGTAGGTAATATTATAGGTAAATTCACATATAACTACGTTTCTGTGTGCACATACGGTACGCTATTTGTAACTTGAAGTCATCTCTTTTTTTCGCAGTTTTGCCATAGGACGAATAATTAATAAATTGACCATTGACGCAGAAAATCACTTCATAAAATAGTAGAGGATTCGTAACGTGTGCGTGAAATAAAACATAGTCACCTATTCATACTTCTAAGGAAAGCTTCTTCAATCTACATCCGTTATTCTCCTCAAAAACACATGTTATTTAGCTGAAGAACTGTTGAAGTATTTCAACTTATATAATGTACCAATTTGAATCAAAGGATGCCGTGGAATTACAAAGAGATGAGCTTTTACTTAAAACGGAGAGACTGTGGAAGCATTTGTTTTATATCGTATGATTCCATATCTGATCTACGTAATCACGTCAATATAAACGTTCCAAAAAAAAGTAGACAGTTAGGTCCTAAATTAAAACCCGAATTGGTAAAATTAGTTTTCAGCAGTTGTCTATTGGAATCCTGCATGATCACTTGCGTCCTTGGTATAAGGGCTTAGTGAAGAATCTCATGTGCGCAATTAGCAATGCGGCGAGTGTTACTATTATTGATTAGAGATGTGAGAGCGTGTGTGTTTAGATAAATCATAAGAAACTCAATTTGAATATATCAAAAATAGCCTTTTAACTAAAAAAGTAAATAGTTCTTTATTCTCGTCTCTTTCTTACCTATATTTCCTGGCGTATTCTATTCAAAAAAAAAAAAACAAAATAACTGATGGTATTTAGTCAGCGTTAGCATATTGAAAAAATGTTTATATTTTTTAATCCGACTTCGCTTTGTCGACAGCTTAAGAGTGGTGGACTTACCAGAAGAAAAACAGAGTGTGAAGGATATCCTTGCTACAACTCTTGCTAGTTAGGATTGAGGCTATTGTCATGTTATTGTGCAGATACTAAATAGTATTTCAGCAAAAATTTCAGCAATTTTTTTTAGATAAACTGTTTCACAATAAACACGAATCGAAATTTTTAACGGTTGCTAAATACTAGAGCGCAACGTGCCAAATCGATAAAAGCTGTCATTTTTACGGAAGTTGGAATGAGCATGCTAGATTTTTTTTATTCAAACAGTCTGTACCCTGTGTTGGTAAATTGGCAAGAAGACAAGACAAAGAAACGCCTTGTTCTCGATGAAGATGACCCATGATTGTATATATTTATGTGGAACGGAATTGAGTTGCTCGTGAATGGACTACTTTTTTTTACCATGATGTTTCAAAATAAATAACAAGCATTGTAGCTGAGTTACAGTGCTACAGTGATTCAATACAAATCGAAGGAATATGCCGGTGTACGTTTAGTTCTGACTGTTATTTTACCCGATTGTCCCAAGAAAGCCCGATACCTGCTTTAAATACTAACGTAACTCGGTCACTTTTAATTAAAAGATGCATTCTCAATCGTTAGAATCCAGTCTTGATTCGACCCAGTCATAGTTCAAATCGAATGTTCTTACCTTTGTATGATGATCATTTTGTTTGTTTGGCCAAATGCACGGAATCTTTTCCAAAACGCAAACTTGCCGCTCATATCGAAAAGGTAAGGAAATGTTACCTAAAAGGCTTTAACGCTATGTACAAAACGACGAGTGTCAAAGAGTCATTACAATGTGGTAAACTCACATAAACTAAAGAAGCCCATTTGTCATGGCACCTCAATAATCACCCAGACTAATTAATAGCTATTTGGATGAAAAACAGTTTATGCGAAATGAAAAGGGCAACTATATATAGTTACACTATGATGCTATCATATTATTACGATATATTCTACCGCATCTATATAGTTATTCAATGTAAACTATCTGTGCAAGGAAGTGGTAGCGCTATAGCATCCAGACGCAAAAAGTCCGATCGGACCGGATGGACGACTCAGGCGATTACCGCATGTCTGTATAAGCGAACTTTACGTGTTAGCGTTTCACCGTACGGATGAATACCATACAAGGCTCAATGATCAGCTCGTATTATTTTTAACCTTTTTAAGATCTTGTTTTTTTTTATCTTTCTTGTTAACGGGTTAGTTTAATGGGAGCAGTTGCACAAAAATGTAGCGTTAATCTAGTATCCAGCGTATAACGACATCTCCTTAAACTCACTCCTTAGATAGTAAAAACTAGTTAAATAATTGGTAACACAGGTATATGTATATACTGACTGTGGATTATAGAAGCATTAAGACTAAGGTTAGCCAACCCGACGTTGTCTGACTGTTTTGAGCAAGGATTTTTTTAGTTTTCTGTAGAAATTTTGCCGTAATTCGAAAAATCATAAGCTAAAACAGCATAATTCTATTGTACTACGATTGGTTAACTTCCTATTAAAGCACATTTCTGTGGGATGTAAGCTTTGCAGTTTAAATTCCGTTGAAATACAAATAAGCCCACTGCGTTATAGAAGAAAATGTGGTTTCCGAACAACACTGTTCCAAAATAAGCGCAAATATGATGTGACAGTATCATAAAGACACGTACCATGCAGGTAGTATAGTCAATGCGGGGCAAATGGGAGCCATCGATGACGACAAGTGTTTGTTCCTGTTCGGTCCCGTAGACGCTTTCCCTCAGCCTCCGACCGATCTTGCCCGTTGCATAAAGAGCAGATGGGAACAGGACGCTCCGGTCAATGCGACAAAGAACATATGATGATGATCCGTACGCCTATACAGTCAGCACACGTGGAAGCCCACACAAAATAGAAGTGACAACAACAACAACAACAATGGCGGACATATGCGGTAAGCCACGGAGAACCACAAAAAATCACCGTTATCAACAATGCATTAGTTATCTAGTGTTAAAAATAACTGGTATCAATAATACGATTATTGTTTAAAAAAAAAAAAAAAAAAAAGATAACGTGAGAATAATTCACTGAAGTGGGATAGTGACCCCGCTTATAAATATTTTCGATGTCTATTCAGTTGTAGTAAGCTCAGAATAAGCAAAAAGCATGATTAGGGAAGTAAATTGGCACATTTTATTAATGATATATTATTATAACAAGTGTAACTTTTGTATATAATTAGTGCAGTTATTGTAGTTTGCCATGGTGGAGAGAGCGGTAAAAATATAAGAGAAAATATGGGTCTAGCGTATGTCGAGTCTTGTCAGGTTATCGGTGTACAGGATACTACTTGCATGGCTGTGGTCAACAAATGATTCAACTAGGTGCCTCTACAGAATGAGGATTGGTTCACCTTATATCTTTTTTTGTCATGCTCTATCAGGCACTGATGCATAATAGACAAGGGTTTTATGGAGTATAGTGAAATTACTTATAAGATACCTTTTGCCCGAGCCAAAATCTGATTCAGTACCACAGGAAAATGGAACGGTTCTCACACGTATATTTCTATGCCCTTACTACATAATGCACAATGAAAATTTCATCAAAATTGAAGGGATCTTAAAAACGTCTCGTGTCACCCCATTTAACGGTACCGTAATCGAGTAATTTTTCTATTTTCTTCAAAATATTGTAATAAAACTTTTCATGTAAACTGCATGGTCGAATATAAGAAATCATTCTGACAGTATGCGATAATAGAGTAAGTCTCTGAATTTTCAAAAAATTAGAAACGTTCATCAAGTTACAAACGGCTAAGTTAAGTATAGTCATACAAGGATGTTTCCTTTTAAGCAGCTTAGCTTATTTCGACCGCTTCGTTTAGGGAGTACAACCAAACAAACGATTACTCAGCCCGTTGAACGGTTGTCCTATTGTAAAAAAGGGACTGAATATTTATGTTTAGTATACTGCTTGCTGCTAGTGGATTCGAACCTTAACATGAGCAACGGTGACCGTCGGCCGAGCATTGTGGTAGAGCAAAAGAAGAATTGCCATTACGACACCCATCATTATCCCGTATTCGAGACCAAAGATGAAAGAACCAAAGAACGTGAAGGCAAATGGGATCAGGTCAGTTTCTGTAATAGGAAATAGGACAACGACAAAAATACAAAATAAGCCCACAAAAGAAAAACAAAATAGCGATGCCGAATCCGTACACATTTTACTGGTCAGTTTACTATTGATAAGGATATGTACGTAGCTAATACGTAATTCAAAGTCATGGGCAAAAAGTATTGTTGCACAGCTCGAAGCCTTCTAAGTGAAATAAGAACTTTTTCGTTATTGACAAAGGGGGGCAGGCAGATGGTAAACTTAAGCGGTCTTATGTGGTTCGAACAAAGCTCGACGTACTGCTGGTTTTCCACATCACGGAAACGTCCTCTACATGCACCATGAATACCACCGATGTGATAATGATCGAAGCGAGAGTCGCCTAAGATAGAAGTATGAAAAAAAAAATCGAACATACATATTAAACGATGAGAAGCCGACGTGGTAAGTGTGCGCATGCGTTGTCAATTGAATAATTTGATCTAAGTAAAGTTAGCTATAATCATATATTATTTAAAATTTCTTCGATAAACAAAAATAAGATTCACCTTATTTGTCTTTCATCTTTGCTAGCTATTACAAATAAATACAGTTTTTAGTATCGGAAAATGTTGAGATTATCGTACCTTTGGTATAAAGTAAAAATATGGTGACATGAAGGCGAGTGCAGCCAGGACAATAGCACCAGTGAAAAAACCTCCCATAGGCGTCCTCACACCGGACATGTTGTTTATGGCAGTACGGGAAAAGCTGCCGGTGGCAGGAAACGCCGACACAAACGATCCGGCAACATTACAGCAACCTAGAGCGAACATCTCTTGAGTCGCATTGATGCGTTTTCCCTTCGCTGGTATGGAAATTGAGACAGATCACAGGTTTATCCTGCATATTATACATTTAATTTGTATAATACAGCGTTTCTCTGATTGAAGAAATAGACATTGGTCAGATATCTGTGGCTGGTTGAGTCCTTGTTCGTTATAGGATTTTGTTAATCTTATTGGCTCGACCAGACATGTGCAGTTATCGGAAATCCCGATAGCGTCTGACACAGCTGACACGAACGCGCTTAGGCAACGGATGTCGAAATTGAAATGAACGCCGGATAAATCTTATATTAACTAGTATTCTATATTCAAGTTAAGATCCTTTACATCCACAAGTGCTCTGGATAACTGAATACATTAAGTTTTACGTCCTGTACCCCCGTTAGGGATTCTTGCATGACGCACTAGTGAGTTTTTTCCATTTCTCGATTACTGCTGCCAATGTTAAAGTTTCCCTCTATCATTACTATTGCAATTGGTAATGAAGTGCTAGAAAGCACTCTTCGTGTCCACACTTACCAAACGTTTTAGCAATCGCGATGGATTCAAGGATTGACAAAAGACCAATAACGAAAATACCGACATTCAGCTCCTAAAACAAGCAAATAAATACATTTTATTTATGCTCACATGAGCAAATACGATTCGAATAAGTGTGGAACCGCTACTTAGTCTAATTGCTTTTTCGTTCAACTTCTTCAACGCAGGCTGCCACCAGCGCAGGTCAATACTTACGACTAGTGTCAATTTAGGTCGACGTCATACCACCCCCACATTTTCACGGAACGTTGCCGACTCGGATTAAACCCAGAAGTCTTCGTTAAATTTACTTACAGCAACTATTTCCCCAAAATGCTTAGTCTCTGTAGTGTTAGTCTTCGAGTCGAAGTACGTATAGCTGAAATCAGGGATTTTAAACGGGGGCAGGCCACCGTGAACTTTGCCGGTCAAAGCAAACGGTCGTTTTCCCTGGGCTTCGAGGAGAGCCGTAAGAGCACCACAAAGAAGCACAACGATAACGTTACGCGTAGTTACAATCGCCCACCAAGTAACGTTGATCGCTCGCAACAGCGTTTTGGAAAGACCGAAAGTGCCTTCGGAAAGCTGTGCGGTACGAAAGTATCGCATAGTCAGCAAGACGATCATACAGCCAACTCCTAGACTCGTGTCCGCCCAGCTGGAACCACCATCCAAAGTATAATGCTTGTTAGCTCCTTTGGAGGATTAGAGTTACTAAAAAATTGAGACGGGAAGCACAGTGGAAGAATGGCAAAAACGTTTTCTCCCTAAAAATAGTTGTGCGCTTTACGATAATGATAATGTTAACTTTCATAAATAGAGCTTATATTTTTACAGCTTATATTTTATGTAGCGTTTAATTTATTTAGCCTAATTTTTTTGTTTTACACTACAACTAATAGCTACCTTATCCCGTCATTTGTTGTATATATAACGTTCTTTAACCTAGGATAACATTCGTATTTGAGATGGCGAATCCTAAAGCGTTTAAAATTAATGGCGCTTGTACCTGATTCCCGTACAACGCGCGACCAGCTGATAGATGGCTTCAAAAAAATGTTCGGCGTCAATTTTAATGCCAGTAAGACCTTTCAACTGCGTAGCAGCAATGGTAAGTGCGCCTGCTGAAGTAAACGCCGAAATCACTGCTCCAGAGATGAAGTCCATAATGAACCCTAAGTTCAACAAACCTAAAAAACGAAAGAAAAACGTCGTCCGCAATTATCTCTCGCAACACCTGCGTAAATCATATTCAAGTCATTAGGTAGGAAAGAAAACAACTGATCGGCATCACACCGCGTAAAAAAACGAGTCAATACTTCCTAGCTGAGCGTGAGCTAATATATATAATGTTTGAATTAAGTGTTTCGCATGTGCTGACGGACATGTCTATTGAACGCAATGGCCTTCTGCTTCAAATCAAAATTTGAATAGCTTACAAGTCATCCTTCTCCGTATTCTACACTACCTATATAACAGTCAGAGATATCGGTACAAGTAGCCAAACCGTTAAAGTTTCGACCGAGCACGCCAGGCGCAAAAAACCCAGCTGAATTAACTTTGGGTTGTTAATAAGTTGAAGGTGTAAGAAGTCAGAAAAGTATGACATCGTGCAAAACATCAAGTACACTGAGGCCCATTTAGACAATTAACCATAAATACTTTTCTATAAAGATAATACTTTTCTATAAAAAGGTCGCAAATTTCGTGTCAGCATTTTGGTATCGTGAGATATGGTTTTTGCGCCATTATGATTAGTTTCTGAGCTCTTTCAATGTAGCCCCTATTGTTGATCTTCCGTTTTGCCCTCAGAAATATTCTTCTGATATTCCGCACAAGAAGGAGAAATGTTCGTCTCTGCCAGAGCGGGTTTGCGTTTTTTTTTCCTTAGAAACAAACTGGCTTTTTACAAATACCTAGGATAACAGATTAGCGCATACCAGCTACAACGAGCTGCCTGCTTAAGAGTGTTCTAGTGTATTCCAGTTATTCATCTCCAACGTACACCCAACTTATTTACCCTGAACATATGGGTATGTAGGTACGAATAATTTCGAAAACGACACAATAGATTTTTATGCCTGATGAGAAAATTGTACTAAGAACCTTAGGCCTATAAATACTTATTTGGACGTTTAGAAATATGAAAAATACCCAACGGACCTGTCGAGCGCTTGCGACGCGTTTCATTAACGGGCACAAAGATAGCTTATTAACTAAAGACACCGTGTCCGCTTGACACGTACCTAGCACTAGTTGAAGGCATCCAGAAAGTACCGTGAGAAGAACTGCATAGGTCGCTCCGCCAAACTTGGTATATTGTCCCGTCATAATGCACATAATGGCTGTTGGTCCAATTGTCAAATCTTTGGCAGAACCAAATAAGATATAAATAAAACTGCCCATAAAGGCTGTGTATAGGCCATATTGTGGTGACAGGTTCGCTACGCCGGCTAACGCTAAACCCTGAGGGATCACTGTCAATGCTACTGTAGTACCAGCCACAGCGTCACCATACAAATCCTCAAGCGAGTATTTTGGTAACCAGGAAACGATAGGGAGGCGATCCAACAATCTGAAAACGAAACCAACGAAATACAGAATTAGTCGCCGTTCATTTTAACAGCATGACGAGCTTTGCTTAGATATTTCGTTAGCAAACAGTGGCAATAAAGTACGGTGCAGCAATCAGCAACGAATATTGGTTGATTCTTTTCCCAGCCCTGACATTGGAGGCTTTGGATGAATGTAAACTCATAACGACATACTTTTCAACGGGCGTCAGCCTTAAAGTAAGGAGATCCAGAGAAGACTTCAAAAGCCCATCCGCAATATTATTAGAAGCAAAGATTAATCCGGTATCGCTGCACGGGGCGGCATTGAGCTATAAGACTACTCAATAAATACCATTATCGGTGGCAATTCCGTTTAAAATATGACGCTGACTTTTCCGGCCGCTTAAAGGGCTGCAAGCCATGACTCGAAACAAAAATACGTTAATATACAACGTTGTACATTATCGATGGTCGGCAAAAGAAGAACTCGTAAACCAAGCTGTTAGAACTAACAGTAATTGAAATTGTATCCGTTATCTGAAGTAAATGTAAACAAATATAGCTTTAAGGTAGCAGGTAAGGAAATAAAGCTGGTCTCAGAGTTTAGCGAAATTCAAACGAACTTTGTTTCACACAGTTGTCATCGAAAACACGCAATAGGAGCAATGATCAGAATAAATGCGATATCGTTTCTCCATTTTCTCGAGGCTGTCTGTTATTATCGTGGATATGAGGTGGACGTCAATACCAAATACCGCTAAAATACCGGTCAATCAACACGGACCTAAGAAGGTCACGGCTACGATAGAAAATAGTCTCGCGTGCTTTTGTCGCTTATGTCCTTCTCGACGCCACAGACGTAAGCGCGGTCTGGAGTAGGCAAAATATTTTCCGCCATTCCTTCTGTACTAGCAGTTTCTATCTCGCTCAACGAAAATATTTCAACTCAATGGTCGTAAATGTGACACGATGCCTGCCTGAAAAACAGTCTGATCGACCATTTTTATAGTTTTAATACAACGTTCAGTATGTTTACGTTGCGTCATATGTGGAAACAGGACGTAGCTCATCGGATTTCTCAGTATCTATATGATACTCAGCGGTAGCCGATTTTAGTCAAGCGAACATTAGCGACACTCTTTTAAGACGAAGCAACTTCGGCTGCCATTCGGAAATACGTGAGCCGCCATTTTCGAGCTTTTTGGCCCTAATTTGGGCGAAGTAACGACCCATCTTATCATTTAGCTCAAGGTGACACAAGAAGGTTGGGCTATTTCGAATGGCTAAATATAATTAGCAATAGCTAGAGATTTAAATATTAATCTCTCTCCGTGATGACCGCAAGCAGATTAGGATTTACCGATAGAACCATTCATTCAATAGCACGTCCGTACATGCGCGTTACCGTACAAGCGGCCGCGGTGAAGTTATGGCAGAGTTTAAAGTTATCACTGCAGCTGAACGCAAGCTTCTATATTGCGACTTACGACCTAAGATCTTTCGAAATATTTTACGGTTTAGGTAATTTTATCACACAGTCAACTCTCGTTTACGAACCCTAATAAGGTAGATATTTAGTAAATGAGTACTACAAAAGACATAAACAACTCTTTTCTTAATCGATTCCAATAAACGCCGTTACTTAACTCAACTTGGCAGCTGTAAGCGTAGGCCACTCGAGATGTCTATCTTCGTCGAACAGAATTATTCAAAACACAGGCTGAAATAATTAGGCCATCGAAACGGAGGGGAAGTTGATGAATGCAATGGAACAGTTCGCGATGGCCGGATTATTGCTGCAGTCGCCGATATCGGTAAGCGTTAACTAGCAGAGACCTGTTTATCTTAGAGTACCGCTAGCATCTCGTAAAACCGCTAAATGATAACGGCGGCACTTTAGGCTAGATTCGTTAGTAAGTTTCGCTGCGTTCATACTACTACCAGTACTGAACTTCACGGCCCTTGTTAACTGTCTATTTCGAATTATAAATTAGTTCGAGCTAACTGCATGCTCTGTATATCATCTGCTATAGACGCCTATTCGTAGGCCGGAATTCGGAACAGATGGCCGTGCTTCTGGCGACATCTATTCCCATGTCGGGCGCCCAAGCCGTGAGCTAACCGAGAGCGGCCTTAACAATTAATTAGGATAGTATGTCGATAATATCACCAGATTTTGATGCTTGCCGCATGACACGTACCTACGGTAAAAATACAGTAACGCCATCTATAGTAATAAAATTGAAACATATGACTGTAAAGACAGAAGCAAACAAAAAAGAATACAATCGAAGTGGAAATAGTAATTTCATGATCCATCGATTCATGTTCCGCAAAAGGTAGCTGTTAGCAACTATTCGATGTTAGCGGAACATGGTGTCTTTCATAGGCTTTAGCTATGATCTATTCACACTGCGTGAAAATAAACACGATTTGTGCCGACGGCGATCCGATCGACGATCATGCTACGTGTCTGCACGTAGCCTTCACGATTTAAATTATGACGCAAGGTTGTTACAGATCGTCTCTGACTTATTTCACAGCAAGTTTAACTTCATTTCATAGAACAAATTTTTAAAACTTGTTTACCGCATCCAGTTATGGCGCAATATGCTATCTTATTTTCGATGGGCTCTTACTTGTACTTTTCGCTACAAATACGGTGTACAAAACAAACCATGGACCGCTAAAATCCACAACAATTTTCCTGAACGTCTAGGTTTGTGCAACGGTGACAACAGTGCATTTGCCAAAAATAGAAGATGAATGTCTTTCTATGATGTTGCCAAAAGACAATCGCCTTTGTCCTTATCACCAATAGACCTACCTTTGAGGACCTGTGCCTGCGCAGCAAAGTTTCCCACAGAAGTCAGCTGTCGTTTCAGACTCGACCCTATTAATATCGGCACAGCCGCTCGGTGCCGATCCATTGCTGTTGACATCTTCTGTAAAAACAACTTACATAATATATATTAGCAGTGATTATATACATTTTATTTACTAAATTGAGATAGTTGCACACGTGACGTACAAGTCAAAACAGAGCTGCGACGTAAGAACGGGGACGCAGCCCTTTGTTATACGGTCGTCATGCGACTGACGTGTGTTCCATACATGGATTATTTTGCTATAGAAATACATTATCGCCTCTCAGTCTATTACACAATGCCTTTACATAGTGCACTAAAAGGCATTATGTAATAGATAGTGTCATATGGATTTCTTATTCTTTAAGCTATTTTTGAGAGTAAGCTTTCACTGGGAGTTCCATAGGGGACGTTTGTGAAATCATTTTACATAGAGAGAAGCAAAGTGGTCTGTCGGGCTCTGCAGCCAATCCACACACATAAATGGCAGTAATAAAAAAAAACTACAATTATGATGGCAATGTCATATTCATTCATTGTAAATAGATCTATTTGTACGAATGCAGAAGTAGGTTTATATTACTGCAACATTAGCGATTGAACCATATAGCCGATCAAAAACACCTTCAGGGCATATAATCATATGCAAAGCGTGACTATCCTTATTTTTTTATGGTATTACTTGCTTTAACATAAATTTGATTGTACTGGAAACCAAAGATTTCATTTTGTCTAATGAAGTACACCAATTTTATGAACGGTCTAGCCACATTAATACCACTTTAGGCCAAACGGTTACGTCGAATTTTGGTCACTTGAAGAAGCCGATAATGTGATTAATGTTTTTTTAAAACAAAAATTTTATTAGATTTTTTGTTACATGGTAAATCTCGACAGGCATGACAGACGATACCTTTAATGACAGTTATGGTCACTTACATATACATATATATATATATATATATATACGAAAAAAACGACAATGAATGCCTTAAAATAATGCTGATAAGGTACGTTCATCCTTACGTACAGCTCTATTCCTAATTACGTTCACCTATTTACGCTACTTCAACAATATCTCTGTTGAGTTTCTGCAGTGCATACTTAAAGCCAATCTCCTGTACGAGCAGAGCGATATCATTATCCATATCTTATTTCTCGCAAAACAAAGAGAAAATAGTGTTTCTACTTTAGCATATATACACGGAGCCATCACAGCCGTAGCGTGGTCTATCCGTAACAAACAGCTGATATCGAACACGAGCCTTCCAGTCAGCTGTTTCAGCCTGCCTCAACTGGCACCACATCTTCAAAGATGCCTGAAACAACAACTGGCCACTTCCTTTTCGTCTATGCGTAGTAAATTAAATAAACATTATAGGTTCTCGAGCTTCTTTCGAGTCTATGAAAATGGTCAACAGAGAAACCATACACAAACCTGTTTCACGAAAAGCGTGGTTAAGCGGCGTGTACACTGAATCCGTCAAGCCAGGCATTTCCCAAGGCGGCGTCCCGCACCACCTGAGTCTTTGCCTGGCGTACTTGACACCCCAGCCCTGTAGAGGTCTATTGCCTCTGGGCTGCCAGTTGCCATCAGTCAGTCAGCTGTTGCTTGTTCTCTCCACCGTTCTCTCCTGGGCATACAACACAGGTCATGCGTACGTTCTCTTCCACAGAACAGCGGGAGAGGTACTCTTACCCTTTCGGGAGTGCAGTCTGAGCCTGGCTAGTGTAGAACCGACACGAAAGGCCGCTGACCCGTTGCTGCTGGAGAGGGCAGATGACCAGACCACAATGACCTGAAGTGGAAAGAGCCGCCGGCTAAGCACAGGCGCATGCTAATGCCGGGCAACAAACACTGCGACATGACCTTGCTAATTCGGGCCAGGATGATCAAGCATCCATTTTCGACGACGAAAAAAAATTATTGGAGACAGGGCAAGCGTTGGTTGTTTGTCTCTTCTGTGTTTGTTCACTCTTTCTTTAATGACTATTTTTTATAGTCACATTTTGCTGGTCCAGTAACATGCGAGCCGCTGGTCTACGCAGGCTATGCGGGCCATCAGAAAACAGCATAGTAACATGTAACAGGTCCATACAGACTTAAAAACGTAAGGAGGTGCACAAAAGCACACTGTTTGTGCTTACATGTGTGTGCGTCTGGTTTCCATGCTTGCCATAGAATACGTATTTCTCTATTCTGTTGATTGAGGTTGACGATGAAGGATGAAAAGCGATATTATCAAACAGACACAGCGTGTGAGTTTGCTGCACTAATAAACGGAGCAGGTCATGTTTTGCTCTCATTGAACGGTATGAGCAAGATAATTTGCGGATATACAACGTAGAGCTGGCTGATGCTATCGTCTAAAAATCACTGCGCAGAGTCCATCGAAGAAGGTAAAGAGAAGGAGCATATCTGACTAGAGAGGAGGCACACGGAGCTTCGTAAAGCAAGAGACCACGCAAAACAAGAAAAAGCTAGTAAACTTCGAGAGTACAGGTATTTCCCTATAATTTCATCCCTCATGATCGAAGATGGATAGGCGAGTGAGTGAAGGATGCTGAATGCGCGTAGTTTTTTGTGAAGTCGTTTACTGCAGTTAATTCCACTATGGACTGCTTTGCGCTATGGTAGCCATCGTATGGATACTAAGCTCGCAAACGTCACATCTCTTGTGATGCTCCGTCAAGCTCGAACACTCGAATATTAGTTTTTAGGGGCATAAAATTTTCTCTATGAGTGGAAATGTGATCGTAAAACCCACCGCAGAATTAAAAGGATAGCGGTAAAAGAGTTAAAGCGTTGCTTCACAATAATACAAAGGCTAGAAAACGGTTAATCCTTTAAGTGGACCTGTGGCTAGAAGAAGGACAATGACGAGTAATCGATATATGTAATAGCACAATGGCCTTCTCTAATTGTTTCAGGATTGCGATCGTTCATCACCCAAGGTCTGAAACTGGAACGAAGAGCTATTTTTGGGCTACTACTAAATTGCACGGTTTAATAAGCGTATTCCTTGTTTTTTTTTAACGGAACTATTGAATCAAAAATGGACCAGATAGGGCCAAGATATCCGGTTACGGTTTGCAGGACGGGCGCTATGTCCAAGCAACAGATAGATGCGCGCTAAATGGATTTGCGGTGATAAGCGATAGGGATGCGCAATAGACGCTTAGAGAATATTGCTAAGACAACATAGATTTACGCAAATGTAATAGTTGCATATAGTACGGATTGAATAGAAGCCTTCGACTTCCAGCTTCGTTTGTCTGTCGAACTGACACCGTCGATCTTTGTCCACCTCACTGTTACCTTACACTGACTTTACGGTTATCCCAAATCATTACATCCCGCCTATACTAAGTAATCGGAAGGTTCAGCCATGTTTACAGGCAGATCTGCGCAATTTTTTTCTAGTGATTTCGTTGAAACGACAAACTTTACCTATCTAGAGACACTTGTTCCATTCACAAAAAGCCTACAAGATACACCCGACATCTTTGTCACTGATTACTGAATGGTTATTAAACATGATACACTTCAATTCTCATTGTTTCTATAAAAGTTTTTTTTTTTGTTTTTATGACCTTTACACGGACTGGTTTTCAAATCAATTTGTTCGTTTTCAGTTTTGAATCTCTCTAAAAATCCAATATACACCTATTAAACCACCAACCTATTAGAAAATAACTCCTTCAAATAATTTTAGTACGCTAGGTAATCTATCTAGAAGCGGTGCAATAGTTGATCTCTATTGTCGAACTGCTCGGTTTTCAAAACCTCGTTTCAAAAAACGTCGGAGCAAATAACGACAGTAAACCGGTGACAGCAAGGCTGGCAGATTGAATATCAGCCTATTGGATGAAATTGAAAGCCTATTTTTGCTACTTGAACTAGGACATTTTGTCAAGAAAAGCGTTAAATCTTTTCTTACCCAATAGCAGCAGCATGCCTAATTAGCGCCGAATAGGTACTAAGTCATTATTCACAGTAACCGTACTATAGTAACAGGCCAACTTCAAGCGGACATTATCAAAATGCTTATTTCGTCTCTACAGAGACGAGAAGATTTCAAAAATGTAAAAAACAAACATCTTATACATTAAAATGCGACCTGTAGTTTGGCCTGTAGCGTTTCTCACACGTACATGTATTGCGCCTAAATGGCTGTCATCATTTAACGATGTTGCTATTATTAAGGATTGATAGTGATTATGACGTGTGGAATAACGATGATACCAACTTAGTTATGGGATTGATCAGGGATTACAGTTAAACTTGAATTATTTTTTACAGACAGTAGTTTAAGGCAAATCGGCGGTGTAGACTACAGCGAGTCGAGTGTCTTCCGCCAGACTTCGAACGTTCTATCGTACTAGTGCTTATTAGCGTGAATGTATCCATTACATTCGTTTTATTTTTTTACCATTACGGATAAGAAAAACCTGCTCACCTGGCGGCTACTATCGTTTCGGTGGTTTTTCCTCATACGGTTTACGGAATTTACTTGAGACCTAACGAACTCCAATAATTCCCAACACAGAATTTAGGACGTAAATCTATGTATATCTACGCATACCCCATGCCATGACCTAGCAACTGAACCGATAGTGACTAGCTGTTATCAATGACACCCTACATATCATTGGAGAACGCTTCATAGTTCATCGTATACCATTCCTAGCGATAAGTATAATCTTTTAGAGTAGTAACACAACCTGATAGGCTCTTTGATATCGTCTTAGATGACATATCTGACTATGAACTGACAATGGCAGGCTATATATCTGTGGGCTATATCCCTTCTACAATAAAAACGAGACGTTACGCCTTGCTATGATATATATATATACGTACATATATAAGTAGCGTTCTGCCTTAGCTTATGTCGCTTGGTCGGACAACTTATGAGGTCTGCCAAAAATACTTGGTTAACCGGTAAAAAAAAAGTCAGGAAAACTAATAGAAATTTTTTCTGATTGTGTCTGTACATTGTAGTGGCAATATGAATACAGCCACTTGGTAAATCGGCCTTAATTTTCCGTATATATAAATACTATATAAATATTCTTATATAAATACTATATAATTCTATCTCAAATCAGTGTGGTACTAGAATTATAATCTACGTCAGTCAATTTAGCTGTTAAGTGTCATAAAAAAATGACTGCAATAATATCAAATCGTTCAGAGTTGTTTAAATATAGCAACAATAATATCGATAATTAATATAGTATAATAATTATTATCATTAATTTTCCGTTGAACCGTGTCTCGTATTTTTAAGAGGAGGCATTTGGTGGAATTGAACCAATTTTCTCATTGGATTGGGCTGAGATGGACATGACGATCATAGGTACAATACTACGAAAGAGTTTTTTTCGTTGTATTATTTTATCGCCGACCAATTGTTCGGTACCATAGACCTTACACAGGATTATACCTTTCATGTGTTCTTTAATTAAATGCCACTGTAAATATATATAAGTGTATTACTATTACTGATAAAAAAAAACCACAGTTTTCATCTAGGAGATATCATGCAACCTCCTATCTATTGTTCTGATGAAAATTGACCGCAGCTCAGAAGCCTCAATGCGAGCAATGGTTATTTGCGGAAATAGGCTTTCCCACATCATCCGGGAACTATAAGTCAAAAACAGTTTTGCTTCGTGTTTCGTATATGAAAAAAGCTGTTGACTGTTCCTGCGTTATCTGTAATTTTTTCAGTACTCGGCACTATCTTCACTAAGTAGAGTAGAATACTTCCCCGATAAAGACTGCTACGACTTCACAGATCGTCATTGGAGATCGTTTTGCGTATCACAGTGTAATACGGTCATTGCTGAGGTAAATCTATGGCTGTTTATCTTCTACACAAGCTTTGCTGCTCCCGGCTAAAATGATTTCATTCGTTCGTTCTCATCGTTTGACATCTCTGCGTAGTATACGTTAGTCACTCTAACTGCGAAGACCACCAAATCGCTGCCTCGCGTGACCCTGCTGTTGAAAGACGATAACCTAGTCACGAAGCTACACAGAGCTAATTCGGGGAATTGACATTCTCAAAGAAGAGTCGTCAATACCGCTTTTTATCCGCTATTGGAAGTTACTAACTAGTTCGAACAACTTTTGAACGAGCCTTTGTAGTCCACAGTTTGATAGCACGAGCTTTCGGCTCCATCGTTACTATTTTGCTAGAATCATAATTATATCGAACAAGCTCAAAGTTATCGTTTGATACCTATCGTCATTTAAACACCTTTGGCATTGAATAGTATATATTAAATCGGTGTATATACATAAAGAGACCATATAGCCAAAGTGATTTTTTCACACCGAAAAAACGGAGGTTTGTTTTAGAAAAGAGCCGAGTATTTTTTTTACATCAGGCCTCCACGAGTACTGCTAGAGACAAATGCCTTTGGTCCGTAGTAAATTCCTCATACGTAAGCTTCAATTGTCAGTCAAACGAACCCATATATATAATGTATTATACATACAGGAAATATCAAGTGGTCGTAAGGTCTATTGCACGTAACAGAAGGCGCCAACTACCGAAATCTGATTAACTGCAGTGCATTTTTTCCACTGACAGCCATTTACGATGTTCGCAAATCCTCAAATAACTCTGAATCAGTCAGTCGGAGTGGGTTTGGCCATCGTCTGTGTTCTACTAACGTTGGCGAAACCATTAAATACTGACATCACAAATCTGCATAAAAACGACTCTTAATAAATAGCAGTTTATCTTTTTTAAAAGTAATTATGAAGCTTGATTGAAATTTGTTTTTTGCCTTACAGTGTATAGTGCTTGTTCATGTACCGACAGATATTGTCGCCATGTATTTTACCAGGGTTTTAGAATCTTACATTTCTGCTTAAAGGGCACAGTTTCGATGTATGCTACCAATTTTGTCATTAATCTTTCTACAGTAAGCATATAGTTACAAGGGCTTGAGCAAATTTGGTCACGCTACTTCGGAATATAAGGAATAAGGAATATAAGTAAGTACAACTTCATCACGTTAATAAGGTTCGTAAACGGAACGAAATTTGTAGAAAGATGATTTTCGTCTCTAAAATTGTATCTGCGTTGAAACGTCGTCCAAACCGTTCAGTATGCGTAAAATGAATGGACACTACTATTAATTAAACCATTCGGCATAAATTTAAATAATAATAATACAATTATTTAATTGGATTGTATCGTAAGGAGTCTCCGACCTAGCCTGCATTATTAAATCCGTTATTATCCGATTTTTATATATATGAATGTCCGATTATTAGATATTATCAGTTGATTCATTATCTATACAACGTTCACTCATTTTGACGGGAAGCGTCTTTTCAGAAAACGCTAAAAATCGGTAATGATTTATAGTCTGCGTCAATAAATGCCCAACCCAGCCCAATCTGACATGATTACAGTTTGCAATCGCGATCGGGAAATCTCCGTTTGACTTTGTCTGTTGAAACGAGAAGTCGGCCGACTATTTTTTATGTAGTGTGTCGCCGAAGCCGATAGTAGTCGATTCCAAGAAGCCAAAACTAACCATACCAGGCCCAGCGACGTATTCCGCCATCTGAAGACACGAAATTGTATAAAAATGTGCATACGTCCTGTCTGCTATGTAACGTTTATTTACGTATTAAGTGAATGAAAATATGTAAATGTTTTACTTTGCAACAACGTCGCAAATATTTTCATCATATCATTTATGGCCTCCAATACGTAATGAGCAACATGGCTTTCTTTCGTCACAACCACATAAATATAGATATGTAATAAAAAGCAGTAAAAAGTTTCCGCATGCTGGTGAACGTTAAACCAACTAAAAGAGAATGGTTGAGCATACGACTAGCTGAACAGATATGGGTAGGAAGATCTGATTGAAAACGTATTTTAAGCACAGTTTGCTATATAGTTACTCGAAGCGAAATGCGATCTAGTTGTTTATGGAGAAACGCGACGTAAGAGTTAACAGGCAGCATAAGTTGGACAAGTATACATATCTGGTTAACTGTGTGCTTATAGTTAACACTGGATCGGCGGATTCAGTGCAGAAGTCGAGTCTTTTTTCACCGAAATGGCCTGCTCCATCACATAGCAGGGCCTCTCAATATTGCATCAAAGTCTCTTGTGATTGAAACGTTGTTTAGCGGATGTTTTTACGCGCGCTTTTTGAATATATCGGATCCTTTAATCAGCATCATAAGAACAGATCGACCTCTTGCCCGTTGGCAGAAGGTCAAATTAGATTGTTATAATCGCCGCGTCTGCAATGGATGGCCTTGGTCAAGTAGAGAGGGCTAAAAAAGAATCTATTTTCTGCCATTTCGATTGGCTATCGCAAGTTGGTGACTGGACTAACAGCGACCGCTACATTCATAATGCCATACGTGTACTACCGCATAACATCATCAAATCTTTGGCGTTCTCTAACTCTTAAAACGATTACCACCAAAATACTTTGCCTAATGCAACATTAAGCATGGGATCACCATTTCATTAGACAGTAGTGTATGTGAGAACGGCAAATCTGCGACAATCTTAGTAAAAAGTAGCATGAATCTCAGCCAATATGTACGTGAAGATCGCTAACTTCCAGTGGCAGTGCCAACATCGAATCCAGAAGTGCTTTGCGCTCTCAAATCGATCATTTAGCAGGTTAAAGCCGTATAACTAATTATAGTAGTCTAAGGTCCAAACAAGGAATAGTGTGCGCGAATGTATTGGCCTTTTTCGCGTGCCAACTAAAACTGAAGAAATTAAGCACGCCATTGTGTTGACAATGTTCTTCGAAGGCGCCATAGTCGATATTAGAACGCTAGCTTACATATGGCCCTGTGTCGGTATTGACGACATGTCATAACATTAGCCGAAGACAACTTGGACAACACAAATAAGGTTTGTTATCACAAGGATAACGACAATCACATATGGGCTTAGTTGGAATTATTTTACGGACGAAGCTACGGGGATCATGGACGTATGTCAAATTTATACTGAAATAAATATATATAAGTATACAGCATCGATTATGTTCATTGGAAGCCGTTTGCTTCCAGGGCCTAATTAGAAGCAAAGAAAGTTGTCCGGCATAACTTTATCAGAGGTTATCAGAAAAGATTATCTATTTACAAAGCATGGCATTTCTGTTTAGTCGAGACTGTGCAAGCTCGTTCCACCTCTAGTAAAAATCATCACTCCAGCTATGACGCCGTCTGCTAATGTCTGAATGCTGAAAAACTCAGATCGGGTTATTCGATTGTGCTCTAAGGCGACTGTGTTTTTTGGCTTTCAAGCAGCGCTCTGACAGTGCTGTCTGCATCACGAGTATTTTCACGATTTAGCCGAAAACAGATACTCTCAAAATAAGTTAGTGCAACTTCCGCTGCCTCAGCATTAGTGCCAATGGGTATTCTGGAGGAAGTTATCAAGCGAACCGAAGTGACATGAACGATTTTCGGCAGTAACCAGACGTCGTAGTTGATTTTTTGTGTTATGTATTTCTACGTCTGTTGATGACTGACGGAACGAGAAGCGGTGAAAGGGCTCTTGAAGAAATGTCCATAGCTTGTAATGTGAATGTGAGATCGTCACAGTCAATGTAATGCCTTGTCCATTTGGTCTTAATAAATGTGACAATTAATCATACCAACAAATTACTAGTGGCTGAACAGCTAACATACGACTAGAAATTGCATTAGCGGCATTCGTTGATTAGATAATGTCATTTACTATAAAGGACGCTGAGAAATTATTTCCACGTCAGCCAGATTCCCTAGTTTCTGACTGATATACGCGTATGAAAAAAGTATAAAAAGGCACTCGAGTCCTTTTTTGATGTTCGATCAGCCGGCCGGCTAACTTTCTCAATTGCAGTCTTGTGCACATTTATTATATTTAGCGTTGAATCAGATGGCGTGACATCGATGTTTTTCTTGTTTCTTCGGCCTCGGTGTGATGCGGAGGAAAGCGAAGTCAGCCTGCAGCAGATATTCTTGCCCATAAAAATATCGAGGTCGTTGAGACGGTACACCTACCTACCTATATATATGACGAAGAAATTTTCTCTGTATCTCTATTGTATGTAGTTCTAAGATATCCACACCCACTCAAACAATAGAGGATTTTTTCAAGAAAAGAGCTAGTTTACACCTGGAAGAATTCGAATCAGTTACTTCAATCCGGTCATATTATTTACAGACATTTTTTGTTTTCCTAGCATACGACATAAATACAATGCGATCGGTCCTTTGGTATACACATACGCACGGATAACAACTGGTGTACCTGGTAGTGTTTTGCTGGAATTTCGGCGCAAGCTGACGTTCAATATAAACAGAAATTTTATAGGGAAAGGTGACTGTATATCTATTTAATACCGGGTTAGCAAATATTGAAAACGGGCTAGTGATAAGCTACAGCGTTACATACATACTTGCACGATTGATCATTGTTTCTTTCAATAGAATGAAGCCCAGCCCGCAGTAGACATGCGTGTTACGAATTATGATTTTCTTACCCGCTGATAATGACATTTTTTCGGTCAGTAAAGTGTTTTTTTCTGAAAGGTAACTGCTCAAATAATACGCGCTCGAAGATCACTTTATGCTTGAATGAGGTCAACTTCCGCGATCAGCTCTGGGTTCACTGGTCTGGTCGACAGTGAAATCTTGACAACAACATATAGGATTGCGCAGGTATTTGGCAAGCTAGTATATGGTCGCAAGGGAAAAGAAGATAGCAAGCGATGGCAATCCTAGGTACGTGTTCCGCTCGTCATATGTGTAATGTGTTCCTTCAACTGTGCTTAATAAGAACGCGCGCTGAAATTTCGGAGGGTCGCCGTAAAACAATCACTACGTCAACATATACCGAAACGTACACAAGAGCTTTTACATACATTTCAATATACAACGATTGATTAGTATATATATGCATATACCGATACGATCGGTATCTAAGTCTGAGGGGATAGATTTTCCGTGCGGGGAAAACATGCGGACACGAGCGGAGGACTGATCAACACAAGATTGTTTTTATCGTGTGCTGAAGTGCATAGTCAAACGATACGCGTTATGACAATCTTAGGGACGTAACCCTCGATAGACGAGGTTTGCGTTAAGAGAACATCTAGGAAATAATCCTTTCATCAATAGATTATGGCAGAATTCATTCGTCGATAGACGTCTCTTCACTTTGAAATATGCTTTATATACTACTGCTATCAGAGTCGTGTGGTCTTCACCATGTAATACTGTATGTAGACTTCAGTCTCGTTTAGCCGGTCGACGAGTGGCGTCATTTGTTCTGGCCCATTGTGAACTATGCGGTCAAAGTAACACCTCTACCATTACAATTAGTTCTTCTCCTAATGATCCTCGCTTTTTACAGCCCAAAAATTACAGAGGTGCCAACAAGGACAGATAGATTCAGCAACACATACTAGTCACGTTACATACATGCTTTTGATAAACGATACCATACTTATCAATTGTGAATTAGAAATTTACTCTTTGAGAATAACATTATGCACCATAACAAAACGTTCTTGTAAACTGTAAACGTTGGCTCTCAACGGTTACTCGCCCATGTTCCCAGCTTTATAAGTGTTTTTTTTTTATATTTGCTGCTCGCTTAACCTATCCTAGAGAGATAATGTTTTCTCTGTCCTAAACTAAGCGTAAGACGCTTTCCTCCGCCTAGTTAGGGCAGTTCGATTCGCAATCTGGCCTTTGAAGAAGCCGACATAACGATTACCACGAACCGGTTACCCCAAACGCTGGCTTTCCGTGAACATCCAGATGTTCACTCATAGCTCTCTATTGCATAACATGATTTCTGCTCGCATCCTATGCTGATTTAGCAGATTCAATTATAGAAAAAATGTGCAATTTTAATAGCGTTGAATGTGGTCCTTTTTTTTCAGTGACGCAACGGCATTGAATTGTGTCATCATTGAGCGACGCACTATTTTGAAGGCTAGAATACAGAGCTTACGGATCTGATAGGAGAGCGGACGGCGCATTTTCTATAGCATTTATTTTCATGTTGACTTGAAGTGGATCGAAAGGCCCAACGGAAGGTTAGTTTTATTACACAATTAATCCGTGTCAGAGACGTAATCTGTTTTTCGCGCTTTGTCAGTCATCGTCAGCATCGTATCCGTTCGACGTTAACCGGCTGAGCTACGATGCACAGTGATGCCTGAGATACTTTATAGGGATAAGACAGCCAGACCAGATCAGCTGACTGATAAAGTAATCCTAAGCACGGCAAGCTTTACGTCTAGCATTTTGACCTACATGTATAACACTATGACTACAAAAGAGCAGATATGAATAAAACCAGGTTGGTGGTAAATTCACGCCAAAGTCCTTGCGTCGGTCGAAGACGTCAACTAGATACTTTGTCTTTATGTTACCCGTGCGTGCAGTAAGACGTTGAATGACGTCAGCTTTATGTACCCGATAAAGTCGCCAAACTCACTTTTGCCCGAGTATTAAATCTACTAGTAAAGAAGTACAACGTTAGGGGAAATTTGCGCCGCCCTTCTGAAAGGATGGAAGCCCCCTGTGGAGAATACCCTTGTAACATGAAGGGCTGTCCAAGAGCTATTGGCTTACAAACAATACGTGATACTCTAAGTATCCCTTTTGCTTGTAATGGAGACGGAACGGGCCTTCAGGTACCGTCAGAGGCGCTGATGCATGCCAAAGGGTTATGTACTTTTTCAATACCCATGTAGTAACAGCTTATAGCACAGCTCAAACATTGAAGAGATAGCATTTCTTTGCGAAAGCTTCAAGTTCGACACGAAATTCTAGCACTGCGATGATCATTTACTATGGCGTACGAGCTCACGTCGCGGTTTGGCAAATTCTGTTGAGCGTGTGTACATAAAATCATACGCAAAGATTGTATGATCTATTTAAGGAACAATGTAATCAGTAGATAGCATTCAGACCAATGTGCAGCAGATCAGTCTATTGTATGTCTTATGCATGCTATATTAATCAAGCGCTTACCGTTCAAATTCGTATTAACTGACTCTCAATTGACCAGTCTGCTCCGTTTCCAAGCGCTTGGATTCAGTCTAATACTAACAAAAGAAAAAAAAACGTTAAAGGATTGAATAAATCGCAACTTGATTTGGTAATAAAACTCGATCTAATTGGAGTTGCTCGTCCAATACAACAGCTAGGACGGGACTTGCATTAGGGGCAATTTGATATCGCTAAACAGTCTGGTACCAGGCCGACGTACGATCTGTTCAGATCCGTCTGAGGCGAAATCGCTTACTGAACTGGGTTGCTCGAGGGAAGTCGGAAGGTTTCGGGTCTTAGTCTGGTTAGATACATGTAAATTACTGCGGCCTCATACTCGCAAATTTGCCAATAGAAAGTAAAGTCTGACGTTAGATCTCCGCGTAAACGAGTCCAGCCTACTGTTAGACATTTCAGTGGCGCTACATGTCCACAGTGGCTGGTCTTGGGTCTGTTCGGGGTTATCTATCGTAAGCAAGCATAACAGATATTTCAATAAGAACGAATGGTTTCTATGAGCATAGAGATCATTTACTACCGCTGGCTGCACGGTAGAAATGAGGAAATTTTTACATTTGTTCGTCTTCCGCTATCGCTTATTTGTTTGCAGCCCGTTCTAATTTTTTAAATTAATTAAAAAAAAAAATAGAATTCATCCAAGAATTGAATTTAAAGCGTGCATATTTAATCGATACGCTTTATACAGCACGTACAAATAGCGGCCACATATAATAAACGCAATGGAAAGGACGTTACCGCATTAATTACGTAAGTTACTTGTGAAAATACGATCATATTCTGTATTTTTTTGGGCCACTTAATGGAAAGTCACATTTGCATAATTTGAAACAGGTACACCAAATTATGAGCACCGATATATCAACGATACTATACAGTGTACGTGCTTTTCCTTTATCATATATCCGCGTCAGAGTTTCTATGCAACGAATAAATCGATGGATTTCGAAAGGCAAATCCTGTTTTCAGAGCAGCGGTTGTACGGCTTTCTGTCAATTGGTCAATCAATGGATTCGTAACTTTGCCATCTGAAACGGTTAATTTGTGCAGCTTATCATAGCCATAGTGCTCCACAGGACTAAACACTCAGCATGGGCACGTTGGCGTCGAATTAGTTGATTTTTACGGGTAATGGGTAACGGCAGCTGGTAGCACAGTAACTACATGAACTTCCAATATAGTTATTACTAATAATTGCCATAACAATGATCTGTACTCGAGGTAGGCCTGAATTACGCACCTTTGATGCCGTGTTCTTTTGTTTCAATATGCATGTTAGCTTCAGACGTGCGTGCTAGGTGTCGGCGAGTACTCTTGAAGTCGATTTCCTTGTTTCTTCTACGGTTCACAAAGTTCACAGTTAAAACTTGATTTAACTATCACGCCTCAGCGTTCGGCACAATGATCGTCGACGTTTTTATATACTTTTGTTACCTGCGCTTCGCACTATCTCCATTTTCCGTTATATTTTCAAGTTTGATCTTAATTATGAATGACCAACATATGCTGATAGCGAAAAAAAGCTATTGGCATTTAGTGGCCTAACAGAAATTCTGTCAACATGGCCCGTTCGGCCGAGTCTTCTGTGGCTTGGATAAAATCTTAACTTGAAGATAATATCGCAATTTTCTCCTGTGGATTCATTTTCATACGGCGTCGTGATCCGGCGTCAACAACCTGTTGCTTGAGCCACACGCTAACCCATAGAACTGGGTGAAGCTCAAAGAAAAACTGAAGTGGCTTGCAGCTTCATTGCTGTCTTTACTGCCGTCTGAATGATACCCTTTTTGCACCTAGCAGTTATATACGGGGCCAATTTAAGGGTTTGCAGCAGCGGCAGCAGCAGAAACGACAGTGGGCAACTGGACTCTGACACGGTGTATCTTCTTTGCGACTGATGCCTTTGCTGCTCGTGGGAAAGGACGTGTGAGCTATGTCCGCCTCAAGTTTAAACTCGAGACGGCGAGATCCTTCGCGCACCATAAACCGCTACTGCCACCGGCCGCGTCTGCTTGGTGTCAGATTTACCTAGGCGTATCCGTCCGTTCCTTCGTTTGTTTGCCTGTTCACACTTTCTCTGCGCCGATTGGCATCGGGCGTCGCGTGTTCCCGCCAGCTACCGATCGCTATCTTGTCATCAGGATGGCGGTTGTTCCTTGCTTTGTAAGAGTCCGTCGTGCCAATCGAACAGATTATGATAATCGCAATGGCGGTATATGCGCGGTGCTTGCCGAAGACGGTGAGGAGGCAATTCATCGGCGACGGCAAAATGCTGCGGCGTATCGCACCACAGACGGCCACTCACCTGCAGAGGGTTCGTGGAAGGTCTGCCAGGGAAAGTCGGGTTGGAACGAACTCATATTGTTCGAACTGCTCGTTGCGCTGTGCCAGCTACGCATTGAGACTACTTGATAATTATCGATTGTTGCTGATTTCTGAATGATAACCAATAGTCAACAGTAGAATTGAGTTCTGACATACGGAATTTGCCGAACGATTCACCCTAGACCGCTCAGCTAGTTGGAGCAGGCAGGGAGACATCGGAGTGCTTGGTCAGCGGTATGGCTAAAGTTACATCCAAACAGAACTTATGATATTTAGCATCGGTCCGACAAGCGTCATCTAGATACGCCATTACCGCAGATGGAATTTTCGACTGCGAGTGAACATGTGATAGTTACTTACAAAGAAAAAAACGCGGGTAACGAACAAGCCCGATGCATTTTAGTCTCTGTATTCATTATGTTGTGACTGCAAAGCCCGGTTTGTGAATGAACGCAGATAAACGAACGTCTTTCGCATAATTACGAAACGCTATTGGCACTAAAAGCGCGCCCACAGGATGATCCTCGGAGGCATTTTCTGGCTTGAAATCTATTCTTTATTCAACAAATGCGTTCGATCTTGTACGTAGATAAGTCCAAACACGCATTTTGACCCTGTCTAACGCGCCTTTTTCCACTAAGTCCCTATTAACAGTTTACATTTGCTACCTCCTACAAAGACCGTAGCATAGCAGAGGTTTCCACTGTGACGGGCAATCAAACAATCACCGGATACGTATTACGATCCTGTTTTTCGGAATCTTTTTAAAGAAAATTCCACAATTTGTACGAGCCAAGAACTCGAAGTCAAAATGTCACTATACAACAATATTGATATGGTGACAGAATAGTGTTTTCTGTAGCCATACAAGGCATCCGTATTGCATAAAAAAGACTCTCTCTGCAGTAATTAAAGTCTACAGAGAGCGAATGTTCATTAACTATTAAGATAGTACTGTGCATATATTTGCGTATATGTATATATACATATACATATATATATATACACACCATCAAAGAGGACGCAATCTACCTCGTTAGAAGCAAGTATACTATACCCAACCTTGGTGGCCTTGGTTTTGTGTGTGGACGTTGTCATCGTTATAACTGTTTGATATCGGCCAGTTACACGGAACTTCAAGTTGCTGAAAAATAAAGAGAAAAACATAAGTAAGAAAGCGAAGTAGGTAGAAGAATTCGTTGTTAATATGTATTGTGTTTAGATGTTTAGAGTGTTGCGCTAGAGTAATAATCAGATGATCAAGTAGAAGGTCCAATCAATAGTCAGTCCAGATAGGCAGATTCGTGCCGCCAAACGCAATTGAGACCAGCCGACGCATGTCGCTTATCGCTTGGATAGTGGAAGGAGTTGTTGTTATCCAACAGAATGGTATGATACATAGAAAAAAAAGATAATATATTGAAAAATGTTAAAGAAGACCTGGTAGGTAGGCCATACGTGTGAGGGCCACGATAAACAGTAGCATAGTAGACAAGGTACACAAAAGTGGTGGGAGTAAAAAAAAACCTACTTGCCTACGAATCATGTTGCGGAGTGGACGCGATTAATAAGTGAGCAGCGATTTCCTACTGCAATCTAGATAATTGAGATGTATGTGTTTTATTAAAAGGCAAATAGCATAACGGGCAGAAACTACAAAGGGAACGAAGAGCTGAACTATAAAACTATGTTTACTATTCTGGACCATATCAGGACCGGCATAAACTGGTGAAGGTAGGAGGATCCACTAGGCAAAACGAGGATGCTAATCGATTCAACTGTTCGTCTATATACTATCGTTCGCTTTGCAACGCTGATCATCGTCGACAAGGGAAGCTCTATCGTAACCCAGTTCGACCGTGAAATTAGCCCTAATTACGCAATGCTGGACGCGTACGTCAGGCAACAATTAACAATATACTCTAGCGCTTGCGTTAACTGAGAACGCGTCGTTGCATAGGTGTTCTTTTTTCAGGATCCAGCTTTTACTTTTCCATTTGATGAAATAGGAATTATTTGATCTGCGTAAAATTTTTCCCAGTAATTATTCATACATTGAGCTTTATAGAGATAAGCTGTCGCATTTCCATGCAAACGTATCATACAGTCGGCCGTTATAGTAAGGATAATTCACTAAAGCACGCTGCTAATTGAGAACTTCTACTGTGATCTCGTTTGTTAACTATACAATAGTTTTTGGTACCTTGTATTAGGCCAAAATAGCATAAATCTTCTGCGGCAGTTGCGATAAAAAATTACGCAGATACACGGCCTATTGTGAGCCCAGCTCTAAATCATAATTTGATTCCCGCGATCAATGTTTATTAGAACTAAATAATGCGGTATTGATTTTTACACTCTAAATTATTACATTAAAATATTACACTCTAAATTAAAACATCGCTTGATGCGGGCGACATTTTTTGTAGGACCACAGTTTTTAGTACGGCCACTGGCCTTCTTAGAAGCTCCGCAGTTTCAGTATAGTTCAGATTAGGCGAAAACCTTATTTATTGCTACGCGTTTCAATTGGGTACTTCTCGTCAACCCTACGGAATTGCCGTTCGGACATATGGAATCGATTGACGAGTCATATCTTCAGCATGAAGGCGGCATGACTAGTTCACTACTTTCTAAACGATAAAGTACTGATTCTCAATTGTTAATAATAAAATAGGTCTCTGGAGCTTAATCGTGATGCACGACACTTTGTCTTAAAGCTCCTCCAGATATACCTTCTACGGCTAATAGCCCGTCTTGTTAACTACAACCCCACTAACTTAGCAGAGAAATAGCCGTTATTTCATGTAACAAAGTCGCACATAAGTCGACGCGCGAGTATATAAATACAGGAGGCGATGAGAGTATTTGGCGTGTCGGAAAAGATGAAATGTTCCACTATAGACGCCACAGCACGGGTCTGTGATTACGCTACGATACCCAGCCATTATTTTGCGTCTTCCTTTCTTTTCTTTCCCAGTGTGGAAACTTCGGTCTCTTCCACCATCACATCTGACACAGAACATAGTTTTTTAGCATATGTACCTTTCAGATTCCTTCAGCTTATATAAGTAATGAGAGGACGTGACAATATTCTACCGCTAAGCACCAAGCGGATTATTACAGTGTAGTAGCAATGGCTGTTGCAAGTCAGGAAATTAGTAGCTAATAGGTAACAAGTTATAACAGCGTTAACGGTTGTTCCTGTCTTCGGGTGGTGACAAGAGAAATTTGCAGGAACGTTCGGTCCAGCTAGCTCGTTGTGTCAAACGGCTCAGATGTTGATCGATGGCCACACGATCGGTAGCTTCCTGGGGGAAAATTTTCGGGGATACGACAATCGCCAGAACAGAGCCAGCCGGCTAAGGAGTCCGTAACGTAAAAGACAATCTTTGTTTTTCCTTACTATGTTTCATGGAGACGGGTAAAAAGCACGATCTGGTGTGAGAATCCGTATTAATTATCAGTTGTGGAAATTAAGCAATCAATTGTGGCTGTATGTTGAGGCAAAGATAGTAGGAACGATTGCATTAATCGCTTGTAATCTTCTAATCTCACATCGCAATCATGGTGTCGCAATGTCAAAAGCCGATCAGCAAGAGTAATTGATCTTCGTCTTGCGTACCGCTAGGTGACGTTCCTGCGCAGTTGTTGTGAATTAAATGAACTTCCGCAAAATTGATACGCGTTCATCCAAAAAAATCACGTAGAGTATGATCGATGTTTTATGCGGATACCTAGGACATTTTAGGCCGTCTCAGGTCCAACGTAGTAAAAAAAATAGTGAATGTGCGAATGCTTTATAACCTAGTATATGTGTGGCTAGAGTGAACGCCATCTTTCGACGAATGGACATATTTCTCTTTGTTCGCACCTTATCACCACGCAAAAGGAAACGTTCATAAAAGACGTCTCAGCTTTTGAATAACCAAATAAAGGGAATTTAGTTCATAAAATAACAAGAACTTATTTAGCCCATTTTTGTTCCAAAGAGGTTTCTTGAATGGAAACAAGGCATGCATATGGCTGTACACTATGGGATCTAGTTAGCAGTCGAGGATTATCGACTACCCATTGAGGATTTCTAACAAAAGGTTGCATTTGCGTAATGTTATGATTTTTCCTATATCTAGCCCGTTTGCCGTTGGAGTTTCGCCTACTCGATGTTTTAATTTTCCGTTTTGTTTTATTATAACAAGCATTCGTTTGCTACTCTATATTATCTAACAGCCATTTGTTTTTAGCCAGATTATTGTAGCTTTCATCGTATTTGAACAGTAACCAGAGTTTAAATAATTAAAATACAAAATTTTAAATGACGTTTTACTTACATCCGTGTACGTTTCCAAAACGATGCACGGTCTCGTTTCTGAGCAGAGGATCTACGTTGAAGTTATTATTTTTTTCGATTCGATTCTGACCTAACCCACATTGTTCTATTTACCACTTTCATATAATGTTCTGCTTGGGACAAACTGAATTATATGGGAAAAAATCACAGTTCCTCTTAAGACGTAAGAACATACGTATTTAAAAAGTCTTGTTTCTATCATAACTGACCAGTTCTTTCTTTGCCAGAAGCTTTGAACCATAAACGAGGTGAACTTTAGGGAAACACTAGACATCCAATAATAGTGGTATCACAAATAGTCTTCGGAGACGAGTTAAAGGGGTGGGCTAGCTCTATACAACGTTTTAACGCTTTTCTTTCTCTTCTTTAACGTTTCTCCCTATCTCTCCTAACGTTTAAGCGGTAGTTTATGTTCCACTTTCCATTATACTTTGCTAGAGTTGAGGCCAAACTGTTACGAAAAACACATTTTTACCAACTTGAAAAACATAAATATTATACACATTGTGTTTGGAGTAAACTAAGACATAATCATTCCTGTGTTGCATCTACACTGAGAAAAACTATGTTTCCTTTCGCAGACAAAAAATACTCCAGTCAATGGAATTATTGTTTGCTTGATTTTTTCGTATGCCTAGGCCATAGGTGAATTGATACTGGTACGTGTAGCACACTTAAATCTCGCTCAAACCTGCCAACTGTAAAATAACCTAGTGCATTCCAATTGTATCCAATCCGACAGTAGTAGGGTAAAAAACTCTGGAAAACAAGAGATTCAAAGAAGGAAACAACCAAAATCCGTTCTTGTTAGGTTTATGAGCCTACATATGCACAAAACGAGGCAAAGAAGAACAGACAGCCGAAATAAGAGTATTGATTGGGCCTTATCTGGAGGTTGGTAGGAGAATAGGTGGTTTACACTCACATGCCAGACACGAATCTCCTGCCTCTGCCATAATGAGCCTGTGATTTCGTTCTAAAAGAAGCTGGCGTCCCTCTAAAACCAACGACAGCAGATTAGTACATGTATGTGCACCTGTATAGGATGGGCGCATTTATGAGACATTTGGATTAAAAAAACAACTCAGTTATCATCTAAAGCGTTAAGAGCAATGTAACGGAAGTACTGTTATTATGTATAGCTTATTGATCTGGTACTTTAAAGAGATACAACATCGTCTGTTTTGCTGCGTCAGAAGCTGCCAAAGAATGACGAATATCGCTATTCGTTCAAAATCAAACTACGATTAAGTTTTTATCTATAGGTTAGCTAACTTAGCTTTCTTAACCTTAATACTTAAGACTTAATCACAAACTTAACGCAACGTATTTGCTTTACGAAATACATATCAAAGGTGAATATAGAGCTGTTCGACTTTACCATGTGACAGCGGAAATGATCTATTTCGTACTTATCTTTGTCTTTGAGATGACTATACGGTATCGCGTAAGCACGATTGTAGGTGATAGCCGCATCCTGATGATGGAAAAAAAATTATGGATCGATGAAAAAGGCAAAGTTTTGATATCTTAAATCGTGTGGAAGTTCTCAACAGTAATCAGCCCTATCGCTGGGCGCGTAGAACCTGATGATTTGTACTTCGTCTTATACACCAATGTGAGCTTTGTCTGAAGTGCTATTGAACATTGTGCAGTTGCAGCTGGAAACGTTAGGAATTATTACAGAGTACCGGACCCGCCATATTTGAAAATAGGACTGTACTATCTCCGTGTAACATGGACCTGTGACGCTCAGCGAATAACTGACCGAAACAACTGATGACCCAAAAACTGGCCGCTTTTATAATTGCTGCATAACGTCAATGCAGTAAAATTGCTTTGAGTTAATGTTTTAAGCTAACAGGCCGTACATAGGCAGCGCCACGGTGCGGCTCGTTCATACTGGAGATTGAACACTGACCCTTGTTTCATGTGGTTGAATTATGCCTAGGTTACGGTTTTAATGAAAACTGATCAAGTTCACTTTTTGTGAGTATCGAGAATCTTCTCTGCTTTGTAGGTAGCGATTAGGAAACGAGATTCATTTGTCGTATTCACGATGGCTCCACGGCAAAGAACTAGTTACAACTTTTTAAACAATTATCGCGCGAATTTCAAACCGTCGTCCGGACGAGTTCTGATTTCATCTGTAACAAGTTGTAAATTGTGTAGCGTTTGATGATGCCGCGCATGTTCTGTTTTGTAGCTTTTGCCAAATGCATACTGTTGGCCACATTGGCATTATTTCTCACGAAGTACTCGTATAGCCTACAATTGAAAATCTGCAAAGTTACATCGCTTGTTTGTTTGTTTTTTTTCTTTTTTTTTTTTTGTTATCTACGCGAATTTGGAGCTTGGGTCGGGCGCAGGCCCTACGAAACTACTAAATCGTCCCATTGAAAGTTTGCTAGCATTTATTAAGCACCATCAACAATGAAGGTAAAACGTCATCCGTTCACGGACTTCACTCACTGAATCGTAAAGTGATGCGCTCGCTATTTACATATCGCCAACTGGGAAAAACATAAACTGCAATTAAGCATCGGATATGTTTTTGCAATGTTCCACTGCTCATAAGGCATATGTATATATATATATATATATATATATATATATAGATATTTTGAAATGGAAGCGTAATAACGATTTTTCTCTATAGAAATAGACGATCATGTACTGGCTGTCAGATGCTTATTAGGTATAAAGCGGTAGTCGTCGTGATAGCGTAGTAGGTAACGTTTTTGCTCCTTAATGGTAGTGATACGTTGTCATCTAGGTTCGAACCCATACGGCATAGACAGGGTTTGTTTCGCGTTAGGAGACAGCCGCCTGTCTGCTGGAATACCTAGCCGCGATATAAAGTTCTTGAAATAATCAACAACTATTCAGGACCATGGTGGTTTGGTGCTAAATATCTATCTGCGTCAGTAAATTTATTTGTTTCTGTTTTATTATAAATATATGATGTTCATTTAAATTCGAATTGGAGGAAATTCACTACCAAAAACGCTGTGAAGCAATTGTGAGCGTATTAGTCGCGAAGACCTTCTATTATGTACGGCCTGTTGGTGTTTTTTGAATTTGTACAACGTTATCGTCGAATGTGAAGGCTAAAAATGTATCGTAATATAATATGTCGCCTAGGGCGGCATCGATCGATCATTATTTCGAATTGTGGCTTCCGTTTTTCGAAATAATCACATCACTATCGAACATGTATTTGTCTATAAAGGGCAAAGCTTTGACTCTTTAACATAGGCCAAGGTCAAGAACGTATAAAACATCAATACGGTAGTTAGAAGCAAGCTATCGTAACGCTAGCTAAATATACGAACAAATTATATTTTGATTTTTGCAACCCATACAAAGTAAATACGCATATCTCATACAAATCGGCGAGTTATCAAAGTTATTAAATAAGTTAATTGCCTACAACGCGATATTTTTTTTTTTTTTCGAACTTCTCCTTTCTCATAGCTAACCACTGTATTTGGATATATATGCCTTATTAATCATATCTATCGTACCGTAGTTTTGTGGAATATAACGTCTCAACAGGACGTTTATTCGTTCCAGAATGGGCACACACAGAGACGTTGTCCTATATTTTTATCATAGGTTTGAAATCGGTTGTTCCATATAGTTCAGTGCTCAGTTGAGATCGCTAACATAAAGATAAAGTAACAATGACATTTATCTATGAAAATTTGCAAGAGCGAAGTGAACGAGAGAAAGCTTTCTAATAACTTATAAAGCAGACAATATATATAAATGTCACCTGACCGCCGAGTCGTACTGTAGAGTCGCTTGTTGTTTACTTAGAAAAGAAGGATGTTTTTTTTTACTGGTCACCTGACGCACGTACCTCGTTCACTTATTGTTCGTAAAACCTAACGCAAACATCGAAGCCACACAGACATCATATTACAAAAAAAAGACGAAGTCTCGCCTTCATGGCATACAAAAAATGCCCACGTCTAGCAGAAAACGAAACAAATATACGTGCGAAACTGATTACTGCAGAGGCACCTCTGCGATTTGCAAAGTGCATTTAGTGATTGCCCCAACGCATCGTGGCTGCGGCTGACGGTGACGTTCACTGTGAAAACTTTCCTACTGACGTCAGAAAGGGCGCGTCGACCGAGAAGATATATCGCGAACATCTTTTAGCAAATCTGGTGATCATCGTCTCCTTGTGATGCGACCAACTGGCGGCCGACATTTCTTCCGCCAGTAAGCTTGTTCTCATTTGCCGCTTCGTTCTGCTGCTACCGCACGAATCGTAAAGGTGTACACCAGAGAGTTTACTCCAGAACATTATCGCTATCCCGCTTTCTGGTGACCTACAGCGGATTTGATGCTTAGCGCCGGCGCACTGCATCCAGTGCCACGAGCAACATCGTTGGTTTCCCCTGCTGCTGGATAGGAGTGCGTGATATGACATTAAGGGAACTGATGCCTGAGCGGGTGGATCTCTCCGCGGAATTTTGCTGCTATCCCGCAGTCACAGTTGACCAATGGCATCATTGTGAGCATCCGAACCGACTTTAGTACGGCAGCAACAGGCTGGTTCTCCTCTCGCCCGGCAGTAACTGAAAGGATGTGAAATGGTACGAGTGTCAGAAAAGGCAGAACCATCGGTTTCTTCTTGAAGACAAAGGACGTTGGCGAGCCAGCACTGGACATCAGTCCGACGCTGTTCAGCCAAAAAAGAAGGTCGGCACAAAGAAGCAGGGGCACCCCAGCAAAAGTGACAAAACATTATACGACAAACGTATTCAAGGACGACGACAAACGTCGAGTTCCATAAATCTAGTTCCGCGCACCGAAAACCGGTTGCTTTGCTTTACCCATCTAATCGCTCCTGAGAGATTGAGCTTAAGCCAGCAGCAGGTCGGCAAGGGGAAGTTTCAGATATCGTTTAACCATTTATGTAGATGCAAGATGGTGTTCATCAATCGGATTAGCAAAATGTCTTGTGCTTTGTTTTGGATATTTATGGCTGCTGCAACACGCGGTTTGGAACGAGCTCAGAAAGGAGCCGGTAGTGAGGCATTTACTGATCTTGAGGGAGCTCTCAGCACAACTGTTCAAGGTAGGAACTGTATTTACGGTTGAACTGTAAGGAAGGAACGCATCTGCCTTAACTAGTAGAAATTCAGCATAATTCAGCTTACTCAAGTAGACAACCCAATTGAAAATCTAAATTGTGATAGTCTGGCAGAACAATCTGAAAGGTATTTTTAATATATAAAATTTCTTCCTCGACTTCATCTTTAACAGGAGTATCCATATTAAAAAAAGTTGCAGCTCCTGAAATGATAACACGTTTGAGTGTTCGTATGTATCAATTAACTCGACACTATGACTTTTTATCCAGTTCATGAAAAATTGATCATATTTATCATTAACGATCATAACGGGAATTGTGTAATTCCCTCAACTTTGTGTCAGTTTCCTTTCAATTTTTAGCTCCATGTTGCTAACAGTCTCCTGGGGAAACTACATCGTTTCAATGTATATCTAATAAAATAAATATATTACTAACCGAAAACGCCTCTTGGATGACGTGGACAATGAATGATGTTTTCATACCGCATGTAAGTTCCAGAAGATAATTTTCATTACTTCCTCAAGGTTCGTTTTGTTTTCTAACAAGGCCCTTTTAAAAAGTTTCGCCTTATCTTCCGCAACAGCAGAAAAGTTATAACATATATAATCAGATACGTTCTTGACAACATTGGGTTGTTAGGTAGTATTATGCCTCAAAAAGCTCTAGTGCCTCAATGAGGAGGTAAGGGTAAAATGGAAATTATGTGAATGGATGCTCTTTATTCTCAACTGCGCTTCGGAGCATCATTCAATGCTATTGAGAACCGTGGCCGTTCGTTCTAATTAAAAATTTATTGAGTTCAAACTTCGTGCGTTAACATGAAGGCACAGCCATACAGTTTCCAAGAAATTACGTCGATTTGAATAAGTGCCGAAAATAGTTAGATGCTAGCGCTGCTGTTACTTTATCTGCGGGGGATAGTATTTGTGTGATATTCGTAACTCACCCTGTTACACTAGACTAGAATGTTCGTACCGAAATGAAAATTTCGTTATATATATATATATATATATATGTTCTATAAATTATGCCAGCTCTCATCTTCACACAACAATATCCGGGTCACACATGTGTGCGCGTGTGTGTGTGTGCGTACGCATCAGTGAACCAAGTTTCTGTATCTGCCGACACAAATAGACCATTGTTTTCTGACCTCATTAAATGATGAAGTTGATTTCGTAATTGTGCTGCTTGATGTTTGATAAAAGCACTATCTTTTTTTTGTAAAATATAATAGTTAAGAGTATATACGACTCTGCAGGCTGGTCTAAAGCCGAGGTAACAAGACGGTTCCTGAAATGGCCGATCTAGAGTTTAAAGAATTATATCATACGTCATGTCACTGGCATTATTCGGTTTGTTATCGGGCCTGGCTTCCGACGATTGGGCTTGTGGGCCGCTAATCGTCTCATTTATATAACCAGGTTATTTACACCTAATGGCTTCACGTCTAGTGGGCCTAGTGGGCGCCTGCTGATCTTAGCGACACATTGTGGTCTAAGTTCGAACCCCGGCATAGACGGACTTCGTTTCATGCTTTCGGGATGCCTAACGGCGACACCGAACGTACAACTCGAAATATAGAGGTTGCCTATACGCAGGATGGAGACAGAACTTATCAGGTTCCTTAGACTCTTGCACTCTAGATGGACGATAGTGAAAGCCAAGCGCAGCGTACAGCATCAGCACATACTCGTCAGACCGGTGGAGTTTTCCAGGCCGCGTCCGTTTGGCTTGCGATCGGCCTCTGGGAATTTTCGATCTCATTTCATCGGACTCAGCTTGTGTGCGTTATAGTAGGACCTAGTAGGCCGCAATCGTTCGGACAGTAGGCCCAGCGAGGCATACCAACCTGCGCTATGGGAAGAAATGGGTTCCTGCGCTGTCAAGAGTCATTGTCAAGTATCATCAAGTGCGGAATCGAATTGTTCAGCTTTAAATTGCTCGCGGTTTTAGCCTTTTCATATCGAGTACACGTAGTCGTTCGCATCAAGTCATTCGGATGACAGCGAACGCGTGTACGCTCGTCCGCAGCCGCACTGCGGGCAGATTCCCACGATGCTGGATGAAAAATGCCTATATCGAAGCTTGTTTTAGATTGTCTGTTTACGTTGAATCGAGGACTTTGGTAAAAACCCCTTGATTACGCCAGAAGTCGAACTGTCCGTAGTTTCCAGGTGAAATACTCTAGAATAGCTATTTACTATGTAGCGGATATAATATCAACCACTAGGTATACATATGCTGCATTCGGCAGTACTATTTTGATTCAACTGAACAGTTAATGACGAAATCTACAAATCAGCTCTGTGTTCGCGCTGCACCCCCAGAGGATAAGCTTCACACTAAATATGTATATACATCTGAGTTAGCTACTTTTCCAACAAAATCCAAATTAGAATTTAACGAAGTGGTTTAACTGATAAATATAAAGCCAATATGGGCGCGTTTAAATGCAGCCGTATTGGCTTTATAGGGCCACAGTTAATCTTCGCACACCATCAGGCACTCGTCACCGTAGCTGTCAAAACCAATTTACTTCAATATCAATATGCCTCTATCTGGATCCTTGCGACGTCTCTGACCCAGCGTCCGCCAATGAAATCAATCGCAGTTGGCATCGGCTAATCGAACGTGCATCGATGTGTTTATGAGTATCGGCCTAATTGTCTTCCTGTGATAGTCGCGTTACAATTATGGCATCATATGAAAACTCGATAATTGCGAGAGGCGTCTCGAGCCAGCCCTCTCGGAAAGGGCCAACATCGTGCTAATAAAGTTCATCGTCAAAGAAAAACTATGGAGGAAAGCATGCTTTGAGAACAATGAAGAAGGGTGCATATCTAGTACTTTATTCCTCAGAAGCCGGTGTATTTATTTTTTACCGCTTTAATTGTCTGGCCTAGAAATACGCGTATGACTTTAGATTGCTGTTAATGTACCCTGTATGCATAAAGTTATTGTACTGGGAGGCGCATACGATGTCTGGCGAAACTGGCTCTATGAAGTACCTCTATCATAGCTTATGACCATATGCGTACGCCAGCGGTATCTAGAAATATTTTTCTCCTGCAATTCGACTCGTTGCAAACCAGAGATGGCCGGCAGATTTTCATACATTTGAGACTAAGCAAAACGCTTATAGTTGATCAGTCAACGTAGATTCCTGTATCAAGTTAGAAATTATGATTTGAAAATTAAAATCTAGTTAATTAATTCGATCAGAAATTTGGTATTATCTGTAAGTGTCGTTTTAGATATGTTCAGAGCAAGAAATTTGCAGATTAATGGTGCCCGTACTGCATAAAGTTACAGTCGTCGACCCCATATCACAGATACCTTGTTATTTTGATACATCAATGATATCAGAAAACTAAGTCTTGGAATTGCCTGATGCATTGCCTCCTTTACCACCGGTGGCTAAATGGTCATTCAAACATTTCAGGACGATGGAAGTTCCCTACGGAAAATGAAGGGGAATGCTTGAGTCCCATACAAGAAGTAGGAATCTGCATAATGGTGCGAAGATGCCCCGGTCTGTTAACAATTCGCGATATCAACCAACTTCGCCGCTTCATCTGTGGATTCGAGGTCCGAAGTATGTCACGCAGTATCATGTGGACAAAATAATATTCTAGAGTTACGGTTGCTTCTTACGAAGAAAAACTAGATCTATTGTTTGATTGACTCATTAACACATATCAAAATGCACTTACCTGCTAACGGCCAAACAATAACATGCGTTCTCTCCTATTGTGAGAGACGCAAACTTAAGAATCTTAATTCGTTCCCACAGGGCAAGACACCACTGTTATGCTGTCCCTACAGTTACCAGAATTCTACGCCAAGCCCAGATCCCGTAGCAACTGCAGCTAAACCGCAATTTGCCAACCAGAAGCCGGACAAAGGTTCACCTCCTGATCAGCAGGAAACAGTAATCTATCCGGGCACCCTACCTAATGACAAGTATCCGAACCGACTGCCGCAACAACCGCGACCGGCTCCCGTTTTTCCTCAGTTTGGTATAGCATCTGTACGACCTGAGCAACCGGCACGACCCGAAGGACAACATCCGCCGAAAGAACGCCAGCCATCTCAGTCTAGACCGCGTCCAAAACCACCATCGCTTCCTCTACCTGCTTCGTCAGTTGACCCTAGTATGGGTAGCATACGTCCGTTCCCTCCTGGCAGACCTGCTAAACCTAACTTCTTGCCACAGACCTGTGGTTTTTCAAACGTTAGTCTTAGTCGTATTGTCGGCGGAAGCGATGCTCAACCTGGAGCATGGCCTTGGATGGTGCGTGGACTTATACAGTACACCGTAGCATTGGCTTTCTGGTGAATATGAATTTTTAAATAGGGATGATGAAATTAGCCATAGTAAGCTATCTTCGCATCAAAATGAAAATGTTATAACTAAGGGCTTTGTCAGAACTATAGCTGAAAGATTCAATTCGATTTCGCACGAAGCTTTACATTGGACCATGACCGCAAGTAAAAAGTTCTCTTATTTTTACATACTTCTCGTTGCTTAGGCAGCAATCTACGTGCGGTACAATGGATTGTCGACGCATACATGTGGAGGAGCTCTGGTCTCCAGCAAACATATTATAACGGCTGCCCATTGCGTCGGAATAGGAACCCGTCAGCAAACGTAAGTTGCCGTGCCCACAAACTTACTTAAACTTTTTATTTGACGTTATACACTGTAGCCACTTTCAAGCATGACCATTTTTAGGAGTGGTATTTACAAAACAATCTAGTAAGAAGAGCTTTATTCAAATAATTAATATTTATCATGGTAAGGAGGTTCATGCGACTTGCAAAAGGTTTCTAATTCCTCTGATGCATAAGATGACATTAGACAATATTCTCGTACGGTTCAAAAAGCAAATGGAGATTTATAGCAGAAGCTTACCTAAACAAAAAAAAATATATGGCATCCCGAAGATCGCCAAGTAGATCGAAGAAGAATAAAGACGAATTGATTTAGCAGTCAGATGTGCTAACATAGTTGACTTCATCAATATCATCTATCTCGCAGCACCAGTATACTTTCAGTACTATGACGTTAAATAGATGATTTTAAACGTTTCTTTCCACTCTATTGTCACAGATTACCACCAAGTATTTTCGTTGTTCGTTTGGGGGATCATAACCTCCAGACGACAAACGATCTACCGCTAGGTTCTACATTTGAAGTCGCAGCAGCAGGGATACGGCGTCATTCCGCCTTCGACCCCCGAACCTATCTCAACGACATTGCTCTGCTACTCTTAACAGCTGAAGTACCGTTCACGCGCTATATACAACCTGTCTGCTTACCTTACGAAGCGGTGCCCGAAAACATAGCTGGACACTACGGATTCGTAACAGGATGGGGTTACACGAAATTTGGTAAGGCGTTGTAACAGCCGGACAAAGGGAACTCCGCTTTATTAACAAGCAAGTTATTGGCAAACCCTGGCTACCATTGATTGGCAATGATTTAGCTTAACAGCTTGCGTAGTCGTCCTGTCAGCATATTGGGCGTACTTTTTATGAAATAGACATTCAATGACAGGTAGTTATTGAATTTCGACGGTCGAGCTGTGGAAAGTATGAAGCAGAAAAAAAACCTTATTATTTATACGTACATTTACAAGCATTTCTGACTACAAATAAAAATGACAAGCTTTTGAATTCTAACAAATGAGTTCGTTTACGAAATACGTAGCTTGTGTGTTGGTAGGTAAACGTAACTACTGTATGCTGTGGCGCTAGGCGTTAGAGATTGTAATTTACCAGGGGAACACATCCAATTATTATTCAATAATATATTTGAACGGTGTTTAAATGTTCCAGCCAGTTGTGTTCCATTATCTAACGTTATACCGTTCATATACGCTAAATCCTGTCATTGTTAATTGATGGCTAAGCCCATCTGATTCTCATGGTACTGTTCGCCACAGGAAGAGGGTCTGGAAGTGATGTTCTTCAGCAGGCCCAGGTGAAGATCTGGAGCCAGAAGGAGTGTGCTGCGGCCTTTCAGAAGGAGGTAACAATATCCGAAGAATATATTTGCGCTGGAGATGGATTAGGCCTACAGGATTCTTGCCAGGTATGAGTATTTCTGGGAATCAATAATAAGGTCGCAATGGTTTGATCTTTGCCTGTTGACCTATTATATGAACGTTTCGAAAACGCTTTTCAATTTCATGCAGCCTAAAATGATAGTCATGCCGTACAATTCGAAATTTACTTAATGAGAAGGTTGTGACACATTAAATTTGATATAAAGCAGCAACGACCACGAATATGAGCGAGACAGAGAACGAAAAAGAAGATAGTTATCGTATCGAAAAGTATAATTATGTCTATAAAAGAAATATTACGATATTAAGCGATAAGGTCTGGTTTATTTCGTATGACCTTAAGCTACTAACAAACGTATCTTCATTCCTTGCTATTGTTATTAAAGCAATGTTACAGTATGCCCGTAATCACATACTATGGTAAGCTTTTTTTCTTCAAATACCTAGTTACTTAGAAAGGTCATCTCAGATTTTTAATGTGCTGCTCCTTGACATGCCTTCTCTACCATAACCGTGCGGCATCCTAGGTGCTGACAGCTTATGTTTTTCCTGATTTTGGCTTTCTGCTATTATTCGCTTATTTGTTACTACAGTTTTTTTAACAGAGGCCCTGTTTATTTTTCATAAATGCTAAGTGTCGATTATTAGTAAACTTGAATGTATCTATATTGTTTCTAATTTGTTATTTAAAAAAAAAAACATTTTTTTTCACGAAAGCTGCCGGCTATTTTCTCGTGTCTTGGAACCTAGACCTACCTCCCTCATATCCCCTCTGATATTTTTTCGTTAGGGAGATTCCGGTGGTCCGTTGGTATTTTTCGATGACGACCGATTCTACCTGATAGGGATCGTTTCATTTGGTAAACGATGTGCAACACCGGGATATCCAGGAGCTTACACACGGATCACTAAATACCTCGACTGGCTTAATCTTAACTTTTGAAGCCGACTGTTCGGCCACAACCCGATTACTCGTCTTAACAAATGCTCAAGATGTCTACCACCATACCACTGTCAAGCCAGAGCTGGTTATAAACAAGTTATTGTAGGAAAGCGTATTTATTTATCGTACCTACTATAGTATATAGGTAAGCCTCAGGAACATTGTAAATAGAAAATCGAGCCTGATGGAAGTGAAGGTTTGTTATGCTCGTCGACCGAGGCAGAGCCTAACTTGAAAAAAATACATTTACTTCATTGTTTTTTGTCGATGTCTTAACTAACTGAATTCGTTTTTGTTTATGCTGCAATGTGACCGCCCTGTCTCATTAAAACGCTCATTGTTCGGTGTGCTGTCTTGAAAATAGCGATGAGAACTATCAGACAATGCTAGCATATGGAATCAATCATAACGTTCAGTCATTACTCTGTAGCATTAATTATCGCTTTCATGTTTGTAAATATAATGTATCTGTAGATATAAACGTAATAAAAATGCATTGTTAAATGCTAACATTATCGTCTATGTCGTTCTTGAGAAAGTATACATTTAGATAAGTTTATTTACCATTGCCTTCTTCTTGAACCTTACGTCTTGTCCCATGCCTAGATAAGGCACCATTGTCTGTCCAAATTACCTTTACCGAAACAATAATGGTCATAATAATCACAGGATAATAATATTACTCCATATGATGTTATGATACACTAATTTTGCTTTCAATCACCCCTATCAAAAATCTCGTCGTCCCATCAATGTAAGCTACAATGTGAATGTAGCCCCTTTTCCGGGTCGGATCATTCATTCTGTCTTACCGTATTGTTATTACAATGCCTATAAGGTGTTTATCCTCGGTGACGACGAAATACATACTAAACAATAAGTAGCTATCACTCAATTCATACAGTATCTGCTTATATTCAGCCATAACATTACACATACCAGGACGTTAATCAACGCGATTCATTTATCTTCACCGCTTAACCTGCTCTAGTTACTAAGTTATCTTTATTCAAGTAACCTGCGATGGTCCTTCAATCATGCTAGAATTCCGAAGAAGACCTACCACATCCCTGTGCCAGTCATCACACATTCTTATTGCTATTAGATGATCATTGTTCCCGCGGACTCGTTCGCCCCTTGCGATCATTTGGTGACATTAAGTTTGGTTACATCCTATTTTATTTTCCAGAGTTTCATATGGATGTTAAGGGGTTTGAGAGGCCAGTCAGGTAAGCAATATGAAGACACCGACAATGCTAAAAAAACTTCCACCATTACCTGGAGCCATTCAAGTATAACATCATGTATTCCATACCATGGCAGAAAATAAGAAATGTCTTTTCTTTTCTAAAGTCTAGCTGTAAGCCTCTTAAAGCTACTTTCATGCCTTTGAAGCTTAAAAAATTACGGTATTTTACGGGTTCGTAGCCTTTGTCAAAAATCGTATAAAGCGACTCGTCGAAGTTCCTCCCATCTACATAAAAAAAAAACCTATAGAAAAAGTATTTTGTATTTTTAGCATGGAAATGATTTTTCCTGGACATGTCGTGTTTATTATAGTGTTTGCTTGTCAAATCAAGTCTATATATGAAATATCTCAAAACTTTTTAAAACCGCTCGCAAAATGATCGTGACGTACACCGACAGGTTGAATCGTATGGATACAGTGAAACGAACTGGTACAGATACTTGGTATTACAATAAATGGTTCTCGGGTATTTCGGGCGTAACGTAGAGTGAGTTCTACGTAAGCGGCGCGACTTGCTAAAAGCCATTTCCCCTGGAACAAGCACAACGAAGCGTTGGATCTGACCCTAACAAACCGAAAACATAGACTGAGAAAATAGACCGTCTAATAACCCAAGAAGAATGGCTTAGTGCGGGGTTCAACGGCAATTCAGGGGGGTCGCGCTCATGTAAAACGGTCGAGATTGGTACGCATCAGAGATTCAGGACCGCTTTCCACACTGAAAACTTAAGCCGCCCAAGGAATTTCAACTTCCTAAAATCTGAAACGAAACTCTTTGTAGGCTAAGCAAGCGTTATCGACGCAAAGGGATTAAAGCTCGATATGAAAGTTCTAGTAATTCTAGCAGACATACGAACGGACAGTCAAATTGGTCCCTTTAGCTAATTTTATCGCTTCAAGTTATATCAGAAGTTAATTTGTACAGTCCAGGACTACCTGTTGGAGATACCCGACACGCTAGAGAGGTGATTCGTGGTCTGACAGAATGCGACGGGTCTCGATAATGGGCTGCCCGCATCTTGGGGCAAAGTAGCAGTTTTTGGCTGCCGCGTTAGCACAGCCAGAAAGTGCGGCTACGCGTTGCTGCAGGACGATCCAAATGCGAAAAGAAAGTACTATTCACAAAGCAAGAGCTTTCATTTGGAGGCTACTTCAGTGAAAGGGTGAGCATGGACTCTATCAGACACGAACCCCTGGGAATGCAATATGTAACGGCCCCTAACCGGGTGCGAGCAGCAGTGGCTCGCTGTAGTTGTTCGGGAAAATTCAGTCGATTACCTTGCCCATAACAACAGCTTAAATCGTCCATAGAGGTGACTCCTGATCGAGATGTTGTCAAAGAGGCGCTTACTTAAGTGAGCCACGATGCAGTACGGTAGAAGCGCGAGACGTAAGAAGATGGTGGTCGCAAAAAGAATGTCCATGCCGCTAACGTTGGTCGACCAAGTCGTACTAGTACAGATAGATAGTACATAGATGAATATTGGCTAATCAGCGCATAACGTAAAGCTCGATCTTTGTTCGACCAAAGGCAAATCTATAATCTTCTGCTCGTTTACTGATTATGAGCGCTTAATTTACAATGTCACCGTTGAGGGATGACATTTCCCGACGACTAGTGCCTTAGCCATTATTTTTCGTGCAGTTGATTTGGAAATCACAACATTGCTAGCGTACTGGCTCCCTGTTGTTGGAAACAAAAGCGGCCTTGAGGCCGGTGGGAATGTAAGTCGTCCGATATCAATTGCACTCGGCCATGTCGACGTCCATCAGTGGGAGTGCCCGCCTCCACCTTCTTCTCCATCAACGATAAAAGCTCAACAAAACTTCTCCAGTTTAAATGGACGGATGCCCAGAGGGAAGGCTTCCGCATCCGAACAGTTTACGCATATACGTAGGGTCTCCGAAAATCGACAACATGTTACGAACTAGTCCGCGTACCTTCATTGCGCATGGAGCTTTAAATGGCTTACGGTGTAAAAATGACGGTCATTTGTTTTGTTCTCAATCAACAGATGTCCAAAAAGATGTTGACACTGGCTGTCTATCGTTGATTGGCTACGATATTTCTTACCTTTGGGCAGTTTCAGTCGAATTCAAAACTTAACGTACCTATTTAACGTGTTTGGCTTTAGCGTAACCAGATGACACATGCCAAAAACTAGCACCGTTAACTTAAATTCAAATAAAAAAAAAAATCGAACATAAGCTACCGCTTGTCTTAGATCGATACCGCAGCGCCTACACTTCACATAGAGTGGAATACGCCTTTTCAAATGTAATTAGACCGTCATCAGCGCATTATATCTTACGAAATATAAAATAATATAACAATGTAACTTTTAGCTTAAGATACCAATAAAACTCACCGTAAACGAGGTAGAACGCTCTATTTTACAATACAGCCTCTTTATAAAGTTATTTTAATTACAATTTGATGATTGTCATAAAAACCCGCCAGTCAGCACGCGCGAGTGGCTGTAACTTACCACGTAGAAACATCTCCATTTTCTATGGATGCTATCACCTAGTGCATCATTGAAAGGACTGAGCAGATTTTTTTTTTATCCCATTCGTGTTACAAAACAGGGATCTATAATTTGCTATTTCTGCTGTGTTTTTTTTTGTAAAATTTGAAGATTCTTGTAAACACAAACTATACTTTAACCTGATCGCCAAGTCAATGGCGTCACTAAGATGCGTATACGCGTCAACGACGTGACGTGCATAGACAAACGCAAAGATATAGCTACGTTGACAGAATTTCTCACAGACACTGTTACAGCGTAAGGCCCTAAACGGATAAACTATTTTCGATAAAAAATTAACCAAACAGACCATTCATAAAGCACCGCTTTGATTTGAGCATCTATAAACATAACGTAAACAAACACTTCATGTATATATATATATATATAGTTTAATCACTAATCCACGCGGTGATGACAAAACACCTTTGAAGTGACGCAAATCGAGCAGGTGATGAAGTTTTCGACATTATATTAATCTGTGTTTTTAAATTATCTTTAGTTTGATTAATTTTTAATATGTTGCTGTATGCAAGCCTTTTTTTTTCTACCTCAAACCCGTTACTGGTAGAAGCAGTATAATACACTGTCGCAAAATACCGGTAGAAATTTAAGCTTCACTCACAAATGTATGTGTTCGGCAAAATGATGACTGGCGGTTTCTCTTGCCATACAAACCTTGAACTATTCCAATGCAACTCCAGGAATGAGTAACGTTGGTTGACGAAAAAAAAAGCTATGACATACGCTGTGAAACACGACGGTCCGTTCCGTCGTTACTAGAATAACTGGTAGTTGTACGAGAAATGCGCTACAAAATGTAAATGTTTGACAATCTGCGAAAATTTCCAGCGACAAACTACTGTTGACTAGAAAAACAAGCAGGTTTTGAGAGCTACGACCAAGTTGATGTGTGAATCAAAACAAGAAACAGATCAGACGGACCAACGATCAAATTTGACATGGGCGCCTGTTTTGCTGTCCTGATACGATTACTACCTACACACAATAGGATGACCGCCATCAATTGGTCGCACGCAGATCCTGGCGTTCGTGTTTCGTTCGCAGTACACTAAAAATAGAATTATTTTTATGATCAAAATAGGATTCGCAATGCATATTGCGAACGTGGCCTGGGGGTGCTTTTCCGCATTTGCCTTATATATATATATATATATATATATATATATATATATATATATATATATATATAGATAACATCGCTTCTGCAACAGTAGCGGCCAAACAATATCCGATTGTCGCTAATAGTAGAACAGAATAGTATACAATCAATCCATTGTATTATGTACAGCATAAACTAGCATTAGTGTTAGTTTAATCGTAAAGCGGTGACAAGGATCCAAGTGCAGAAATCTTCATCAAGTGATGGTCACATCAGCTTCACAAACGCTGTCAACATCATCACCTTTACAGTCTTCTCGTCTCGTTCGACACATTTCTAGCTGCCTCATACGCCAGTAGTTATCTAGCCAGCGGCGTGTGTTACAATATAATAACAATACTGATACAATCGAACGCACGGAAGATACCGGTCGGTCCGTATTGGCCAACGTTCGGCGCTCACGAACCTGTTGATTGGATGAATGACGATGAAAGGTATAGCGAAATAACCATGATGGTTACCGTTTGCTTGGCGACACACGTATCCACAGAGCGACCGAAATGGGAAACCAGTTGTCAGGGTAGACCGTGGCACCCATTCACATGAGTCAATGATCTTAATATATATGTTCATATCGTACCATAGCCACATGGGTTTTTGTACGCTAAACACACGAGCTACCTAACTGTATATTGCATCGCCAATAACCTCTTTCGTTTCGATCTTCATTCCTTCGTCCCGGACGACAGAAAAAAAATAAATCGAAATCAGCAGTAGAACGGGCCGCATAATAACCTTAATCGCAGCGATCATTTTTTCGTAGTTTGTCATCGTCTAACTGGAACGATCTATTTTTAATGTCCCATTGCCTGCCGCTGTCCTCAGTGAGTGTGGCCCGAAGCCAGAATACTTTTGGTATGTGGCCAACGACGCTGTCATCCGAAGCATCGATATCAACCTTCTGGCATATTGAGCTTCTGTGGCTTCTGCTTGTCTATTTTCGTGACCGAACGCGTGTGCATGTGTACGCCTGTCTACGCGTATGTTGGCGTGAGCTTCAACGATTGAGTTCCAAGAAGTTGGCTGCCCGTGACGTCCTTGACATTAACTACATAAAGCATTGTTATTGTTGATGCTACCTGTTGTTAACTGTCGCTATGCCGCTTCTTTTTCGTTTTCGTTTACTTTGCTGAAAACGGTTAGTATCTTCTTCTGTATACCTCATGAACGGTAGTGGGACGCCAAAGGCACTCTTCTATTGACCCTCCTCCCGGTCTAGAATGTGCTACTAGACTATGGCGTATTGGTGAATAGGATGGGTGCGTGTGAGCTCATGCCTCTTGGCTAAACAACCCATCGACATAAAGAAATTAATTTTTACCATGCTAACTAACAGCTATACAACCACCGTTATTCATGATGAACGTAATACGAATAAGACTTATTATTAACAGAATGATGATAGAAAATATCGGCTGTACCTGTACATAGATAAGCAGCGGTCGGGCCTAAGAACACACACACACACACATATATGCACACACTTAAACATGTACAGATATTTACAGGTGTTGCCAGAACCACTTAGGGGCACTAGCACAATGTTCTCACTCATTGCAACTCTCATAATTAGCCAGTCCACAATGAATGGGTGTACTGCGTACGCTGTACTGTACATAGTTCACTAATAGCACGCAACTGTTGGGGAGCGAGTGGTGGTCACAGATAAGCACGTAACCCACATCTACAACAATATACCACAATGAAATTTGTGTTGGCGTTCGCCGTTAGTTGTCCATTGGGCAACAGCGCGCATCAATGCTTCTTCTTCTGTACCATTTTAATTCTAATTTGATGCGCCGTTTCCTATGGCGAGAAATAGTGCGAACAAAGATACGAACGCAATGACGAAGACCGACGCCGATGACTAGACATATTATTTTAATCTGTTTCGAACGATTAGCTACGTCTGAGTTTCTTCGATACCTCGCTCCTCTCCTACCCGAATCATGAAATAGCTGAAATAATTGTTTGTGGGTATAATGCAAGAATGAAAAAGGACCGGTCCACGTCCTTATTTTGCTACTGGCCTCGAAGCAGAAACAATAGAAAAACGGGTGTTTTATCTAAATCTCTGCTAAAAAAAGACAATAACAGCGGCGAAAAGGTAAACATTTGCCTTGTAAGTGGCCATTCCTAAACGGATGTTAACACTAGACATATGTATTTAAGGTATTCCGTATAGGGCGGTAGATCTCTTCGAGCTGATCTGCATCGGCGAAGAAGCAGGCTTGCGTCCAGATAGGTTTGACTCATAGGGAAAACCGCCTTGTGTCACTACAACAAACGCAGAAGTAAGACGTAGTCGTCATAGGGCTGTGTGCGCCGTCGAGCATGTCGCTAGACGTACCATAAGTACTGGCCATTTATTGGAGCAGTTCTCCATATAGGCAACTGACACGGGCCAACGAATCGACGGTCGCTTATAATGCCGCTCTCTATAAGAGAACTGATACGTTCATGTTTAGCTTTGTTGATTATAGATGTTTGTGCCTGCAGAGCCGATCATAAAAGCTTTGCGATCTAAGGACGCACATATATATATATTTGAGATTTATTCCCATAAAAGCTTCCTGGAGCAGTGAATGCCGCTAACTCAGCACGACGATACAATCGAAAGCCTTTTATCCTGTTTAAATTGCATACAACAACATTGAACGGAATATCAGAGTTTGTATGATGCAAAAGTATCATTGAACAAAAGAAAGCTTATGTAAATAACACATATAGTGAAGGAAAAGGACACGGCGAGCTAAAATCGTCGCGTTCACTCAAGTACTTCTACCTATATGGACGTCGCTCTATGCGCGGGCTTCCCGTGTGACCTTCTTATTCTGTGTTGCATTGCTACTTGATGTTTCATCAACAATGGAAATTCAGATACGTCAGTAACTTATTGTTAAGCGTAACTGCAACTGAATACGTTCAATAGGTACGTCCGATAGGTAAATGAATGTCTCGAGTGTTCACCGCTTTTTGATCCAATTGCATGTATTTTCTTTGATAGCTAGCTAAACATACGAATTTTTAAGCGTTTGATGCTTCGTCGTTGCAAATTTTTTGGACTTTCCACATCGATCCAGGCTTCGATTGCTCTTGCACTGTCGATCTATGTAATACCAACTAGCTCCGTTCTTTTCTGAGATTGGCTTTCTGAGATCTTGGATTGAGACTGACGACTTGTGCAGGGTCTGCACGTAACGAAAGATCGAGTCCTATAATAGTACTGCAAGCGTAAATACAATACAAATAAAATGACGATATGCTTTTTGTTCACAACTAACCAGGGCAATTAGAATCGATCCGGACAATATCGATAACGAAGAGAGATCAGCTTCAACCTCGAAAACTGTAGCAGTAACCCTGCACGTATATGTTCTTTGAACGTTTTCGAAATGTAGTCAGGGTTTTTTTTTAGGGATCACTTTCTGTAGACAGTATGCAATATGGTCAAGTTGAAACTCGAGGATATGCGTTGCCAGCAACTTAATTGCAAGAACATATCTGTTCAATTTTGGTATTAGCAATGGCATCTCATCGAGCAGAGAACCGGCAGTAGCTGAACTGAAAACAGGCTTTGGTCATATTTTTCTCGGTTCGTATCGCGAGCTTTTGATTATTTCGAACAGCAGCAACATCTAGTCGAAACTATCCAGTGTATGCAATGAGTGAAAGCATGCTTCTTTCTAAGTATTGACTGAACGATAAATAGGACTGAATTTAACCGATTTCGAAATAAATGTGGTACTAATGGCGTTTCATGTAATGAAGCCAGTCGACGTAGTTAGGGTAGACGTCGTAATCAGCCTAACGGTATCTTCCAAAACGAACCTGAAAGCTGTTAAAGCATCGTTTCAACTTTCATACTAGTTAATAGATAACCTATGTGAGCAAGATATCTCTAAAAATTCAAATAGGTCGACGATGAAATTCCTTCATGAAGTCCCCTATATAGCACCATAGCTTCCCTTTGTGTATGATGCAACAAGATCTAATTACGACGAAAGTAGGGCCGCGATCTGTCTAGCAGACGTCAGATGCCAAAAATTGAACTTTATAAATTGTACTAATTTTATGTTCCCTCCTTTCTCGAAAATAACAGTTATTTCAATTCTATCATATCATGTGATTTAGCTCTTGGGTACAAAGTAGAACGAGCGAACAATTCGTAACTAATTAAGGGGATCAATTGTATGTTGTCACAATGTGTTGACCCCGTTCCGGGATTTCGCTTCAAGGTCGCTACTCAGTCTATCTGAAATGGTGGAATACAAACATAGTTGGGGGTGGGGGCAAAGTTTACATTGAGCGAAACCTTGTACCTTGTACGTGGACACATGTAAATCAGGTTAGTGTAGAAATATACCGTTGGCAATATCTCTGTTAATATCTTTTTTTACTGCTCTGTACTATTATTCGTATTTTTTGTTCATTATCTCTTTTCCATTTTTCTACGATCTTCGGCCATCGTTTCTACTTAGCGACCGACCCGTCAAGTAAATCAACTGACCAGCAGGTACTCGTAAATCCCTACAAGAAATGGGTCATTAATGGGATGCGGTACCACGGTAGTAGACCAGTAGACGGGGTTTGGGGGGCCCAAAACGATGACGAAGTGGCCCAACGAACCAAATAAACACATCACCAGCAATACACGTAGCATCGTCATAAGCAAGAAGACGACTATACTATTGTGCCGTGTTACCCTAGTGTTCCGTGCGCTGGCTCTAATTCTATCTGAGCTCTCAGTGAGCACAACAGATATGATCATCGCGGTCGTGGTCATCAGCTTCACCTGCTCTGCAGTGCTTTTGTCTCGCCTGCCCATTTTGATTAATCATTCCGTCTATTCATTTGTCTTACATTTGCATCTATACGTATATCTATGTTTATATTTGGATATGTTTCGTAAATCGCTATATTCTGTATTGTTTGTGGACAGTTTGTTGTGGCGAAAATGGAAGGTAGTAAAGACTCGGCAGCGATGACTTGACTCCTTATTTCAAGGTTGTCCTTAGCTGGCTGGATAATGAACGCTTAACAACAACTGTTATACGATTTAAATCAATTATATGGGAGATAAATGAATGGCTGGGTGAGGTGACGCACAAACCACTTTCAGAGTATCGGCGTGAAAAAGACTTGCGGCACGAAGCGTACCTAGGGATTAAGAAGATCCAGCTTATGGTCCGAGTGGCGATCAACGGAGAGACAAAGAAACGTTTGACCAAAAAAATATTTTTAGCTTAAGAAAAAATATACTAAATATCTGTTGTTATAGTCATTTTTTCATGTTATCTCATGTTCATGGAAAGTACGCGTTAGCAGAGCAAAATCAATTAGACTGATGCAAAGATGCCGAGAAAACTAACTACTTATTCGAAAGTCTAAATGCGTGTTATTTAGGTAATCCTTATTATCACCCGACTAAGGACATAGGTCGAATCTGCTTCCCTTCCTTCAACCTGTCAAATTGAACTAACATAATCAAATATCAGGAGACTTATTTCCGTGTGCGTGGAGCTCATCGTGGGTATGGTTTAATGGTAGTAGTGATCAGTTCGACCTATCATGCTTAGGTTAACTCGAAGTGTGACATTTATAGATAACACCTACTGTATATGGCCAATCCAATGTTTATGGCTAAGGATTGTTGTTCTTAGGCCACCTTTTGCTTTTCATCCGTCCGCCTCTTCGTCAAGGCATGTTAACTGTGGACGGAAACATTCAAGAGAAACATCGACATTACCGCTAAACGGTCTTCAACCTTCGGTGCTTTACTACTGGTGGACCTGTTGCAGTCGGTGACCGCGTTTTGGGTGGAAGGTGGAAGGACCCGTCTACAACTGACCGATACAATCGAATACGTGGCCTATTTCAGATCGTTTTTTGACCGTAACTGACCTTTGAATCGGTTGCTATTACGTGGCCTATTTTACATCGTTTTTGACTGTAACTGACCTTTGAATCGGTTGCTATTACGTGGCCTATTTTACATCGTTTTTGACTGTAACTGACCTTTTAAATCTTATGTGTGCTTGAAATCCTTTGTATGTATACGTAACAGAAAATTGAATAGGATCGAAGGATTCTCCAATTCCATTTAATTTGTGTTACGTGTACATTTTTCTATTACATAGAATAGAAGGCTGTATCACTCTGCGTAGCAGACATGTAGTAAGCCCTTCTAAGTTTGGACAAGCTCCATCCATGTTAGCATTATATTTCGCTTTTCACCCCGTTTGATATAATATTTAACCTCGAAGCTAGGTTGAATAGGCGTGTGTCTCAACGATTTGTTTTTATGCCATTAGACGATCAGGGTAGTCAAATCCATCAAAACACGTTCATACGTAGCTCTGCGTACGTAGAGCAAGCATACTTGATTCAATCATATAGATAATGTATAGGCAGAAAGCTCTACTCGACAGCTATGTCTTTGTTTTTTTTTACAAATTTTCCAACGTATGCTTTGTACAAAATATCTAGCTATTTAATTTTATTACGATGCCGTATGATTACAGATTAAGTTTCGAAAATCTAAAATAATAATAAATAGGATAAAAGTAAATAACATACGTCGGATGGCATGAAAATTCATTGTTAGAATACTCTGTCAAATTGACCAAGCAGGGGCATCTAGTCGTGAGTAAACGATTGCCAATTGCCACCCAATCGAAACGAGAGCCTTTTTGTTAGCAAAATGTGTCAATGGACCGCGCTATATTTTACTGAATCGAGGTCGACAACGGCTCGAAGAGTTTTCAGATGAAAGTTATATTCTTGTGGCTAGCCTGAATTCGTATTGTGTGTAAATGTTATTAAGTTCGTTATACCATCACACTCGGCTGTAATCTTTCGACTGTGAGATAACCTCACCTTCCATGTAATGTATGCCCTTCAATTGTGTTAGTAATAGCTATTTAGCGAGTTCATTTTCAAGAACTTCAACAGCATTCGGCTACTTCTTGCTCTTGTAGTTGCGAAGGTGAGTTACTTGTGAAGGTAAGTTAGAAAGAATTGAAGCTCACATTGATGTGATAAGCGCTGAACCTGAAACATGATTAATCGTAGTTTAATTGTTGATTATTTATTGAAAAAATACGTTTATGAGCTATTTTTGGCTAAGTTTTTATCTTTAATGACCATGCAGTATTTCGAAATGCAGTAGTGACTATTCATCGCTCCGAATCGTTGCAGATTATCTTGCTTATTTATGTCGCTATTTGGTAGTTAGTTCGCTATGGCTATAGTAGCTATGTTGTTAGGAGCAGCAGGCTTCACAGCAGGATGTCTTTCGCGGTTCCTCTCAATAACTGCCAATTATTATAGTCGATATATCTTTCGTGTTTAATTTTTGCTTTTTTTTAGCGTTTTTGTTGTTTATATTTGCTCAGCTCGACTTCATACTTCTTTATGTCATACATGTCTTTATTCATTCACACAGGAACCTTAGGTACGTCTTTGCTCTGCGAAACGTCAAAATTGGCGTTTTTACTTTAGAATAGCAGCGTGAGGTATAATTCTGCGATTCGGGCAAGCCGAAGGAACAATGTACGTAGAGCAAGCATACTTGATTAGCGAGCGACAAACTGAGAACATGATGTATTGAAAAAACGTTTCCGCTAAATTTTTGTTTGTATCTTTCATTACTAAAACTTCCTTCATCAACCTCAAAGCATATTTTGAGCAATATTAGCGATGTAATCAAGCGCCGACACACAGATATCTGCCAATGCCGCCAATAGAGACACGTTATTCCTTTTCAAAGTATCTACACTAGCTTATAACGTATGATAACTTGAAAATGAATGAATTATCCTTTTGACTCGGTGTCTCTGTAAACGTGAGATTCGTAGCTTTGGAAATCACTTAATTTTTCCCCTTATTTCGCTATTTCGGATAAGTCCAAGGTGTATTACGTCTACTGCGTAAAGTAACAGAAACACAGGGGAGAACAGCAGTGGTAACAAAGTAGTGCGTATTAACGAAAAGACTAATGGTACAGGTATAGTGTGGATAGTGGAGTTCGCTTGAAGACCATATCTGCAAAAAGGCGTCAGCTTTAGCCTATGACGATGTATGTGTTTCAGGCCGTTGCTTGGAATTCTAGCTCGAGGGTGTATTGACGTCTATCCTTGACAAGTTTGGTCGTCCGATTGACCGACGTACGCCGATTTCTATCCGCACGAATATCTATACATGTGTTGTCGTTAAGCTGTTCTGCTTGGAGTTTTGAAGCAACCATTAAATTCTATGGATTAGTCATGCATTTCAATAGCGAATAGATTAGCTACAGTCTTCCTGAAATGTTTTACTATTAGTACTACTTGTATGAAGCGAAATGTAAATAGCGGATAGACGTTATTAGCGTCTCCCCATTTGGGCCAACAATGCAAGCGAAGCGTATCTAAAGTTACCATCGCTACGACTTCCCTTTATCTTTCTGACTAGTACATAGAATAATGACAGAAAAAATTATCACCTTGTATCTAAGCAGACATAGATGTTCTTCTTACGCACAAAACCGCTTTGTTTTTTTCAGTTGTACTTACGGTGTTCTTCGTTGCTGTTGTTAATATTACTGTTAGTGCTATTGCTAGTGTTGGGTCGTTCGATTAGCCGAGAATGGTCCATCATTAAGTTACCGCTTGACCCATGATTTGCTCCCGTAACGACTGTCCGCATACGGCACACAATACCGCCTATTTACCACAGTTATCTTTCTCTTCCAGTCTATTCCCGCGAACGTCATCTTGCCCTCTTCGTTTACCTTCCCTTCGTTTGCCCAGCCATTGCTAATGTCCAGCTGTCAAGACAATACCTACAGCCGGACTGATCCGTCCATCCGTTTTCTGCCGTGCACATTGGTGCCATTGCACACAGGCACCTGACGACTGGTTCTCGATACCACCTACGACAGCTCGTTCCGACAGCCGCGAGGGAAGAGTTGGATCCGTCTGGGGCCCAGCGCTATCAAAGCAACAGCAGCAGCAGCAGCTGCTGCACAATATAAGAACCACCGCGGGCCAGAAGTCGGCACAGAATTGACTGTGCGTCCTCAAAGTGAATAAAAACAACCGACTCGATTTTTCCTGCCGTTTCAGCCTCATACAGGACCGTAAAGATGCGTATGCTTACAGCCGTTGTGGCCTTATTTGTGGCTTCTGTAGCAGGACAAAAGTACGCTCAACAAGAGGCGTACGGACCTCCTCAACCCTATCAATACGTATATTCGACGCAGGACGCTGAGGGTTAGTAATTAGTGGGAGATCAATCGCTTTCAGTAGCGAAAATGGTGATCTCAACGTTTCAGTGTGCCAAGATGTGTCACAATGGATTTTCATATTGTATATTACAGATATATTTTGTGTAAATGCTATGCATAGTTGTGATGGGTTGTGCTGTGTTCATAAAGTGCGTCCTTTTCGTTTAGGAGTATAATTCAACAATAAGCAATATTCGATAAGGTGTTGTGATACCTGTACAAGATACATACACCTGATAGGAACCAGCTGATTAGGTTTTTTTTTGTGTTATTGGTTGATATATTCTAGTTAGCGAACGGCTCAAAAACCGTTGGCTTCATCTTAATTATTTGTTTTCGAATATTTTTACTTCAAATTGAATTTTGTTTCCAATTATATCTTAAAGCACAACATTTAGAAGCTTATAATTTGATGCATCCACGCTCTTAATCGTTGTACCTATATTGGATGCTTTATGTTTTATTCCATGTTGGGATTACAGAAACTATGTCATGCTATTGCTGCAGAGAAAAAAAAAAGCTTACTTCTACTTGAAAAATTATTATGAACATTTTAAACCATGCAAACGAGACAGGTAACTGTCGGGGGTACTCCGGTCTCATTGTAAGTCCATTATTTAGGTATGAGCGGCAGATGTTCTAAGAAAGCGTGTTTTTGAACGTAGGTCAGAGGAGTCGTAAACTTCTGCGTTACTGCTGCGCCACCTTTGAGGATTTAGTTTTAATTTAGTGGTTTAATGCATAGATATCACGGAATACCAAATGTACGGTTTCCGTTGTTAGCCTCACAACGTCAGCAGACTGATACTGCATGCTCCCTTACCTTTGACGCTTTTCGAAGATGTCTCGAAATCTCGACATCACATATGATCAATCCATCTTATCTTGAGCTTCTATTTTTCGCTGACATACTTTAAAAACCTCTACTGAATGTCCTCGTAGGAACGTCGAATGCTGAGGAAAGCTCCGATGGATCCGGTCGGATCACCGGCAAGTACACCATCTCGCTCGCTGACGGCCGCCAACGCACCGTGTCATATTGGGCTGACGAGACCGGCTTTCATGCCGACGTCATCACTAACGAACTCGGGACAGAGTCGAAGAACCCTGCCGATGTGACCATTCAGTCGTCCGCTCCGACCGGACCCGAGGCTGCCCTTGCGTTCGACTCGCAACGCGTCAAGGCCCGCGCATCGTACATCGCCCCATCTTACCTGCCGGCTCCAGCTGCCCATGGCTTCGCCGCTCTCCGACCAGTCCATGCCGCAGCAGGACTCTTCCGCAAGCGTGCCTAAGCTCTTAGTGGGATTTCCAATATATCGTTTTCGCTATCGGTAATATCTCCGTCTCGCTTTCGAGTCCAATAAATATCTCCGCCTACGATGCCCTCAATTCAGCTGTCTCTCGTGCTCGTGATGCTCACCATTCTTGTTTGTTTCCCTTGTTTGATCATGTCCTTTATCCCCACTTTTACCTCTTCAATTTCTCTCTTTTTCGCTGCCGCTTCCTTCTGACTCCTTCTCTGAGATACCCCCGGTTCAATTCCATCGTGTGAGCGCTACAGTATCTCTGTTATCTGAGCTTTTCATTTAAACACTTCCATTTTATTATATCACCATTTGCTCTACATAGTGGTAAAAACTGCCGCAATGACTACGGGAGAATTTCATTCTTACAATTCTCTTTTTTCTAACACGGCGGATCACGTACATCCTTCCTTTCTTGTTTATGGTTATCTACTACATTTTGGTAGCACTTGCACACTATACGTCTTTTCAATTACCACAAACATCACCGAAAATGTCTACTCTTTTTCCCTTTGATACAAATCTACCATGAATTTATTTGTTGATATAGATGGCATTTACATTTGTTTCGCCTCTTACTAGTCACGCGTCTTTTTTTACAATGGTTCACTGTAATTGCTCGTATTGTATGCTGTGTAGGCCAGCCTTTGTCACGCCACACAAGTCCTTGCCAAAAACCATGAAACCTCAATTTGGCGAAACCTTGTTCTAATACTTTCGGGCCGGCGCAACCATCTTTTCCAATGTGCCAAAGCCGCTTGGCCCACATATGATAACCGCTCGCTTACTGACTCCACGCATGTCGGATCGTTTACCGGTAACTTGCCTCGACTTTATTTCCCTCGAAGTATGTTGAAAATACATTAGTCTCTTTTCTTGTAACAGCATCATCTTTCTTGTTTTTACTCATTACATAAATTACCTTTTCTCTTTGGCGTTACCATGAAATTTTTTAAAAGTAGGACTTATTTTAGGTCTCTCACTGAACAGGGAGATTCACACCTCGAATTCGAAAAGAAGTTGGGTGTATCGCATATAGCGTCGTTTACCGTTATTTTCAATGGGCATTACTTTCTTTCCAAAACTTTTGAACTCAAGATGCGTTTGACGGCGTTTACATAGAAGAACAACCTATTTACTTATTATGGAGCGTTTCTAATTTCTTCTATATTTTTACCGTTCGTTTCGTATGTTATAGCATGTATACTATTATTTTTATATGTTTTTTCTGATCAAACTTAAGTTCGATTTTGAAGTCTCTGTCAGACGCGTTTCCATCTTATGCTCATTATTTATCCGTATTTTTTAAACTTGTCATCCTTTCTCGGCATCTGCTGGAACCTTAAAGGCCTCGGAACCTTTACATGTCTTGGCTTTGACATTGAATGGCAAGTAATTTTTTGGCATAGTCTCCTATCCCAACTCACCGAATCAATATCTCGTTTGTGCAGAGCAGTCGGGCCGCTTTAATAGATCTGTTTTAAATTAAATTATCTGTTTTAGTAGGATTACTTAAATCGGAGGTTTGGTATTGTTGGTAACGTAGATTCAAGTAGTTTCTTTCTATCATTATAGATCCACTGAAGACAAATAAGAGTCGAATTTTATTCCTTTATCCGAAAAGGCTCTAGAAGCACAACATATAACGCAATCGTTTTATGAAGACTGAATATCATTGAAGTTTGACCGAGTTTACTCGCTATGCAAGCTCGATCAGCCATACCATGATGAAATTCGCTCACAGTTTGACCCGCAGCTCGACAAAGCTGAGCATGTTGCATCGTGTACCTAACTCAAATAAGAATTGATTCAATTGTCTATCTATCCGCCCGCTGATGCGAGCTCGCGAAAACATACACAGACACGCATGGACACGCACAGATAGCCTTTCTCCACGCAGCCTTCCAGAAACATCCGCTACTGAGTTCCCTTGTTTGCTTGTTCACCCATGACGGGTTCGAGCGCCCGCAGATGTTCAGCATCGTTCACGGATTTTCACCAGCTGTCTGTACCTGCTCGCTCGTAAGCGTTGTTTCTAAGACGTGGACATTGCTGCATTTTTTATGTTTGCATAGACGGTTTCATGTCGAATGTCGGTCGCGTCGGTAAGGGGTAGTCAGCATGAACTGCGGTGTCGCCGTCGACGTCACTGATGAGAACTACAACTCGAAGTGAACGAGCACTTACATTAATCGTATCAAGTTGTCTTCTGGAAAGTCTGGATCTTTATAATCTAGAATCTAAAAATAAAGGCTTTTTAGGATCTAAAAATACAGACTATGTACAGCCATGATGAAACAAAAAATGTAGCAAGTACTATGTATAAAACAGCTTCAATTGTAGGTGTAGTACAACACGTATCTTCACGTATGGCGTCGCTATTTTGTTTTTGTTCTGGGGTGCGAGATTTGCACTACAATTGACATTAACCATAATCCTACATACTTGATTCTTCAGCAGATCCTGTCATAGCACCTCAAAATACTGTGTTATTGTTTACCGCTCTTTCTACCGTTTGTCATTTGCTGTATCTCCATTCGTTTTTTTGCCGGCCGCTGTGCTTTTCTTGTTAAATCGCTCGAGAAAAGTCACGTATCCTTTGGCGGACAAGGTAGAAATAGCCGTGCTGGCACGCCAGCCGGTACTCCGTGCCCACCGAGCACCATACGCCGCATTTCCACGGTTCATTTGTCCGTCCCACCAATCCAGCATGAAAAGAGGTGTCTATCTTCCACGCGTTGTTCGAAACGGCAAAGCAATATGGTTGAAGGCCTAGATGTGAGATAGACGGAAGTCTGGGAGGAAACTTGCTTAGAAAGAACCAGGCTTTCCTGCACCCCTTCCCCCGATGGGGCCATCGTCGGTCCTAGTCTTCATCTTGTCCCCTTCACGTTCGCTTTCTAATCCAAATACGTTGCCTGCGTCTTGCCACGGCTTTCTCTCTTCCTCGTATGCTTACTAAGGAAGGGGCACTCTTCGCTTACGCTACCAGCGGGTTCCTGGTCCTTGTCTTCAGCGTCGTCGTCTTCTTCGTTGTTCTTTTTCGCTATCGACAACAGCGGCATCTCGTTTGGTTCTCTCATTCCTAAAGAGGAACAACGCGGCGGCAGACAGAGGCTTCGTTTCCTTTCCCATCCGCACCTCGTCGCGCTTCGACCGCTAGCGCTCCCCTGCCGCCGCGAAGACCCTTTCACACAACAGCGCCGATGACGGCTGCGGCTACAGCCATGCCACTGCTGCTAGTAGTAGTCATCTGAAGAAGGATGCAATTTGCCGCTGTTTTCTCCATGAGGAAGGCTCGCGGTGAGCGCCAGACGGCAGGCGTTCTGTGCCGCCAGCAAAGTTCCCATGCTTGCTTGCCAATGCTTGCGGATACTAGCAGAAGGAGAGCAGCAGCAGGCAGATGCCGTGCGGAAGAGGTCTTCCTCGTTTTCGCCCATGTCTTTTTTCCCGCCCGTCCTCTTCTGGCTAGCCTGCCAGTCGGCCCGCTTCTCCCGCTCCGTTTCCAAAGCAGCTAGCATCGGTAGCCGGCTATAGGCAGATAGGCAGCTGTTCGGCTGCCGGTTGGTCGACGAGGATGGCGAGGAGTCCGTGTGGCTGGCACGCTTCCCAGCGACTCTTTGTAGTGGCAACGAAAGCGGCAGCGGAAGAAACGCCGGCGACGACCATCCCGACTGGCCCTACTACTATCATCTTGCTGTCGACGGCATCAGCAGCACCAGCGTCCAACGCCTCCTTCTTCGTTGTCGCCTACGGACGCACTGCAAATGCTGTTGGCCTGAAGTTGCTTCTACTGCCGCTGGACCAGGCTCCACCGTTGTTCCTCCGCTCTTTTAGCCACTAATTCAGTTCGACCGCTCAGCCGTCGCGATTGTTGTTGATAGTAGTCTTTAAGTGGCTTCCCAAGAATGTCTCCATCGGTTATCCCTGCTATCCACCGAAATGGCCAACCTTCTCATTCACCATCTTTTTCTTTCTCGTTCCTGCCCCTTAATGTCGTATCCGACATCTTGCAGACATCCGGAAACTTTTTTGCGGTTATGATCGCCGTTCAGTTACGGGTACCAAGAAAGGGAGATCACGTTCTTTTCTACTGGCTCGCGTCGACTCCAAGTAAAAACAAACCTGGGCTGCACAGTAGCGTAAGGACTTCTCTAAATCTTTATCCATCTGTCCATAGCGAATTTAGTAGGTAGTTGCGGGAATGGTAGTGGTGTAACAATTCCCAGCAGCTAGTCATTTTCTATGACGGTGTGCGCTTTGCGTTGAAGGAACGTGGGCAGTGTGCTTAAGGCTGTCCGGCCTCCTACTGCTTCGCTGGCTGAGCGACTGGCCAGCGCGTCCATTTGGTTGCGTCGTTTGTTCACACCGGACCCTGCTTTGCTTGCCTGTCTGTCTGTCTGTCTGTCTGCCCGTCCGTCCGTCCGTCTGTCTCCCTGTCTATCCGTCCCTCTATCTGTCTGTCTGCTTGCTGTTGAGCCTAGCTAACTCGCTCTGACTACCACTGCAACTACTACGACTAGCACTACTAATGCCAGAACTACTGTGAGAGTGCGCGCAGGCAAGCATGGGGTACACAAACCAATGCCTTGTCGGTCTTGGCCCTTCGACCCGGCCTGCCCATGGTGCCTAGTTGGCAGGCGCCCTGGGTTCGCGGCCATCTGCTGCTACCGCCGCTGTCTCCATCATGGCTCAGCCTCTACAGCGACAGCTGCATATCAGCTCACACCGTTATCACCACATCGGCGCTCAGCTAGCCAACTATCCACTACCAGCCAGTTTCAGACCACTGCTGAACACCAATGCGACTATGAGCCACTACCATCATGCAGTAGCCTACCCTAGTTACTAACAGCGCCCGCCGCCGGTTCTCATTTAAATTCGACAGCGAGGACGGTAAGGACAACAACGACTATGGTAACTTCTAGCGCGAAGCGTGCGCCTTTGTTCTGCCCCCATACTCTCTGTCTGTTTCTCCATATGCCTGCTATATTTATCCGCCGCTGCTGATACAGTTATTGCTCAACTTTACTATACGCGCATAAACACATGTACACATTTCTCACAGTTCGCTTAATGTAAAGCCTAGTTCAGTTATCTCGTTAGATGTTTCCTTGTTGTCTACCGTGGACTTCACCGATGCGGTGGTGCTTTTTTTGCCGTTTGCTACAACAGGCGCTTCGCCTAGGGCGGACGGTGGTGCCAGGCCAAGCAGATACGTCACATGCTACTCACAAAGAAAAAGAAAAAAAGAGGTATTGAACGACCGGATGAAACAGTGAAAGAGAGATTAAAATAGGTAGAGATAAACCCTGTGATGCTAATGATGATATTGCTCGTGGCGTAAGCAGCAACAAAACGATAGTGATACCGATCATAGCAGAAGCAGTAATATAAACGAGCTTATTGATTCCTATCTAAGAAGCAAGACGGGACTAGCGACAGCCCCCATTATTGCTTGAATCATGGCCGTCACTGTTGCCGAGTCGCTGACAGGAGAAATGTTGTATCTGTTAAATGTACACGCGTGACGAGCACTACATATCCAGCTACAAGTGAACGTCAATATATCTACGTAAAAGGGGCTAGCAACGGCGGGCTGGCGTGAGTGGCTTGTACATTCAAGGTTGCGGTCCAACCTTACGACCCATATGGAGCCGCCAGTACGATCCTCAAAAAACACATGCGCTGTTGGAATACTGTCTTCGGTCTCTTGGAAAACAAAGGTTATTTTTCTCTTTTAGCTTATCTTGTACATGATACGGTTGAAACCCATATTCCATTTCGACGTTATTTCTGCCACTATTTGGGCAAAGTTGGTAAAACGAAGTAGGCGTTTCTTAGTTGGCCATTTAAAAACAGACCATCTAACTACTGATATAGTTACCAATGTTATGCCATCGTATAGGATTCGCGGTAAAAACTCCGATAAGTTCGCCAGGATCGACTGCCTGTTTGCTGTCTAAAGTTTAAACGACCATGAAAATTTCTACGTTTGGTCTAACAATCAATTGAGTCGTACGGGGTCCCACATCTCCTGGTAGATATTTGATACAGAACTAAATAGCGATATTTAGCCAGGCATGTCGCAGAAAGCGAACGACCAAGATACAGCTACGGACGGATTCGTTCCGCTGTACAAACTTACGGGCAATAGAGAAACATAACATTTTACAGAATTAAAAGATGCTCTACAAAGAATACTCTACTTAGCGAATCTGAGACAGAGCGGTGAGTCGTTAGATCAATGATATTCTAATAGGTATTTATGGATAGAGAAATTCTAGAGTAATAAAACCTAAAAAAAAACAGTAAAAAAACTAGAGTAATATAAAGTGAACGGCATAAAGATGAAATGTCTTGTTTGTACCTACATATGTGTATTGTTCAGATATCTCAAATAACCAGGATCAGAGCCGCAGAACAACAGAGAAAGCTAAAAAAAAAATGACACCGTCAGGTTGCCTCACATCCAAAGGAGAAGAATCTGCACTGCGCCATATCAGGCAAGGTTGTGGGTCGATGCCGACCCGATGTTGCACCCGCGGAAATAACCGACGCCAATATGCATCTAAGAAGATGTACTCCTTCTTCCACTCGCATTTTGACATTCCCTAGCAGAATCTCACCGAAGCAGCACTAGCAACATAAAAACCTTAGGATGTGCGGTATGCATCGAAAGATCGTACATAGGAATACAACGTAGTAAGGCGCATAACACGCTCATTCAAAGTCCCGAGATCGGGACCGCTCGAGCTGCTGCATATCAGCCACGACACAAAAGTGGCATAACAGTCAGAAGCCAACTGGAAAAGCACAAAGGTACCCACGCGACATCGTTCCACAGGCAGCGGTGCGGGTAACATCATTACCAGTAGCCAGTCTCCATCTCTGCTGGCTTGTGATGATCACATCGTAGCAGGACGTGGTCCTGTGGCTTGGCCGTTCCTACCTGCCGATCATCTCGACGTCGGCGAATTTCACAACGCACTACCTATACTTTCTGTAAGCTAGCCATGGTTGCGGACATTTGCTGCGGTATTCATTTGTGTAGGACACGATCCACAGTTCGGTCTGCGGTTAGTACTAGTAACAGTAGTTTCGCTGTGTAAGAAAGCTGGGAGATTTCGAGAAAAGCTAAGAATCACAAGACAATGCCTTGGCAATGTTCAACGATCCTTAACCGACCTTTAGCCGATTGACGGCCCGTCTCAATTCGGTGGTAAGGTAAGATCCAGATCGCACTCTTGCTGGGTGGCATATGAGCCTAGGTTGAAAATAATGCTGGCCGAATCATAGTTTCCAAGCCTTTGACTCTGACTGCTACAGCCATAATAGAAGTAAGTGTGTTACTACATTTCACTTAGCCAGCCAGCCAGCCAGCCTGGTTACACGTGCCGAGAACACTTTCGTCGCCTTAATCTCGCTGCTGTTTTAGGTTTGAAAGCGGCAAACAGAAGGATACCGGCTGGTTCTCCGGGTTTTGCTAAACTAACTGTGGTGTGCAATACAAACGAAAAATAGATTAAAATTTCTTTTAACGACACATACATTGCGTTTCTTGCCCCCCTTAAAGATGTGCTGCATGTGGCGTGTTCCTGGCTTGAACGAGGTATCTATAGGGGTTTTGGACTCGGCCTTTCATAGGCCATAGCAAAAAAAAAAAAAAGAAGGAAATATTATGGGTGCTGAGCAGTGCAGAACCGAGACAAATGATATGAAGGTGATTGATGTGTAAGAAAGAAGGAATGGTACCATTTCTAGGAAGAAGATGATATCGGAGCGCGAAGACTCTTTGAAACAGAGTTTATAAAGGCTATAAACGTCTTTTTTTTAATTTTTAATGTAAATTAGGTGCCTTTTTCACCTTATACGAGCAATTCGAAAACGACATGATATAGAGTATTATAAATTAAAAATAAAAAGTCGAAAAGAACTTGTCACTTGTTTAATACATTAGAGGTGTTACTCAAACTAATAAGCCCATAGACTTTACCAAAAAGCTGCGAACGCTATCGATGTACAGATAAGAGCCAAATATTAATTAGACAGTTATTTTGCTTGTTGGTCTGCATTCAGTATAAATATTGTCATCAATTTGAACGAACGATAAGTTTACCTGGGGCTGGAGTGTTAGCAGGTAACTTTGCAATCAGCACATGTTGAAGTTATATTAATTAAAGGCTCTATATGACCTTGTATACTATTGAGATCTATCTTCTGCGACAGTAGCCATCAAATGGCTAGACGCTTTCCCATTATATACTGACAAAAATTAGAAAACGACAAAAATTAGAATTATGAAAAAAATTAGAAAACGCGAACGATAGTGCATTCGGCTTACAACGCATAGTTTTTTTTTTTTAATTCTTTATCAGCGCTTGTATATCTTTAGCTAATACAATAGGCGTACTTTTTACTTTCTGTTAGAGAGGTACTGTGATTATAGGTAGAAACATAATATACTTAATTAACGTGTCTTTCAATGTTATTTAGTCCGCCAGCGTTCGCAAAGAAAAATTCAAAGCAGGGAAAAAGTAGCCCAAAAATTTAAAAAAAAAAAAGCCCTATCTTACTAAAAAAGCTCGTTTGCCGTCAGTAAAACGAACAGGCTCATAATTTACGTTGCTACTGAAAACCCATCTTCGTTCCTGACTAAAAGGCTGTGTCAAATGACCGTAAGCCTGTTTTAATCCATCCTGTGTAACATTTGTGTAAATCAATTGCTGGCTCAAGATAGAAAAAAAATTAACTGGGTGAGTAATAACAACTGTCGATAATGGATGTAGTTAATTGTTGTCAATTTTTGTCAATACAAACAGGTTGCAGAAGCCACCTTCGCCTGTATAGGACATCTCTACAAAGTTCTATCTATGGGCTAAAAGCAATAAAGCAGAGTAACACCAGTTGGAGCCACCTCTCTAAATCTCTCCGGTCCAAGTGTAACCAAAATCTCCACATTTCCTACACTATATCTGCCGTGTTTCAGTGGGCAAATTATATTTTCCTATATTTCACTTCCGTACCAAGTAAAAAAAAGTGTTATTATTATTATTATTAGTACGTAACAATTAGGCCACCGTCGTCTCGTCCCTACACATACAGCAAGCACCCATTTAAGCACTTAGTGATTCACGTTAGCCTGATAAAGCCCTGATCGTATCATGATTCCTATAAATTTCAATTAGAACGATTACAATGTAATCTGCGCGCTATCCTCTTTAAACATTTGGGCCTTACCCACTTATCGTACACGTTTCAGTTCATTCAAACACTGCGTCACATATACGTAGTCCGCGACCACAGTTCCTCCTGTTCCGATATAATCCACTCGAATATAGTCCCCAGCATCTTTCTTATCACCTTTACCCGACCAGCATGTGGCACTCGAGCGTCCGCTAAAAGCAGCCTTTGAGTCCTTCAAGCAGGCCCAGCTGTAGTAAAGCCACCAACGGATAAAGGGAAAGATTAAGCGTCCGATAACCCTTCCCTGTATTGTTCCTGCATGTATTGCACGTTCGCCAAGTTGTACGCATAGGCTTACATATCAGCTCCAACCTCATCAGAGTCCAGTAATGCAGTCTATGATGTACTGTTGCTCTATTGCTTTAACGAGATAGTCCTTGCACGCTGAAGTGCCGCCGGGATCCGGCTGTCGCCGTCGTAGTCATACGCCGCAGCAGAGTTATTGCGGGCAATGCCTATGAGACTGTCAGCTCAGGTGACCAGTTAAGCAGTGGTGCAATCCCCAGGCGAAAACTGCATTACTACGATTGAGTGTGAGACGGGAAGCGGGGAAATACAATCCAACTATGGCGCAAACGGGCACCCAGTAGTTCCCAGAAAGATGTTGGTATTTTGTGGAGCCGTCCAACTGGAGCACGCAGCACTTCCGGCAGCGTATAGCGTGTACTTTGTATGTTTGTAAGTAGTATATGTAGATGCTAGAAGCTGATCGACAGACGTTCGCGCATGGTGACGCAGACGAGATGCCGCCGGGTGGGTTATTGAAACAGCTTGCTTGTGCCGTCAAGGATAACTGTGACGAGACGTGATAAAATGAAGACAAATAAAGCTCATGACAAGCTTTAAGTGATTTTCTAACCAACTTTTGAAAACAGATAGGCATGAAGTTCACTATCCTTTTTGAAGAATCCTTCGCCATGTTAAGCAAATCTAATTAAGTGATATATATATATATATATAGATCGAGATTCGTGTACTATTTTGTGAAGCAGGTTCGTTCCATTCCCAGACGTTTTGGCAGTCGCTGCCATACGTGTCTAGCAAACAGAAAGTGTGTTGAAATAACATTGCCGTTATTTAACAAATAGGTTCCACGATTGTCATAACAACAAAGAAAAATAGTCGTTATAAGCTATAACATAACCATATTCGCCTTTGTTTATGTTTGGAAAAAATTAAACGCGTATTGAAACTAGGGAATTTGACGTTAACCATGAGCCGCCTTTCTCGTACGCAAACGTACCGATCTCTACACATCCCATCCAAGTTACGTTATATATAGTGTAGGCAATAGTACATGTGTGAATGAAGCTCGATTGTTTTAGATACTCTGAATATTTCATTTGATTAATAAGCAATGTAACTGGCTGTAAAAACTATTCTTCGTAGCGATCTGATATATGAGCGGAGGCTCATAAGAAGGCACATTGACAGCTCCTGTAAGCATATGCTAGGCCAAACCCTTTGCGTTAACTGCATCTTCATTCGAACGGTTCGACGTTGCCATAAATTAAAGATACATGCCAGGACCAGTTGAGACATTGTTCATTGTCATCGCAAAGCTGGGCACCCGGTGTAGGGAACAGGCCTCCAGATCTGCTGCAGTTGAGGCTTTAGAATCGGGTCGAGGGCTTCGAGAGTAGAGAAAGCCCACTATGGTCCGAAGATGTTTTGTGTCTGCATGGTAACGTTGCCCAACCCCCATTGAATTAGCTTTTTCACTTGCCTTCGGCATCAGTGTTCTTTTTTTATGTTGGCAACAATGCCATATTTAGCATAAGCCCTTTTGTACATTATACAGAAATGTACACCGTGCCAGCTGTCCTCTTCACACTCGCATCCATACAGCCTTCACACTCAATGTCTGCCTACTCACTACCTATCAGATCGTCGGCGAAGTGCTGAGCAACTTTGATTGTTTTGTGTGTTAGCAAATATTGATATACGCTTAATATTACGCGCTGTAGCTTTTGTTGTGTTACGTTTGAATGAACGCTATGGCATGACAAGGGTGACTGACTGTGTGTGCGGCCTGTAGGCGACAACGAAAGCGACGATGCTAGTTATACTGATGACAATTGTGACAATGATCATGACAATGACCAATGCTTGACACTTGAAACAGTAGGTCTAGAAGTCCCAATTGAGTCGAGGACGGCTGTTGTTACCCGCCCTGATCACAACAACTTCTGACACGGCCAGACGGTCGGACAGTCAGGTGCGGAGTTCGCCTAGCAGCTATCATGACTTAGGGCCAGCGTTGCATCATCACAACATGGCTGCTGCTGCAGCGTCGCTCCGACGACCTGGCACTGTTGAGAGTTGCTTCCCAAGCATAGCCAACCCTGCTAAACTCACCGCTCGCAGCGGCGATGGGGGGTAGATTCCATTTGTCGAATAGAACTTGCCGCGTCTGCAGGCCTTCCCGTTGCTGCTGCTGCTGCTGCTTTCATGAACCTGAGCAGGAAGTTAAGGCTGGAAATACTACGGATTGTAGGCCAACTGAGGCCGAACATCTGCGGAGAGCTGTAACCGCTGCTGTCGTACGCATTCGTGAGCGAACGCCCGCGCCGGCCTTCAGCGACGAACGACACCGAGTCGCTGCTCCCGGTGCCGTGCTGTATTCGAAGTTCTTATACGCATAGTCATAGACACCTGCAAATATATATTTATGCAGATATTTACGCTGCACTCATTAAACTAAATGAGCTGTTTGTCTGCTACTGTCGTCAAATGTTGCGTGAGATATCTAGAACTGCAACCGTTAGTAGAGTAGTACGAACTCTACTAGTACTGGACGATCCTGTTGCAGTCGCTATGGAACAGAGCAATCGGACATTAAATCGCTTTGTCGCAGTCCGAGGATCCGAGGTGAGCACTAGCGGGATTTCGCGGTAGTAACCTTCAGATGGTAAGTGTTCTTGTCCTGGAGGACACAGGTCGGATGAGCTGACGAGAGATAGATTCCATTTATATAGGCAACCCTGTAAAGGGGCCAGAGGGCGTGGGTCGAAGCCACAAGCTTATGGAAAAATGAATGCCACGATTTATTCTACTCTCTGAGCGCGTTCTAAGTTTGGGACCTTACCTGTGGGATGTAAGTCTAAGACTGAATATGCGAAAGACCGAAGTTTGAGGGGGAGCAACGAGGAAAACATATTGCTAACCTATTATTTGCGCATGTGACAAGCCAGTGCGGTAAACGTCAACGGGCGCGAAATGGCTTGTGACAGCTTACCCGTTTATGAATCGCCCGAATGCTAAGTATATGATGATTGCGAAGATTTCGTGTCTACTTAGAGCGTATAAAGCCCAGATTTGTAATCTGTGTTCCAACGCTACAAGCGAGCACTTCATAATGATAAAGGGGCTTCATCCAGAGTACAAAGTTGCGTTGCAAATTGCTTGAGTACTAAGATTATGAACTCATCCGATGCATTTTTTCAAAGCAGCATCGGTACAGCGCTTAGGGCAAAATCTATTTACTTGCACTCAGAGAACTCGTACGTACGAAGGTCGTAGTAGATTGATGCGGGCCTCCAATAAAAAGGAGGTCGCATATTATGCGACCTCATTTCGGGTGACAGTCGTTGGCCAGATCCTTGAATTGTAAGCAACTGAAAGTTACAAAACTAGTCATGAAGTTAAGTTTAAAATGTTGATGAGGTCGAAATTATGTTTATTGATTCAGTCAGCACATGAGACAAGATACACGGCATATTTGTGTTTGTACAATTTTGCTCGCAATAAATGTCGCAAACGTAGAAAACGTATTTCCACCCATTTAAGGAACAGAAAACTCATAGTAAGTAGACATAAAGGCTAAAAAACAGTCATCGTCAAGAACGGTGCACCGCCTGCGCATCTATCAAGACGGGGCTCGAAAGGTTAACCAAGGGAATGGGGGCGGTCAACACCTGACTGGCAAATAGGCCTATCTTGGGAACTGTCTTACTGTTCATGTCTCGCTAATATCGCACGACGAATAGGACGACATGTAGTCTGCTATCGTTTTTATGGACGAATATATAACAAGCGTGTATATATGTATACACCTATCGTTTCTTCGCTTACCGCCCGCTAACCCTAGAGCGTAAGATTACGTAATAGAAGCACAAAAGACGTTTTGTTTTTGCCTTTGTTACAACTCGTTGGTACTATAATTACCCGAAACAGTACATCTCGTAGAAGAGTCGGACCATTTGATTTTCTTAGAAACAGAATGGTTGTTTCATATTTAAATATACTCGATAGTAATTTCGGAAAAGTGGTGCTCTTACGGTGTGAACGGGGAGTAGCAACACGTCTTCTGACAGGGGGTCAACAGATTAACCACTAATAATGGGGGCAAAATGTGCGTGAGTGATACTCCGTACCGACTATATATAACTAGATTCTGGTGACATATATATATATATATATATATATCGAAATAATGAGGCCGACTACTTGAAAAACTTTAACATTTATTATCTACGATACAATTTGATGGTTTATTAACGCATACCTCATGCACATTTTGCACACAGGTCTTTCACGACTATTGTTATAGTTTTATGTTGATTTCGTATTAAGCTTCACGAGTTTCTTACTTCCGCTGCGAGTGTGGCTATGGATCATACCTGCCACAATTACTTGGTATTGCGTTATTTATATAATATTTACAAGGGTGCTATCACAGCACATCTTTCGCAATGTATCATTGCTTTGTACACGCACATAATATCGTGTCTACTAGTAGTGACAACGCTGAGGCCGTCTGTTTCATCCCTAGCAGGGAAAGATGAGTGGACTAGATTATGATTACGCCACAGTGTATGACACTGTATCCGTTTGCGATCGCTACGATCGCGCGGGCTTTGAACGGTAAACGAGCATTGTACAGTTACTAACGGCCACACTACCGGGCAGCCAAGTTCATTTGGTACACACGTACACCCATATATAAATCGATGCTAAAATGACTCTTTCTTTTTGGCTGCTGTTCCGCCGTATTTTTTACATTCCCTGATCACGCGAGCTCCTCGCTAATAGTGACGATTTAAATTTCCACATTCATTGACTGACTGCCGCGTTACAATCGATGCCATTGAGCTTTGTGTTGGTCCAGTAGCTGACTAAGGTCCTGTATGTAGTCAATAGCACTTTGTAAAACTTCGAGATTACTTAGTCGAGGGCGCTTTTTCGGCAGAAGGCCTTCTAGCCGCTCCAGAAGATTAAGAACTTCGCTGTCTTCGATAAGGTCTTTATCGAGAACCACTTTCGTGACAATGTCTGTCTTGTGCTGTAGAATCATGATGTTCTTCTTTCTTTTGCCAATGAACTCTAGTGCTATTGTAGAAGTAATATACGCTACGCAATCGTGACTGCCAGATACCCGCCACAAACACTACTCGGGGCACCGGCTTAATCGAACGGTATAAACAACTAAGCTTCCACCAGATCTACGAGAATTTGCCGGCCCTTCAGGCTTCTTCCCTGGGCTGAGTATTCACGTTTGTCGCTAAATGTTGACTGTCAGTCAGTCAGTCAGTCTATTCACATGGAACATATCGTATTGACGTCGACCAGATACTCGGCTGTCGATCCCAATCCAAGATCCTGCACAGAGCCACATTCACTGCGTGTGGTGCTCACCGTTTAGCGCTTTTCGTTAACCAGTTTAAACTGCACATTTTTTTATAATGCCGATATGGCTACAATGGATCACTTTGGTTCGTCTGTCATGTATCTGTAGCTTGGTGTGCTATGATCGAAGAAGCATTCAATTAGCATGCAGGATTAGTAGTAGTAGCAGCAGACAAAAGGACAGAGCCAGCCCAGTTTTGCCTGCCAATGCCGTTTTTTTAAGTGCGTTACTGTCCCCGTGTTGCTTTGCTCGTGCTGCTGTTATGATGAGCTGGTTCTCGCACTGCCCTGTTTAATGACTCACTACGATCGTTGGCAAAGGCCGCAGTCTGCTGATGTTTGGCCTCCCTTGCCTTGGGAACCTTACAGCAATAGCGTTAGCAATGAGACAGCGGTACGCGTAGACCTCAAGCGGATGCTCTGCGAGCTGGCAACTGCTACAGAGGCAAAGCGGAAGCTTGCTTGGCTGCCTGTGTGTCTGCCTGCCCGGCGACTTCTTAAGGAGTAGCAGCTGCCCTCCTTAGTTGAGTCTGGCAGTGGTTACTCCCTCTCCACTACTGGCGAGGGAACCGCGCCGCTGCCGTCCTGAATAGCGCGCACGTGGCTTCCCGCCCGGCAGCCCGCCTTGGCCAACAATCCGCCCGATACGAAGACAGACAAACGGCTAGGCAGGCGTGCCTGGCACAGGCATCGTCAATGCCTGTCGCTCCCGGCTGAAGGGCTCTCTAACTGCTGCGTATTCGCTCGCTTGGTGAGGGCGGCGGCGGTGGCGGCGGCGGCGGCGGCGGCGGCGGAGGTGGAGGTGGCGGAAACTACGAGTATCGCCACTAGACGACTCGCGCACACCTGGACGTCTGCCAGCCACCCCCACAGCTGCCAACCACCACAGGCGAAAGAACGAGCTTGCTGGCAAGATGCATGCCGTTGCAGTTCTCTTGATACCGGATGGTTGGACGGTCTCAGTTGCAGTCTATCGCTCGTACTATTATAGCCAGCCACGTATTTAGCCCTGATATGATTATGTGTTCCGATCACTCTGGCTTCAAGGATCATTCCAATTCTGGCAATTTCGCTATCTCTCGCATATCGATACAGAGATCTTTTTGCCTGGACACGCCAAGTCGGTTTGCCTATTTGTTTGTCTTATTTCTACTTCAGCCACTTCAGCGACGCCGATTGCGGCGCCGGAAGAAATGCGCAACGCCGCGAAGAACACACACAATCGAGACTGAATATTTGATTTGGTACATATTTTCTGTATTCTATTCAATCTTATTCTGTTACTGTGTGACTTTTGCGTCTTTTATGTTTGTCCTCTCTCTAGATCAATGAAAAGAAGATATTTTAAGAGAGACAAACACTTCACAGTATTTGGAAATAATAACAGTAGCAAATGACGCATTATCGATCAGAGATAGCCACGGCAGAAATTCATCATGATTTTTGTTTGCGAAGATAAGTTGTTGTGATTTTTCTCTGTTTCATTGTCTACTATTGAAGTTTTAAGAATAGAAGTTAAATTGGACCCAACAGCTGTGGGCGTAAGGTAGCTTAGTAGAGATAACAGAATTTCCGATTAAAACGTCTGAGGGTAGTGACTTAGAATATCCGCCGCACGAAACAGCAGCTGTTCTTGAAGCCAACGCGAGGATTAGTTGGATTTACATCCATTAAGTTCTCCATCAGTGCGTATTACATATAAATCGATATTTGATAGAATATGGTCGTCAGAGGCACAGGTCATAAGTTCCGAAAGCTTGCGCACAACTGTGCTGGCTCACGTTCAAAGCGCTAAGTTAATAATTGAACGAGCTGTTTGGTTGCCACTTTCGTTCATCCATAAACGGTCAGTCTGCAATTTTATAGCTTTGTTTACTGGCCATTTCGAAAACACGTAAAATATTATGGTTTCTTTACTTTGTTACAGTGTCGCTCTTATATGCAGTATGATAAATTTTTGGAACATTAACCTGCCTTAGGTATAATCACAGAGACTTCATCAAATTATACCCACTGTAGATGTGCCGCTCATGCGAGCAACAGCGCGCCATAATTGTCTGCACGTTCGACAAAAATATAACCTTTCGTTGAGATCCAGAGCGTTCTGCGAACCTATTAAGGCGACGGACCTAAATCTTGGCCATGGACCTAAACGATCTCACATGTACTTGTTTCTCTATTCGCGTGCATATCATGGCAGTTATTAACATCACATCGTTACTACATAATGGTATCTACACGTGCATGACTGTTTCCAGAAGGAAGACGCGGAGCGCTCTTTTCCTGCGACAGATGACCAAATCTTCCCGTCCTTTTCTTCTCGGCAGTCAGTAGATGTATACAAATCGAGCCTGATAAACATAGAGGGGTTGAACTATTATTGGTTGACAGGTCTGGATGTGTCTTCGTTTACATGAGACAAGAGCAAATTTTCACATAGCCAACTTACGGGTTCGTCGTCTTCGCGCCTCCCCCAGCCCGGCAGTCCGAATCCCTCCGTATAGCATGTAGTATCGCTGGTTGGTGCTACGATCTCGGTAAGTGAAGTATTGTGAAGCCGTATGCAATGTAGTGCTGCTTGAGGGTTCGCTGTCACAGTGTCGATATTTAATAGGCATGTTATTATATGGAGGGGGTTGTGATGATTTGGAATAACTTTTTGCACAAGCGGCAGGAGAACAATGCCTTGTGACAACGGCAGCAGCAGCAGCTGGGGGTGGTGCTGGCCTCATGGTGTCTGTTTACCGATTGCCACTTCTAATGATTTCTACTTCCGCCGTTTGCCGTTCAAGTCATGCATGCGCCAGCAGCAGCTAACCAGGAAGGCAAGATCATGCGATTAGACCGGTGAAAGTTGAGTTAAGCGTGGAGAAGCCCGAAGGCAAGCTGAAGCTTTCGGAAGCGTTGACTGACCAGCACACCCACATCTGTATTACAAGTGCGCCCTCCTGCTTTGTAAAACACACATAAAACGTATTATAGGTTAATGACGGACCATTTTTCCCATTCAGGCTAGCGTATTGAGCACATGTATTCTTGATACGAATAAATTGTTGCTGGAACGCTAAATCATTTGTTATATTGGGAGGTTGCGACGCCGAACGGCTGAAGCGAAAACGCAAATCGTTCCTTTTAGCTGCAGCTTAAAGGGTCATTCATTCGAGGCCTGATACGGTCAGACCGATAACGTAACATGCCACCTCTACATCTTGGAGGCCGGCAGCGCCTTATTGCACCAGGCGGTTTTGTCCATGCCGCTTGTAAACATCGACAGCGAACTACCAGACAATCAGGCGATTGTAGGGTTACGGGTCCAGACGGGTCGGAACGAGATGGGTTTCTCCGTCGACTACCCGGGCCGATTGGCCGACCAATCGGTGGTAATGCACCAATGCCAGCAGTTGGCAAGCGTCATATCGGCATTAGGAGATCAGCAATGTGAACCACCCGTTAGCAACAGCAGCAGCAGCAGGCGAACCAGCCAACGCTCTGGTTTCATGTTGATATAAGCAAATGCTGGTCCTGCGAAGGCAATCTGCGACTGGAGCGCGCAGCTTGTCTGGTAGGCCTTAAAGTCTCGCGTGGATCGGATTATATGCGCGCTAGGCGTAGAGCCCGGTAGACATTGCAACGTCAATGACGACGCTGAGTGGTGTCGAGAGGCAGATGTCAGACCCAATAACGAAAAAAAACAGTGATATCGATAGCAATCTCAAGAAAGCAGCCGACCAATTTAGGTGTCGCAGGCTAACATTCGGCTCTAAGCTGGCCGTTCAGTCGGCCAGGCTGGTCCCTGTTTAAGGTCCTTTCCAGCCTTATTTTGCTAGCAGCGCGACTGCTGATGTTGCTGCTGTTTACGGTGGTGGCGAGACACATGTCAGCAACGAAGTCGACTCCGCGACGACGACGCCAGGTGAAAGCAAGGGTTGAGGCAGCCAGAGCGGCAGCCGTAAGCGACTGGCTGGCTTTTGCCTGCTGTTGCGGCATTACACGACGATGAAAACGATGACGACGACGACGGCGAAGCATATTCTCTTCGATTCCCTACTTTTCGTAGACTAGCCCCCTTTTCTCGTCCACTTTTTATCGGCCGTGCGCCCCGTTACGTCAAACGATAAATTCTTGCTGTTTTGTTTTTCAGCAGCGACGATAACAACTCCACGATTCTCCTATATATATGTACGTATCAATCTGTCAGTGCCAGCTGAGTAACTGAATAACAACAGCTGGACAATAACAACAATAATAACAGTAGAAAGAGCATTGGACACAAAGGTTACCGCTACGGTGGCAGCAGTAGAAGGGGAAGGGCAACACTGGTGAGAACAACAGCTGAATACTGCATCTAGATTATCTATTCCTTTTTTCATGTTGTTTCTATTCGACTTTTTTCCGTGGACGAGGGTAGTGGTGCTGTCCACAATGTAGAAGATCGCTGATGATGTTTGTTACGCCGCCTGTGGTGATGTCGCTTAGTCTGCGGTCCCTTCTACTACTATAGCATCGTATTATCTTGAAACCACTACTAGCCGTTATTTGTCTCCCTTTTTCTAATTCTATTAGTCGGTTAGCCGTTTTTACTCATTCTCTGTACGCTCATTAGAAGGTAGCGCGAATCCGATGCACGATAGGGTTGAGTTCTTACCGGTATACGTAAGAGTATGAAGCAAGTCAATCCGTAAGTGAATGCGAAGTGTGCTATGGATCTGTGCATGTCATGCTTCTACATCGCTATTGTGTGGAAAATCCTTCAAATACATCTTACGGATACATTCGATCTATAGTAGGAATTTGGCCGAACGGATCGGTGGACGCCGGGTTTTTGCCCTGTATAGCAAATAACAATTGAGCATGTCTAGTTGATTCGTTTATCTGGCGAAACCTCTAGCAGAAGTATAATTGTTGCGTTATTGAATATATTCGATGTTTTCAAATAGATCCGTTCCGTCAGAAGCATTTCTCAATTAGTAATCGTGGCAACTAGTAAGGTACGTTGACTTAGTAACCCGATTTGCTCCAAGTTCTTCCAACCATGCAAATGCTAAAAGAGAAAAGCACGATCTTAAAATAGTAGAATGTGGAAATAGATTGGCTGTCATCTAACCTCTTCGCGCTCACCGAACCCCCGCCCGAAATCAACGCTCTACATTATTGTCAGTTTTCGTAAGCTTTCTGAAAATCTGGAAGGAAAACCCCCTTGAAACAAACCAGGAATCCTTAATGGAGTTTAGCTTTAAAGAGCTACAAAATTCGTTAGAATAGTTCGAAAAGCCATTCTTCATCGATACAGAAATTAATGGATATTTTAGAGAGCGGGTCATCAATTGTCAAGTCCAATAAATTCGTCCAGATAAACTTTATAAGTTAACGTTTTTCAAACACTGGCCGTTTTGAGCTCTTGCATTTTTGAGGCCTCTCATCTGCTGCCCGGCAACTTTTTATGCGTATTTAAGCAGGGCATTGACAAGTTTGTACCTGTTCGTACGTTTTGATGCTATTACTTCTACTATCAAAAGCTTAGTTGCAAATTAAAAGAGTACAAGTTGGTGGCTTACGCTAAGAATTGAAGCTGTAACCGTAATAAATCGTGGTTACATCGATTAATTATAACCGCCAGTAGCTTCATTGAGATACCTTCAAACCATTATGTTGAAATATCTGTTTTTTGTTAGATTAGCCGGTATAGTTTTTAAACGCAAACATTTCCCTATGTTAGTGGTAAATAATATTCGATAGGTAAATGTATATCGTACCGAGGTACATATTTGACGAAGGGTTCCGTTTAACTGTTATAGGTGCCACCAAAGTGAGAGCTGTCGAAACAGAGCGGCTGCTTCGAACGGTTGTTAGGCTGTTCAATCGAGACTGGACCATTTCATGGCGATGCCACGAAGAGTCGTTACTGCTTTCGATCTACTCTTCTCATTGTTGTTGACGTTAACGCTGAGACGGAACGCTAGGCTCAATTAGGAATTCCATCTGCTGTTAAAAAAGCAACGAAACAGGTGACCTTGAGCCGCCATATAACTTGTACCTTATTTTTTAATTAGGCGGCCTGATTGCACCTTGCTCTAAGTTGGCTCAAGTCTTCTAACTCTGTAAAAGGTTTGTGTTCCTCGTGTGCAAATACGATTGTGATCAACAACATACATAAATTAACACTTGAGGTTGTAAAGCAGCTGAAAGTCTGAGCTCCTTGCAGGCTTAGGAAATTTGAGTGAAATCACAGTGCTATATATCATAGAAACATCTAAATTTAAGACATGAAAATCCAATCCTGGATAACGTCCTTTGTGGTCGCTCGTCGTACAAAGCTGACAACATACCTACCTCGCTGTTATTTCTTTGCTAACGTATTCGTTACAAATTGAGCGTTCTGCTAACTGCCCTACATGTAAAAAACCCATTTCTACTTACCACACTGGGTCGATGCAAAACATTTCAGCAAAAAGACCAGCAATGATTTAACTGCGTTTCAATGCATATATTATATAAAGCGGACTCAAGCATTTCCTCTTGTGTCTTTTGTACCTCTATCTTTACGCTCACTGTTTTGTCGCGTTAATTGTAAACCTAATACGACTGATTGTAGATTTTCTACAATCAGGCCATTCCCGATAGTCTAAATGAAGCAGATGAGTCGAATTATTTACAGAAATGCATTAAAAATCTTCTGTAACTACCAAGGTATCTGTGTCCACATTAGTCTATCAAATGTTGCCTATTGAAACAAAAAAAGGGTGGGCGAATTATTAGAAACACATTGTTCGGGTTATTTAAAAAGAAAATTCAATACATTCTTGCTATTTAACGATGTAAAACGCGTTTGCTAGAAAAGATCCTCCATAGTTGACAATAATGTATTTAGACAAAAAGTTGGTCAGTCAGTGGGTTTATATTTCGTCTAGAGTAACTACTGTAATAGACGCTAGTGCAATGGTGAGCTATGGGAAGTTTAAATTCAGCTGAAACTGGAAGCGACATTGTTTTTTGGGTCAGTCTTAGCTGACCCGCAGCGAACTATTCAAGCAGATGCAGTAATCGTTCTTTCTGGGACAATACTCAACTGAATCACACAAGCGGTCGCGAGAAATAATCGAACTATAAAAAACAGCGATCCAATAGACTACTCAAGATGGATTTTGGCAAAATGGCGATGCCAGCTGGACCAATCGTGACGGCTAGGGTGGTAGAATACATAAGAGGAGACTTAAGAACGAGACGCAGAGTGTGGCCACATGTGGACACCATAACATGCGCCCGACCTGGTCCACAGACGGAAACTGCCACCATTTCCGTTAGCTAAAGCAACAAGCGGCGAAACGATCTCTCGAGGCCGATTACGAGTATTCGCATCAAGAGGATACTCATCGGTTAAGTACTTAACAGTACCCTATCGATGTGCACGGTATAAGCAGGGGCACGTACGGTTACACGTATACGCCAGCGTTTGCTTGTCGTAGGCAGTATATGGGGATAGAGATGTACGAGGTCAGCGACAGCAAAAAAAAAAAGATCTGTAATTTGCATGTTGACGTTTGCTCACAATTTAGGCACGTCAGGGTATATATAGTCTGTTGTTGGACTTGAATTGATGACGTTATCAATTCACATTATATACATATACCGACTCATAGAAACTGATGCATCTGTTCGAGGTTTTGAAAAATGTAAAAGAAAAATAAACCAAGAAAAAACAAGTAATATTCTACGTAATTCATATCGCGCGCAAATCGAACACGTGGAAACATTTCCCAAAAATGTCGAACTATAGATGTGTAGCAGCGATCTGGTTAGAGTTGAAAAAGGCAATAAACTATCTATGAAGCTTTGAACTTTACAATATCATGAGTAAATATACACAATGATATCTTAGTGTATCTGATATCGTATTGCTTATTGTTGTCGAAGTTACTTCAGTTTGTAAGGTATCGTCTACTTGTAAAGGCGAACAATTTCCAAGTAGCCTTTGGGCGACGCCTGCACTCTGCCCATATGAAAGTAACAAACATTTTCCGTCTGGTCGATGTAGTATTTTGCCAAGGTAGCTTCAAATTTAAATCGGTAGTCACTCTCACACACACGCATGTTTTTCCGTGAGTGCTTATAACAAGAGAACCCCCTTCATTCAAAAGCAGTTATGGTTCATCTGCCCTAATGTACAGCCATATCTTTTTGGCCTCCACCGTAAGAGATTTTAGCGGACGTCCGTCTTCTAATAAAGACTTTACTTGAAAACGAAAACCATAAAAAAATCAGTGTACTAGTTATACTTAAGTATATATTTTGGATTTAGCGTACTGCGAGACATTGATTTAGGCGGCCGCTCCCACTAATGGAACAAAACATAGTGTGCGTCCACGCCCCAGTTTCCAACCTAGATCACGTCAGTAAGTACTGGTTTCAGTAGCTAAACACGTTATCTTTGCACCCGGGCGGGGATTGCTTACCTCTAAAGATACCATACTAAAACAGAGCGTACTGTAAACAACTGTAGAGTGTACGAGTGCATAATACAAGTAACCAGTGATTAATACGTCACAAAATTAGGAAAGTCATCTTGTACGAGTGAATTCTGGAGTGTTCATTACGTCTTATCACGATAAACCGTAAAATATTAATGACCCTTTTAATAAGCCCACGGTAGTATAGAGCATGAAAACTGTTTGTGTAAATTTTGAGTTCTCTTAGAAACGTTCGAGAGATTCGAAGCAATACTCTGCATTGGGAGAATTAGTCAAATACGTTTGTGGCTTCATACTTCCTCATCGAGCAGTAGGATTAATTTTCCAATATCAAATATCACTCCGTATTTTTTATTTCGTCCTACAGCCCCATTCTTCTTTGTGCCCCATCACGATCTGCAGGTGTCTGGGTCTTTTTCTTGAAACAGCCATCTCGCTCGTTGCTAGCTGTCTGAGTCCGTAAGTTCTTACGTGGCAGATATTCCATGTTCTTACAATAGCAACGCCGTACAGTGTCGTTCCTGACGCCGACACTTTGTCGTGAATGGCAGGCGTAGTGCAGCCTTCTGGTAAGCAAGCCTTATCTTTTTCTGCCTTATTCAGCGGCCGACGGCGTTAGCAGTCACGGCGTCGAACTCGCCGTAATAATTGAGGTAGCGTCGAGTATCCGTATCGCTGATATGCAATCGTTTGATTTGCGTCGGAAGTTAAGCTGCAGATGATCCCTCACAGAGAACTCGAGAAGAACGCTGGTAGAAGAACGAGCACGCACGTCGAAGAAAACACCTAGTAAACGAAGAAACGATGCACTGGGCTAGCACTAACTGAGGTTTAAAGAAACATGCGTCGAGTCACACACCAGGATGAACGGTAATACGGCCAAACGAAAATTGTTTCGACTTTTCTGTTGAAATATATTTTCAATAGTATGAGGAAAAGAACTGTTTGTATTACGATATATAGCTCAAATTCTTGCGGAAGGTACGCAAAAAGTGGGTACGATAATGTGGATAATAGCTTCGATCAAGGTAGCGGTCGTCATCATTGAGATCAGTATTAGTTGAAAGGAACAGCTCGAGGGTTGCTGAGGTTATTTAGGATAGGCTCTGATCGCCGTGGTAAGTGAAGAACTAAATGTGTGACCAATAGGGTGAAAGTGAAGAAACTGTTCAACGCGATGCTATTATAAGGCTGTATAAGAGATGACAGGAGTAATTAAGGAAGGGGGGTAAAGGATACATGTAGGTCACCGTTATCGAATTGACCTAAGACAAGAGGCAAAAACATTTTAACTTAGAGGGAAAACACACTGTTCAGATATCGATAAGTAATACTTGAAACAGGTAACCTAAAGCAGACACCTTAACTTAAGCAAAAGCGAACAAGGTTAGCTATTGTATAATAGGTGGTTTCAGTTCTGAAAGCCCACTAACTTCAAATCAAGTTGTAACTGTATCGTCGTACATGTTGCAGAAAAAAATCGAGCTTCGCAACAAAATATTTTAACCGCAACTCGTTGAGTACATTTTAACTGACTAAGCTCAGCAATGAAATTTCTTAGATCATATTTTCGTTCTATTCGCCTTTCGGAAGTACCTGTGCCTCGATAACTGGATCTTGCTCTTGTTTAAAATGTTGATTTAATTCGCGTATAGCTATATTGTTATTAATTACAATTGTTATTAAATCCTATCGACGGATGTCCTAAAGGTTGGTCCTTGTGACAGCGAGCAAACGTGAAGGTTTCTACCATTAACAAGGTATCCTACTAACAAATGTCGACCACCGGTGACGGGCTTATGTTAGCTGCTGGTCATCGTCCTTCCGATTACTGACCGCGGGAACAAACACCCCAGTTGGTTTGATTGTCTGCTAGGACAGTTATTCGGTGGCCGGATGAACGGTCTGACTATAATCTGAATTTCTCTTTTCCTCATTAGTTATTCACACCATACTGTAGAAATGGCCCATTCGTGATGGGTTCATTGACTGACCCACTAGTAGATACTGCGTGCAATACACATGCATAGTGGACTCACCCCACGAGGCGACGACTTGGCCAGCTCACTGCGGCACTGGAAGAACCAGGTCATCTGCCGCTGTGGATATCTCTACGAGACGATCCAACCGCTATTCGACAGTCGGTGGCCCGAAGTTCGCTGTAGCGCCTACTCTTTTCGATATACTCACTTCCGATCAAGTCCGACGAGCTCTATTAGAATGCTGTTACAGAAAACACTTTTGAACGAAGGATTTTTTCGACATCGGGATGTCTGGCGATCGGGTAAACATTAGTTCTGAAAACCGTTGTATTTCGATCGAATGAATTAACAAGAATTTTTATCTGAAGATTACTATGGTGTTATCATACGATTGGCCGACATATTGGAGCTAAATATTTAACTGCACTTAAATGCATTAAATTTAGGTTGATCTAAATCTGCAGTTCTATCTGATACCGTCACTCAAGCGGTGTATCGTGCCAATGTCAAAACATATAAAATGTAATAGGTGTTATATGTTCAGTAGTATAGCTTTTGCTCCCATCGTGAGTTACGCAGACAAGACATAATGTTCGATTACGTTTCCTTATTATTTTTTCATTTATTGAAAAAAAAACACGGTGTCTTAACTTCCACCTGAAGTGAACTGGTCTACCGATCTTTTTTCATAGAACATGTCGGCCGAAATAAATTACCTATCGTTGCCCTTCATTGACGCTATATACAATACTGAGATGTTCTTGGTACTCAGGCCAAGCTCAAGTATGTTAGCGAGGACCTACGTTAGTATCTGAAGCCATGCATTCCCTCTTAGAAAGAAAACGACAAGAGACTCCAATAGAAAACCAATCATCAGGTAATCCAATCTAAATTAGAGACGATATAAATCGGTCCATACAGCTCAGCTGTGTATTCCCAGAAGCGGAAATGGATCCGAGTTTTAGCGGGCTCATAAAAAACTGAGCTGTCAATTACGAACGTTCATTCAGTAATGTGTTTTTCGAATAAATTTACAATAGATCTACGATGCTTTTTCGACCAAAACAAGAGAAGAAACATTTGTTTCTGCTGTATTTTGCCTTGCAATAGTGTGACATATGTTTTTTGTATGATGTACTCATTTAATGGGACTAGCAAAAAGTCTTCAACAAAATTCACGTTCATGTAGAGGGAGCTCAGCTGAGTTTCACCCATCTCTAAATCTTATATTCTTTATTGAAACTTCATATCGTTATATTCAAGACAAACACGATTATGCCCATCTAGCTATGACCCGGGTAAACCTTCGTGTGACCCAAATATGGCTGCCTCATTGCCTTCCCCTCTAACGCGCAACCTTGCTGCATCGTCTAGAAATTGTAAAGCCTCCTGTGCTTTTCTGTGCCATCTTTTTCCGAATCCTATGCAAACATCACTGACCAGGTCTGCCGTGAATTTTCCCATCATTCGGACAGTGTAGGGAACTACTGGCTGCATTCACATTAACGGGGCACTCTCGAGCACATACTTCTAGTACGATGGCGGCAACGGGACCTGAGGTAGTCGACAGGCCTGCCAGCTGCTTACGACACGTTGCATAGGCCGGCTGCAGAGCGGGACCGAAGATCAAGTCATTAATCCCACAGAACTGTGCGTATTTGCGCACAATTTATAATAGCTAAGGCCCTGTTCTATAAATCAGTTTGTATGACCGGTGAATGATAACGGTGACAATAGTGGGGGGGACAAATTAATACCCAAGGTACAGTTCCAAAGCAATGTTGAATGTAATGTTGCCCCTTTGTCGATAAGCGGAAATCGATTGATGTAGCGTCACCTCGCGCTTAAAGATTCGAAGGATTTGTTGGAGATAGGTGCCAGCTTTTACGGTGACCATTCTTCGTGTCGTCTCTTGTGTCCCTTTAACTGGTAGTCGTGGTTTCTCATACGTGAGCAGACTGCTACACGTAAACAAATATGAATAAAAGATGTATATAACACGCCAGTGTTTAGGCATGATACGAATACCCCAACAGTTGGCAGGTGACGGCACCACCTCAAGGTATACAAGGGTGTTTTGAAAGCAAAAGTTTCCTTTTTTTCGACCACCATATTTAGATTTTCCTGATGCGATTGTCGTTGGCTTCGTCACATCAAAGACGATCCCCTCAAGGCGCTGACATCGGTGGCAGCACTTTTAGCTAAAGTCTTAGAACTGTTTGGGTTCTAGACAAACAGTGTCACAAAACTCACAGGGACTTCGAAGGCGTGGAAAGGGGTCGACCGAACCCCTGAAAACTACCAGACTGTTTCAATCCATGCACGGCTTCGGCGCCGGTCACATCGTCCCCTTCCGTCAAAATCGGTGGAAATATTTCAATTTAGCTACAACCTGACGTTAGGCAGCAGCAGTTTCTTGTTGCTCCCCCAATCTCTTTCTCTCTCTTTATTTTTTATCCCTATCCCCCACCTGTCCTTAGCCAGCCTTTTGGTCTGGCATCATGCTTTTCCTGAATTTTGTTTGCCAACCGACCGATCGACCGATCAAGCCACGCTACGCAATACAAGTCTCCCGTTTGCCTGCCTGCTGGTTGCCGAGAATAGACGGCACAGACTGGCGGCAGCAGCAGCCAGGTGCAGATGGGGTTCACCGACTGAGATTTCCTGGGGTTGAGAGTTTCGTAAGAAGGGCCAAGCCCTCACACCCATTGGCCAGACCTCCAGCAAGGAAGACAGGGAGCGACCCAGGGAACGAAAGCGAGAAAGAGAGCGTGAGGGGGAGGGGGTGCGAACGGCGGAAGTTGAAGGCGACGGATGGAAGCAAAACGAGACGCGATGGATACATTAAATTCGATGTGGCTGGACCCTCCACCCGCCCTCGCCCCCCAGGATCGGCGTTGCAGCAATGTGTCTGCCGCCGCTACCACATTCCTCATATTAGGCAACGGCGACCGACTGCCATCCGCTACCAACTGCCTGCACTAGCGGCAACAGCCGAGCCAACAGCAGAAGCAGCACGCCTGCAAGGCGTCAGTCTGCGTCCCTCCTTGCTTGCCTGACTACATGAGCGGCTAAGAAGACAAGAGGCAAGGGGGTTCTGCGGGGCTCGGAGCGCTTGCGCATATACTGTCGTCTGCGGGGGAATTGGAACGACAGCTTGCAAAACTTCGGAGCAGCCGTGTACTCGTGTAGCCCCTCACACAGTCGGCCAAGTCGTCGCTGTCCAAAAGCAGTCGGGGACGTGGCAGCGGGACGCGTAGCATAGTCTAAGCTTGAAAGGTGCCAGCAGAAAAGGGGAAAGGGCGGACGGCGGCTGCGTCGTTAGATCAGAGCAGCAGCGTGTGCAGCGAGCGTGAGTGAAGTCGCTGGCGGCAGCCGGACTCTTCCGCTTGAGCAGACGCCATTTGAACGCGCTAGCAACGCAGGCGTGGATTGGCTACTGCGGGGTGCCATAAGGATGTCGTGGCGTCAGCTCGATTGGCGGTAGCATCTCTGAGAAAGGTGGAGGTACCGGGTTCAGTTGCCCCCTCGGCGTGTGGCCAAATAGCGCTGGCGGTGCTACTGCTGATCCTGTTGGTGGAAACTACTATATTAGCTAAGATGGCAACACGCGGCAGTGGCTCGTTCAGGATTGCTTCCTGCTAAGCTCGTCTGCGCCTAAATCGTGTTATTTTGCGCTAGCCAGGGATTTACCTGTGTTTACCGCTGGCGTTTGTTTTTATAGCTTATTTATTTTCTGCGGTGCAATATGGAGGACATTTTTTTTTAAATCAATTATGGTTATATTATTGATCGTTCTTATTATTAAAGAGCCATAAGGGCTGGGATTATAAACTTACTTTGAAACATTTTTTCTTCAGCGAAAAAATGTTTTTTAGTCCTTTGCTATTTTTGCCTAACGCATCTAAGCAAATTCACTTTCAAAAAATCATCAATACCGCTTCCATTCTTTTCATCAACTCCTACCACGTGACCCGTTTATAAGTCTGTATGAGCATTAAGGGAAAGCATGCGAGAACGAAGGGACGATCTTCGCTTACAAATTTTATTTATCGGTGCTTATACTATTATGGATCAGGGATTCATACATGGCCGTGTAACGCCATAACGGTGATGCGAGTGACTTGATAACATAGCAAAACACGTTTGTAGCGAAGTTGAGTCGATTATTGGCAAGTATGCGCTATTAAAATCGAATACATCACGCGCTTTACCCCGTTACTCCTTTGCTATCTTTCAGCCAGCAGGATAGACGAACTATTCGATCTTTAGCCATGCTCAGGCTTCATCAGTGGGTGCCCTATAATATCCTACTGGTGAAGGAGCAAGATGTCCGCCCAAATAACTGGGTCAGTGGTTAGCGAACTACAGGGTACAGATGCTCAGTCACTTCGCACTACATCCAATAAACTGTATCTATCCATCCGACGAGTTTAAATGGTTGGCGTTGTATCCGATGTCTTCCTGCACGTGTTTCCTTGCCGCAGTAATAATAGCAACAACGCTCGTAGTGTTTGTAGTTTCTGTGGAACTAGTCAAACTCATGGTTTTATAGATTGCTGGCGAGATAGAGCGTTACGGCATTTGTGGCCTATCATACCCGGGCCTATGAAACGCATGTGCATCTCGTCACTATTCACTACTATCGGCAGCTGATTGGCGTTCCAGAGGTAGGAGTTCTACATAGATCTGTATCGTGATCTCTATCTCTGGGCAAACGGAGAGCTATTTCGGGTGAGTGATTCTACGTTACGAACTAACTACAACCTAACTACTCTATGGTACTATTAATTTTGTTGTTTAGCTTGTGCTCCTTTTGTCTAACGATCCATTCGGATGCGAATTCGGAAACGACGGATCCGCAAAGGTTTTTACCAGTAACCCGAAAATCAGATAAAGCCACCCTCATACTCACTCATCTGTCTAAGCAATAGAAACAGGCATCCCATACAAAACGAGCCGCATCTACGATTTTCTCATAGAAGCTTAACTTGTACATCTGATATTATTCGAGACAAATATACGCACACCCTAACAATGTCAACCAGCCCCTGAATGTATTCTGTAACTGCCGGAACTTCCACAGAACGATTAAGATCATATTAAGTTGTAGGTTCCATTACGGAATTGATAGCACTTGACTTTCTCCCCCTATGCGCCCTTCATTTCTGTCGATGGCCCTGTAATTAATGTACTAAGTATAATAAAAAGCAACTGTATTTGAGGCAGTAAGTTTTTATTTGTTTATATATAGCCACATGTGTATCTAGCAATTCGTAGCAGAATTCGACTTATAACAGTAAAAATAACATAAGAACATATACATTATAGAGTTTAAACGTTCCACAAACAACATTTTTGAATTGTCTGCAGCTTGTCTGATATCCGATAGCGATACTCGCTCAAAATGGCCATAGCCGTAGGAAGACGTCCAGGTAAAGCGTACTAACGCTTATGTAATTACCGTTATCGATCGGCACGTTCTCGTTAAGTACTACATTGAAATCACTGGCTCTCTTCAATGGCATGAGTGCTGTTGGTCTATGACGAAATTTCCGTACGTTCAGGGTGACTTCTACATGGCACGCCTGTGCGTCGAAAACAACACTAATAGCTGTCTCAATAGCAGTGTTGATTTAGGAATGATAAACGCCTCCATCGAGTCGATACCAACGACTCGATGACGGTGAGCACCGGTTAGAATTCCACAGCCGCGTGCATGAAGCTGATACCTTGATAACGGGAGCGCCGTTTGTCCGGCAGGAGAATGAGCGTCCTTTCGTTTGCTAAGATCTTCTCAAGCTGCTAACAGCCACTGCTCAACGGCGAAGCGGTAATTGTAGCATTAGTACAAGTACGCGGTATTGTGTCCGTGTGAATGCGTGTGCACGTTTGCCAATGTGGCCCGTCGTTGTTGATTTCTTCGTTCACTGTGTTATTATTCTGAAACAATTGAAGTATCGAGGAATCGGAACCTCGGCTTAATTTGGTGCTTACACTTGAATGGGGTGTGCGCTTTTCATCAGCCGGAAAGGCCTCCATTAGCTGTCCTACGCGAGGCCAATATGTTCTTTCTACTACTCCGATTGCTGCTGCCGTTGTCGAGGTCGAATCGAGCGTCCGTTTCAATTGACAGCGAATCCATCGATGGCTACACGACCACAGGGTTGCATGGCGCCTCTGTCCCGCACAATGCTACTGGCAAAGGGAACTATCACCGATATTCCATCGTGTACGACCAATAAATGCACAGAACGCCAACGCAAGAACGATCGCACAGCTCATCACCAGATGTCCACGCGGTAAACACATGGGCGAGTCACTGAAGACCGATAGAGTGTAGGACAGAAAGGGAGAGAAAGCTAGCTTGTAGAAAGCGAGTGAAAATGGAAGGTAATCACAGGCAGTACCATTACTACAGTTCTACATATGAGCTTGTTTCTCGTCGAGGACTCCCTATGTGTTCGCTGCTATAGACTACTAGACGCACTAATAACATCAACCAATTATCGACACTTGAATTGAAGTCAGTGTACCATTAATAAACATGAATAGTGTTTATCTGTGTATGCTAGTAATGATGATACGCATGAAGATGAAACGTTTACCGCTTCCATAGAAATGAGCGTAACTGCATAACAATGAGTGACGAAGTATGAGTTACTTGTTTGATCAATTGTCCGGGACCTACACGATGTCCGAGAAATATTGAAACCGATTTAAGTTTCCAATAGAACACGAGCGAAACCTTCCTTCGACGCAAAAATAGGCTAGCAGTATTTCCAATAGCGTCGAAATTATCGCATGCTGCCAAGGGTGTTCAGCCAACCCGTAAGTACGTAAGCCGATGCAGATTTTAAGCCATTAAGAAAATTCTATAAGACTGTGGTTTTGCTTTGACGTGCTTCTCTAAAGACGAATAGGGTTATTCATACATCGATGAAATATTATAAACTATAAATAAAAATTTTTTGTCAGAAGTTAGTTCACAATGGAATATCTGCGTTCAAGTTTCTCAGTCATTTTATCGTTTTAATGAGAGATAACACGGAATCTGTTCCTTAGCGTGCCCGAATATCGAGATAATGGATTTATTTTCAAGTTCTAGCCATTTATCTACCCCCTGGGTTCGGCTGGGCAGGAGTAATCGCAAACTTTTGTATATTATTGCTTGTTGATGTAAAGTCCAATCTTTACGGACAGCGGAATATTGATTGCAGCCTTCTCGGTAACATCGTATGCCCACCGAACTGTTCGATGCTCACTGTGTTACCTTGTGTTAATATCTTGCGGTAAACTCGTTCGAGATAGCCCAAGTTTAGATGGTTTGCTTCGAAAACTAATATAGCTTGATACCGCACGCGTTACTAAATATGCTAAGTTATTGCTTGAGTGAAGTTCACGCCAAGAAGGAAAGCGCTGCTGGCAGTCAGTCAATCAAAATAAGCTTGCAGACTGATAGTAAGGAAAGAATTCAGAAGATTTCCGCCCACTCGTCGACCCATTCTAGCCTGTGTCAAAAGGAAGGGGTATTTTTTTTTTACAAACAAATATGTCACACACCCTCATTGTCGCCTGATAGCAGTTCATCCTAGCAAGCAATGTCAACAGCTCGATTCTAACAGTGAAGTTCACATAGTTTAAAAGCATTTATATACTATATAATGACACTATAACTACATAAAATATGTAACTCTCATTTATTTGCTAGCCCTACTCCAACTGTAAACCTGAGCGTCTGCTAACGTCTACGTCGTATGTCACTGACACAAAATGGTACTCTAAAGGACACTGTTGAGATCGACTGTTCCTGCCATGCACATTGCCTATAATTTACTTATTCTAAACCAATTACACATGTAGTGGCCTGCTCTATATGAAAGAGACTATTATTCCTTCGCTTTCCGGACGCCTCTTCCTTGCCCTTATCCCTCATAGATCATCATCGGTTTGGCTTAGTAACAAATACACTTAGTACCCACTACGCACGGCATCGATCTAATCTCTACCATAAAAAGAGGTCGAAGCTCCTCGTTCGCACTCGAGAATCCGAAAATATCAGAAAATTTAAAGCAGTTGATAGATCCCACCTCTGACGAACATGAAGAGTAAGGACTGGAGAAACAGCTGATACATCAATATATCCTATTCATTTATTATCGCTAAGATAAATAGTCTTCACTTTTTTCAAAATGTAAGCATGCAATTTCTCTCGCCATTTTTTGATTGTGTATGAATAAGCAATAACTTCTAATTTCTGTATATATACAAACATCTCAAGCGCTCTTCTGGAGCAATCGCAATTCGATAACATACATAGAAAGAGGATCTTTCTAGGACTTTAAAATGTTTTCGTTTGTGACCTTAAAGTTCCAGGACAACCGCGCAGTTAATCGACTGTCAACAACTACATACTTATAAAAACGCCACAGCTGTACTGTGTTTCGCTTAGCGCTGAACTGACTTGACCATGACGGTGACTCTTTGAGAAAATAGGGTGTGACTGGTTTACCGACAGTTGATGGATTTTCCTTCCTAAATGGCCTCGTTTCCTTGGTTGTTCCCTTTTATGGGCCCTGTCCTAGTTTTTCGATCAGATAGCAGTTTACCTGGATGAGCAAGTGCGTCGTCCGGTAGATGAACTGCCAATTACTGCAGCTAACTTTCGTACACTTCAGTCTGTGTACAACCATGTTCTGGCTCTGGTTCTGTACAGCCCGTGGCGGACTGTCTCGTCTCGATCTGTTTGCTGGCCACTTCTCATAGTGTAAAAGCAATGTAGGAGTAGTAGTGGTGGAGATTCAGTGGAGACGAGTCGGGTCTGATCAAGTCCGGTTTAGGCTAACGGCGGCCTTAAGAAACTACCGGAGCCTGCGTGAACTGCTGAGCGGTCATCGTGACGCGGGCAGACACCAATGGCTGGATAGCTGGAAGATCTGTAGAATGAGATGAGTGCTGTAAGATAAACCCAGCAGAGCTCTGTACAACAAAATCTTTTTCTTCATCTCAAAATGAGAGTGACGACGAAGCGGTGCGCACTCTAGATAGGACTCGATCAGTTGCGTTCAACGAATGACCTACCGCGACGCGATTTTATTCGCATTTACATCGAAAGCGACGCGCTGAGCACACACTTTATTGCACCTTGCAGCCTCTCTCTGCTAAAATATCCCTCTCCGACAGACAATTGTTGGTTAGTGTAGCTCCTTCTATCGAGACAGACGGACAGAAGACAGATCCTCCTGAACCCTAGTCGCGAAAGGCCCGAAAGATACCCGAAGTGTAAAACGTCTGGCCGAGTTATCGCTGCTAACCCAACGATTCTCACCGATGAGGCCATCGAAGGTGTATGTGCTCCCATAGAGTGCCGCACACATATTCCATAGATACTACTGATCGATGCGTGGAATTTCTAAGCGTCAATCCTATATGATCAACCGACCTCTTATCACACTAGAACGTACTAGGATAGCCTGCGCTAGGACAACATACAGACCCACATGAGGACGCTACCGTACAACGACAAATGATTTTACAACTCTAAGCGAAGCAGCACTGAAACCGACAGACAACTACGCAAAATGAACAGATCCATTTAGAGCGCCAAATTGAACCAAAATTGCGGATCGTATCATCGCACATAATGCAAAACGCTACTAGATGCGTAGACGCCTGTATTACACGTTTGCTGCTGGTGGTATTGTTCTGAGGTCGTAGCAGTCAATTATAATTTGACAGCGACTCTGAGAGTCTTTAGATGATGTCGAACTGGCGCTGTCGTTAGCTTTGGCTTTGGTTCTAGTGTTGTTCCGTTCCAATTTTTCTTCTTCAGTTTTCTGTTGCTCTTTAAAAAGACCCCCATTCGGCGGTGTGTATTATACTCGTAGCCCGTCTCCCACACGACATACTCCCTTAATATGGTATCACGCTAGTATTTACTTCCTCGAACAACGTCCTTGGGGCTGCATATTGATACCGCAGCGGGTTTATAAGAGCCAGCAGCCAGGGGTTGCCGCGGTGGCTGGCTGGCTGTGCGCGGCGCGCGGTGTGGGAGCGCCTGGTGTCGAACGTTCCTCTCTGCTTCCTGCACTCGTTCCGGCGTTCCCTTCGTGGTAAGTCTAAAGCTGAGTCGTCACGGGGGTTGCCGCTGGTCTGTGTCATTCCACACAATCTGCTGGCGCTGCACTACAATTAAGCTGTGGGTTCCGATGAGGAGTCGAAGCCAATGGGGAGAAGGTTACGAAGGCCGCGGCGGCGTTGGTGGTGACGGTGACAGCAGCCGCTGGAAGCGGTGTGGCGCGGCGGTCGGTTTGTTTCTGCCCGGTAGATCTGCCACGGGGTTTGATACTGTACATCTGGTTACTAGTCTGCCCGATGGTCCGCTGCTGTTACACCGGTATAGAAAGTTTCTACGGCTTCCGCCAGGTCTCCGGCTGCAACGGCGGACGCCGGAGGAGCTGCTGTGCAGACAACGAGATGGCTGGTGCCGATTTTGCTGCTGGAGGTCTCGATGGCACCTAGCATGCAGGACACACATTGGCATGCAGGACCTGGTGCGCTTACATTGGTTTGCTTATAGACCAGACTACCTCTACATGAGCGATGACTACTGCTACTACCTCCGCTAGATTCGCGCAGATCGACCAGGTTCCTAGACAGACGAGCAACCTCGAGAGTCGCTCGCGCCCGCTGGTCCAGCACACACGCGGGCAGGAGTTCTGTTCCTGCAACTGGTCAAAGACAGCATCAGTGAGAAACAGCAAACTAACAACCGCTGGTCTCGAGCCCAGCAGCCCGATGCAGCGCAGCGGAGCCGTGCGCTGAGTGCTACTGCTGCCATTGCTTCTGCTCTTGTCTGGCGAAGCGTTGTACATGGAACGACCAGCAGTCACCCGGTGGGTAGGTAGGCAGGCGGACCTGGACACCTGGATTGCCAGCGACCTGGCCGCGCCACTGTTCCCAGGCGTTGCCAGCTGCCGCCGCACTAAAGGGTGTCCTTTGCTGAGGCTGATGCTGCTGCTGCTGTAGAGTTGTTGCTGTTTTTCTGAGGCCCGGAGACGAGATCGGGACAACGAAGCGGGAGGCGGGGGGTGGGGTGGAGGGAAACGCGCAGCGGTTATGAGCTGCCTACGGTGAGAGTGTTCAACTACCAAATACAACGCCACTAACAGAGGCTGGATACTCCTTCAAAGTTGTATCTAGTTCTCTCTCTCTCTCTCTCTCTCTGTTCTTTTCGTCCTTTTCTCATTCCGATTGTACAAACTGACTAGTCGATGCGAGTGACAATTCGTCTGCTGTCTCAGCGCTGAAACCGGCGATGCATCAGATCGCTAACCGTCTTCTGTTGCGGCAGCAATAGCCGTACGTGGAGCTAAATGTATGACTAGATGCCTAGCATTTCAACGAGCTCTGCTGTCTATCACAATGATTATAATTGTTTGTTAACTAACTACGACTAAGTGGATAGATCGATTTGACAGCAGTATAAAATTTCGCCGATCCAAATCGTCGTAGCATACGCATGCATCATGTCCCGGACTGTGCACGGTTCAAAATAGTATGCTTCCAAATAGATACTCCGTACCACCGTAAATTGATGAAAACAGGGCTGTTTGCTATTGATAGAAGTCACCTGTTTTTACACTTAAGTGGCCTAACACGGCCTGCGGCACTATGGAGACAATGTTTTAATATATTTCGAATGGGAAAGTGATATAGCGCTCGATCTGATCGGATGTGATTTCTAGATGAGCTGATACTACAAACTTAAAAAAAATTGCACGTGTGCGGTACCGTCATTTCACTGGATGGATGATTGCCTTTATCTAAATTCTTCATCCGTACGAAAAGGGAAGATACATATTGTTAAGTTAGGAAACTATGATCTGACAACCTTCGCAATTTTCGTCCACGGTTAATTTGATATGCTCAGACAGTAACTCCAATGAATGATTTACTTACTTGCGTGCTCTGTTGCCTGAGTCCCGGCACGGATAAATTAATTGTTTGTATTCGTATATATTTAGGTAATAAAAATTAAAATTTATTAAATATTCAGTACGGTCTACGAAAATGAAACGCTCCTTGCGGCTCAGTTGTCTTACCCACTATAGAACTTTTCTTTGGTGAAACCTCTTTTATCTTAAGCTTCCAGTCTGGACGGCATCGCTATTAAATTCAGTAAATATGTCATCATCGTACTAGCGCGAAGACATTTCTCAGCGATTTGAGCTATCCCATGGATTGTACACGACGTACACCAGGACTATAATATAATGGGCATTGACGACGTCAGCTTACCGCGTGCCCGTATTTCTAACGGGTTCCTGCTGTATAACTATACGTATATGCGGTTTGGCGTACGTGCACTTTTTATACGCAGTATGCCTTTGCTGCGCGTTGTGAAGCTACGAGACGCTGAAGTCGGCTATTGGCAGATGAGAAAAACAAATAGAAAGAACCTAGGCGTCTTTGTGGCCGTACAAAGCGATATAATTGTTTGACTTCATAAAGTCGACGGATGAAGGCTCTATACCGTAATATATGTATCTAGTATAGCAGATGCAGACGATTCATATAGAAGTACAACAACTTAATACTAACAATGAAAATATTCTTACAAGTGTTGCTGGTTCCAGCGTTATTGGAGTGTTTCGCCCGGCGACGGATGTGTCCATCCGCTACCGCTGCCATCGGCGTTGTTGCGCTGATAGGACAGAATCGAAACTGCTGCCTTCTATGAAGGTAAACGGCGACAAAGCAGCTGAAGCTTACTGCTGGTGTCTCTCGATTTGCTATAACTAATATGGCTAGTAGGACAACTGGCAGGGTAGCGCCAGGACTATTCATACAGACACAGACCGTGTTCGTTTACCGGACCAACAGGCGCATGTCATAGACTTATAGTTACTTTAGAATATATTCAGTAGCAGCGGCGGCAGCTGCTCTGTCGCAATACGTGCAGCAGCCGCACTAAAATAATGACGAAGTCAATTGGAGATCAACTGGGTTAAGCTCTATAGGGGAGTCGGCCTGGCGTTTGGAACTGATTATTGTTTCGTTACCGGTGTTGATGCTGACGCCGTTGCCTGCCACTCGAGTAACTACGTTAGACGCTACCATTTTCCTTCCTGCGATGTTACTGTCTGCTTCTTGTGTTGCGTCGTCGTCGATGCTACCGATGTCGCTCGGGCGCTGTTGCTGTGGCCGTACCGTTCCCAACTCGGAAGCCGCAGCTGAACCACCAGCCGTCTGTCCATTCGTTCTCTCCTTCTCGTTTATCCTGCGGTGAATATCTTCACTCGACTAGTTCATGGTTGACGCTAGGTAGCTGTTCAGTGGCCGCCCGGCAGCTTCTAACAGAGAGACTAGTCGATAATAGCAGCAGCTAAAGGCGACTGGGACGGACGTAGACAGAAAGGCAAAGCAAGAAAAAGACCGCGTGAAAAAGCTATAGGCCCTTGTACATTAGACCTGTAAGTCTCACTGAACGTGTGTATCTGTCTAAGTGTGCATGTGTGCGGCCCGTAGTATTCTTCCGCGTCGGGAACGGCTGCCGCAGGGTTAGCGGCAGCCGAAGCAACAGCATTCGAAGGAGCAGTTCCTTTCCTTCCTTGTTGTGCAGGTGCGATATAGGCCGCGAAGAAGCGCAGCCGCTACAGCGGGCAGCAGAAGCACCTATAGCAACAGTGAGAGCAGCACCCGGCAGCATCGGGCCTAGTTCTTGTATATATGTGTATGTGCGTGTGTGTATATAGTAGAGTCAACTGGTGAGAATGCAATCTGCTCGTCCGAACAGTAAGCGGTGAGCAGAATATGAACAGATGGACGAGTCACTGAAAGGCGACAGACCTCTACTACCGGTGTAGAGTAGAAGCTCAAAGTGACGGTGGGAAGTGAACACGCAACAGCAGTAACAGTGAAGCAAGACTCGGCTCGTCTAACTCAGAAAATCTTCGACAGTTCAGAGAGATCAAGGCGGTGGCGGTGGCGGCGGCGGCGGCGGCGGCGGTGGTGGCGGCAATGGCGGTCGTCGAAGGTTAACAGCGCATCGTCTTTAACCACAGTTGGCTCCTTGGCGGATCCGACGTCTTGGGGGGGATCCGACGCCTGGGAAAGTTTCTGAGAAGACGATGCAAATTGCAGCGCCCAATAACCACAACCCGACCAATCGACTAGAAAAAAAATGGCTAAAACGAAGACAACGAGACAAAAATAACAGGACGGAGCTGTCGGATGAGGTGCGATACATATACTGCACGCAGTGCACAGAAGCCAAACATCAATACACATAGGCAACTCTTGGCTTAAGAAAGAGAAGAAAAAAGTCTGAAGTTCACGACGATCAGATAGAGCGGAGAAAGGCCGACAGATAAAAAAAAAACAAACTCCACGCTAAGATTTGCAAGCCAAGGATCTCATAAGCTCAGCAATCAAAATTAGGACTACGTGAAGGTACCGGGAAAGACCGAAGACAAGACGTTACGGTTTATGCGGCTGCGATCAAAACTCGTTAAATTAACTAACGCCTATAACAACAAACCTAACGAAGTAAACACGTAACCGAAATTAAAACTATGTTTAGCTTAGTCGGCGTATTCGATTTGTAACGCACCGACCATCTGCGCAGTTTTCCCCTATTACATATCCCATATTACAGATCCTTACAATGGGAAAATATAATTTTATTCATAAAATATATATATCTCTCGCAACTCTAAAAAAAAAAAAAATTTTGACGTCTTGTATTCCATACGACATCTTTGTGTTCTGCTCATGATGAAGCCATTCTTTGTCAATCATCACGCATCGGCATGGCCGTCATAGATAGCTTGTTCCATTCACACAATACTCGAAATCGGACTGTGGTCAAAGTTTCGCTGGCGTCCGCCGCTGTCATTTGGCAACAGCTCTAGCATTATCATCACAAACAGACGTCTTTTTTTTCTGGAAAGTCAATTTGCTTCTCGTTGTAGGGCATCTGTGTTTCAGTTCATACTATTACACATGTCTAAAATTGTTGTTTGTGTTTGATTGTCATAACAACGAGATGACAGCAGAAGACTGCCCAGGGCTATATGGCTAGCTAAATGGTCGATGGCTTTTTGGCAGCGATAGCACATCCACCAGTAGGGTTGCATATTGTTCCGCTGGGTCTCCCGGTCCTGCAGAGTATGTAAAACGACAAGGCTATAGACTGATGCCACAACTACTCGTAAACCTTCTGGCAAGCAGATGTAGGCAAGATGCTCGATGCAGACTGCTGTTTCAGCAGCATTGGGGTTGTCTGCTTTTGTAGCTAGCGCCGATTCGAACGAAGCTTGAACAACAACGACGACGACATTAGTGCTGGCAGCACCAGTAGCAGTAGCATGCAGAACCGATTCCCAGCGGAGCCGTGTTTGGCGGTGACAGCAGCTAGTACCACACCTGCTCCCGATGAAACACCTGTGCTCAGTTGCCCGTTGGCTACCTTAGAGAGGAAGGATCTAGTGTCGAGTTGCTGTAGCCGTTAAGCGTTATGTAGTACACTGTAAAAATAGCTTGCTCGGCCGTTCTACTTTCGACCAATCTGGCTACTCACGAGGGATTCGGACTCCAGGTCCGATATGTGGCTCATTCGAATCTAGCTTTCTCTTTCTATCTAGCTGGTTGGATGACTAGCTCGGACGCAGTCGGTCGGTCTGTTTCGAGTCGAAGCCATCAACATTGAGTCATTCGGGATGAAGTCAGTCACATATGTACATAATATGCAATATCGATGGAGTAACACAGCACAAAGCAACAGACTTGGTACTTTTACTTATAGGAGGAGTGGCACCACGTGTATACCGATCTGCCACTGTGTTTAGATCAGTGTGGTATGCCCTCTTAGCATGAGCCACTGCGGCTAGCTCGAAATTCTAGCACACAGCTCTGCTAAGTACGTGTGCACACATCCAACAACACATTGTGCAGAGAGTAGGGTTCAATGGGTATGATTGCGCGATGAGTTCCTCTCGGTGAACACATGCGAGCTTCTCTTGTCCCACTATTAGAATCATCATCATCATTATCATCACAGGCACGACGAAAGCGCTGTTGTCTCGACAAATCTCCCGAGACAAGTCTTCACTGGGTACACTGGACAAGAGCACTTTTCCCGATCAGCATCAACAGCAGTAGTAGTAGATCGCGCGGAGTTGGTCGTCTGTGCAGTAGGCAAGGGCGGACAACTCGCGAAAATCGTGACAGGCACACAGAGGGACTTGGTTCGCAGTGGCGTTTCTTGACGAATCCCTCGGCGCTCGCGAGCATATATCTCGGAAGACCCAGCGGACGCTGATGGTAAAAGCGGAAGAAGATATTGAGGCAGCGACGAAGAGAATGACGACCACTACAGAGCTACAGGCACCACTACAGCTGGAGCACTGACTGAACTGGTATAATTCGCTCGATGAAAGAACACTGGCATTTGGTTGCATGCCATCAACTAGCTAACGAACCCAGTTCTTGTGGATTTGCCGAGTTGGTGGCAGATGCTATGAAAAAACAGGCATGTAATAGAGCTCAGAACGTGGTCTGGACACAGCGACGTGTTTGATAATGGCATTCGCTGTAGATTGGCACCCCGGCCGATACCGAAGGGATGACACCGGGAGAAGTTCACGACATGTCCTTACAGTACCCTGAGTATTGGCTGGAGCGATAGACCAAGCCGCTAGTTTACTATTCAAGGTGGTACACTATAAGCGTTCGACGATTGTCTTTTATTATATGTCTGTATAAACGGTGCGTGCATGCGATTTGAACCCCCAAGACTCATTACAGTACAGACGCCGCCCTTAGCTCTGCAGCGAGGAAATAGTCGTGCAGTTCGTTACTTGGCACGTTACGGGAGTATTAAAAAGTTTATGTAAATCTGATAATATCTAAAACACTATAGCTTGATCTTACAGCAATGTGAAGAGGAATATATTGCATAGTGTGTCACATAAGGCAGTGATCTGAAGAAGGAATTGAAATATAGTGTTGAAATTTCAGCATGAGATCCCAAAATAACGATGTAAGCATGTGTGTGTCTGTGTACTCCCACTATGCAAACACCCCAACTGTTTTTAAGACCGCTGAGGAATTCGCTTGCGCAACGATCAGCTCAGCGGCAGCCGTTATCCAGTGCAGAGGACAGCTGCGAGCTCACTTTGTAGTCTCTAATTCGGGACTAAGAGGCGCTAAAGTTCTGTTCCTCCTCAAGGATGAGCTCGAATTGAATAGCTTCCGCCGCTAAGAATGTATACCCTGCTTTTATCTTGTTTTCAAACCTTAAAAAAGTATCAAACTTCGGACAAGCGAACTGATTAGCGTAAAAAGTATATAAACTGAAAATTACAGAGATAGCTTATTACCATGCACTTCCCTAAAACAAACAAATAAAAAACAATAGAAGCCAGTAACCATTATATGTTTACCTGATATATTGGTTGTTACGAATAAGCCAGTCCTTAATTCCTATATCGACTTATTATAGCAGCTGGGATAGTTCCCATCTCAAAATAAGTATTTTACCGTAGCACAAGAAACAGATTTTGTTGGCAACGCACGTGAGACCAACTACGAAAGCGCCCACACTGCCAATGTATATTCGAGCGATAAACTCCTCCTTAAATAACCCTCAAATCAGGAAAGCTGCTGCCCGTGCAAGTCGCACTGCTTAAAAAGCGTCCACATGTTGGCAGTGTCATGACCCCCCCCCCCCCCCCCCAAAAAAAAGTGCCCCTGTAACACCGCTACCTGGCCTTATTTCTACTTGTTCTCTTTTTATCTAGTCGCAATGCAACCTGCTATAAGCGTAGCGTTCTCTTATCTCGAGATGAAGGTTCCGTTCTACTTTTACCCAGTCTATAACATTTCCCTGCTTATACCTACAAACAACCTATACAAAATCCTATAACAGCGTACAAGCACGTGCAAGGGATTGAGCATTTCCCATCGTTCGAGCAAGTGCTAAAGGTAAGAGAAAGCATTTTCATCACCCCGGCCTGGCGAGCATCTTCATGTCTATCTACTTACGACTATGTAAGCTTAGTAAAAACAAGCACTTCTTCAGGTTGACGACAATCTTTCACGTACTTTATCTTTTCTCTTTGTCATTGTTTGTTTCGAATACATAAGATACATGCTAGATTGAAGGTTGATGCCAGAGCGTGTGTACGAACACGCGCGATGTCGCAACATGTCACGCATGTTGGTGGATCAGTGTCGTGCAACTCGGATGATTCGCTGCAAACACAGTAAACTTATCGAAGCGAAGGGCGATGTTCAAGTTGCAATGACTGCCAAAGCGGTTGCTTTTACCGCAAAGTGGGTGGATAGATGTGTTAACTCGGTGCGACCCAGGATTCGTACCTGGAGCAGGATTTCTGCAAATCATTAAGTCCAGTTTTCGTTGACGGGCCACTTGGTTCGACGAGCTTTTCTCATAGACCCACTTGTATGGGTTGCTACTAGATTTGGCTTGCAAAAGCGGATTTTTCAGGAACGACATTATCTTGTCGAGTTCAAGCAGCGTTCTTGTCGACTAACATTGCATTGAGCTCCGAGATGTATTCGATGGCACTCTCGATAATATCCAGTTTGCTGTCGGTTTTCTTTGGTAGAATCTGCTGAAGCTGCGCCATCAGCTCGAGGACGTCGCCCGTCAGCTCATCATTGACGTCAAAGCCGTCCCCGGCGTGGACCTCGAACGACTCCTGCGAGAAGCTCTGCTGAAGGATCATGTTGGACGACGATGTGATCCGTAGTCCTTAACTGAGGCAGTACTTATAGTCGAACTCGCCGTGGCGACAGCAACTGTAGTAATAATTAGAAACCTTTAAGTGACAGTTGTATCCGCAAACAATAGCGCACACCTCGGTTAGCAAAGATGAACTGAAGTTCTTTGCCGAGTGACAACGCTTTTGAAGACAGTTCCGCTCACCAGTGGCGAGGGTCCTCAGGCTCCTTCTCGCCTTCGTTGGACGCACGTGGTTTCGTGGACCGTTGAGGGTTAACAGACAATAAGCAGCCGCAGCACCAGCACCGGTAACAACAGCAGTTCTACTAGCATACGATGTAAAGTATGCTCGGCTGCTATTGATGCTGTGAGCTGGTTAGAAAGCTGCTGCGGCGGTTGAGTCCACTGCTGTTGCTGCTGCTGAAACAGAAATGTGGCAGCTGGCACCCACTCTACCATCGGCCGCGACAGAGTACAGCCTGCTCACAGGAGGGCTGTACCTCACTGGGTAGTATAGGACAGCCGTTCGAACAGATAGATGCTATAATAGGTGTACATATCGGGTCGTATAGGCCTCAGCTCTAAGGGCCAACCGAGCAACCAGTCAGAGCGACTGCAGTCAGGCCGCTCTACGGCTGCGACGACCACGACGACAGCGGCTGTTAGGCTATAAGGCATATGCCATCCGGAGCAAGCGTGCAACCAGCCACCTAGCCACCAGGCTACTTGATGTGGCTGCTGCTGTCGTCTGGGTGCGCTCGCGCGCTATACAGCGAGGTATGTCCTCTTCATTCTGGTCAGGACATATGGTATCCCGCAGATGTTCCATCCCCAAGCTCAACTGAACTGAACTGAACTCCACTCAAGCCACCGCTAGTACCAGATACCAACCACCGTCACCGCATAGACAGTACTGGTGGGCAGGCTAGATCAGGCCGGCCGCCTGGTCATGGTCCTGGCTGGCCTGCCGGTCCAGCCCAGGCCAACAGGATCAATAATTTAATAGAGCGCTTTGTACGCTCTTCCTGCTGTTCATGAAGACATAGCTTCGAAAGAAAAGAGAGCGATAACAGGAGTCTAGTGACAGCATTTTGCCATACATATGTATGCCAAGCGCGGCCCTAATGAATTGATGAGCTGTACTACTCAAGTTCAAGTTGCCCTCTAGCTACCTTATTTGTCTCTTTCTTTGTCCTATTTTTATGCTCTCTCGGTCTTCTTGAAATAAAGTAGTAACACTGTAACTGAGTCACTGATCAAACACAGCAAGAACAGAGTCGGCAAGGTTGAGTTAACTCTGTGCAAGTCCTCGACACTTCGGTACTATTCGTCCACTACGAAGACGATGCCTTCACACCACTATTACTAATGCCGGTGGCTAGGCGCAAGGCTTCACATTGCCTCAGGCCAAACTCCACTTTGAAAAACCTTAAGGAAAGAAAGTGGAAGTGTACACTTAAAGAAACCCGACGGTGTACGCTCTATTTTCTTATCCGGTCTTTTACTCGCTGGTTTCCCTTTCGTGTTTAGTGAAGACTCTGGCGATCCATACTCACCTCAGATCAAGTTGTTTCAACAATTTGACAAGATTTTTATTTCCATCGTCGCTTGTGTCGTTGTCGATGCTAGCATACAGTGTATGAGAGATCACGCGGCAACTGTGAAATATTCCGATAGAATAGCGAATAGAGGTGTATAGCTCAGACGTTCTGAAGGTACTCGAGGTATTATTGTTCTCTAAATATCTTCTTCATCGTCTTCCCAATTTTATGTATATACAAGCCTCTGTGTCGAGGCTTACCAGGGCAAGCATCAATAATCGCAATCGTCACATTGTAATTTCGAGCTAAAGTGATACGTGCCTCGTGCGAGCTGAGGTCGCATGGCCGTCCCACGAATAGAGTTTTATCGAGCCGCCGATTGACTGAGGTGACACACGACCCCGCGTGGGAACTCAAGCCCACTAACTACATTGGACTATGGGACTACATTAGTAGCTACAATAGGGAGGTGAGAGGCTCTGGTGACATAGCTATCCTCGTCGTGGGAAGAAGTCTATACTCGCGCTTACTAGGTTCATCTTGTACCGTTCTGTTACTATATTGCAAGGAATCGCTATGCTAGTGATAGTGGTATCTGGATTCGCAGAGATGAGGTCATATCTGAATGGTTTATCCAGCTGATAGCCATCTTGGCCGCGTGTCCATAAGCACATCTTCCCCCTTTTTTCGATAAAGTAAACATACTGACGACTAAGCGTGAGAATTAATCTTTCGGTTCTTGTCAGTCTTTTTTTTTTTTGTTTGCTTGAGATAAATCTATGAGTAAGCTATCCTTAGCACGGTTTGTCAGTATAAAAAATCGAATACAGTTCCAATTTGTAGATTCAACTTAATTTCAATTGTTTTAAATATATTGTTCACTATATGCAGCTTTAACGACACGGTTGCCTGCTACAATGAAAAGAAATCGGATCTGAAAGTAATACTAGGTCGAAGAATCGTCCAGGATTTGGCTTTGTACTAACGGCCTCAATCATCCAACTCATACTCGAATTAGTTCCCCTTAGATATAATACTTATATGCAGGATAGATGGTAGATGCAGGATACATATATATATATATATATATAGATGAACGGAATGAAAGAACACCATCGTTTTTCCAATCGCTAAAACAGTTTTTAAGCTTAATTGTAGAAATACACCTCAGCTCTATGATCTGTTTTTTTCTTCGCTCTGTTCGATTTCTTTGCAGTTATCTTTTGAGCTACAAGGTGCCAAATCGGGTGAATACAAAGGGTGGAATAATGCAAGTGTCTGTCTTTTATCCTATCTTAGACCCAACTTGAAAACACATCAATAAGATCCTAGCTATATAGGAAGAATTACGTTCCATAAATTGAATAATGTAAATTAGTTTTCATATGGGTGACCTTTAGCAATCGAGTAGTGATTTATTTCACGATTGAATCTAGAGAAGTCTACCTACCCCAGGTACATAGAAGTGGTGAACATAAAGCCGTACCAGAAACGAGATGATGTGCGGAGTAACGACTAGATCTTCTCTGACCTGGTGTAAGCTTCATTGAAGCTTCTATATGTCTAGAAGAATCACTTTTTTGGTAGGTGATAAAAGTTTTTAGAGTAATACGCTTTCATAACGAACATTAACATCAACTGAGTACATGTACAATGTCTAAAACCAAGGAAACGTTCCTGTATCAAAAACACGAAAATACCTGCAGTTTTGACGGGACATTTAGGCTTTACTTTTGGAAATTTTACAAAGCTGAATCTTCACGAAACTTTCTTGGCCCGTAAACAAGAAATCATATAAGAACAATCCGGATACCTACCCCATCCTGCATTTTATTCAAAGGGTTTTTTGTAAATAATATATGGATGTTTTTAACTGCTTAGGGAACAGCTGCTCCTTGGCAACGCGGCCTCACCAAGCGTAATATGTAAATACGTACCTCAAGAATCGAAATGGTTCACGATTAGCTTTTACTCGAACTAAAGAAAACGTCCTTTCATTCAATGCATTTCGACTTCCCAAACGCGTTTGACCGGATCAAAGACGACCTATTTCTGTCCAATTTAGTAAAGCCCAAGTAGATTTTCGATTCACTAAAGTTAAAGCGTGAAGCTTCACTGCTTTCAGACAGTGCCCATTAGGTCATTTTGGCGTTCCATAAAGGTTCTGCCTCAGTCCCCTTTTGTTTTGTGCTTCCTTCTTATATTCCACCGATCTTGTCCCCAAAAACAAGCATAGAATTCAGCCGGATTATATTAGAGCACACCCTGCTACACACATCTGCTACTTAAGGACAGGAGTTTTCTAAAAGCCACTCAGCTGCATAGTAGAGCAGTGTGCAAACAACAATATGGCCATTTCTGTTCCAAAGTGGGCCGTTGTTAGAATGTGGATCCTATACTATATTCTCAATGATGAACTAATCTTTACAGCAGATTCTTTCCGAGATCTTAGCATTGAGATCAAAGCAAATCGAGATCTTGGATTTTTATTGGGGAGTCACTAAAACACCTATATTTCGTGTAAATTTCACAGTGACATAATCCGTTTTTTATTATATAGAGTAAACACGTAGCGTACACCACTATGAAGGAGAGTTATTAATATGACTCTTTTTCGTTCGAGGCTACTTTTAAACATTAGTTCTGAATGTATTTAGTCGTGCCGACAAGTCCGTCTGATGTTACTGCAGTCAATTAATTGCTCTGAGTAATATCTAAATCACAAAGTCGAAGGATGCAGGAAAACCCTTTAAACGAATCTGAGTTTGGTCATTGAGTAAACTGTGAGCACCCAGATGTACTGATGAAGGCTCCCAATACCTTAACTGGTACTGTTTGCCCCATTACGAAGGTTGGCATATGTGTACGCGGTCAAACAATTGATTTTTTTCATTTAGCCAGCATTTTCCACCAGTGATTAACAAATTGCTTCATTTTTAATCACTGGCATGGAAAAGCCTTTGCCGTTGCCATATTACTATTCAGAGGTAATGTCCAAGCATGGGTTCATATAGGATGCGGTGTCTAAATTCAGGCAAGCATTAGTGAGTTTTTTCTTTTTATATAGAAAATGATGGCTACCTTGAAGGGAGAATATTAATCAGATGAAAGGTGACCCAAATGAGATACAGCGCTCAGGTGTTTGCGACCTTTGGGCATTCTTGCAGTAATTTCTTGCATTTCTAATAGTTTTGGTCTGCTATCGGTCCAAAAGTCAATTTCGTTGAAGTTGTTTGTACGTAGCTTATTCGGGCGGCCCTGCAACGGGTGTACGGATGAAAAAAATCATTAAAATATCTGTTTTTATTTAAATGCAGTTTTAGAAACAAAACATTCCGCGTTTAGACATCGCACTATATATACAATGCAGAATCTACAATATATCAAATCTTTTGTAGGAGATGAATTATGATGCCAAATATAAACAAAAATGGCTCGAAAGCGTCATTGAAGCTGGCATGAGTGGCAGCAGTATTTCCAGAATAGAGGCAGTAAAGGTCTCTCCTTGGAAGCTTTTTGCGATCGACCGGCATCCAGCAAAGCAAACTATACTTCGCATCACCACTAACTAACGTAACATTAGTCACTGGCGTTAACAACAGCTTGTCTTCTTTTTCCACGCGTCGTGATGTGCTTATGGATCGTGCTTGCATGCCCAGGTGCACTAGGAGACGGCTGGCGCCGCCAACCTGACTTCTCTGAATTCAGTCGGGTGTATTCCACTGCTCGAACAGCCAGCAATCGCGATACGTGTGGAGTGCTCAGGTAACTGAATGTCTTAATGGTTGTTTCTTTCGGAGGTAGCTTTGCTGAAGCAAGCAATTCAGACCAATTTAGATTCTCTCTCTGTCTGTCTGTAACATGAGCAGTTATGTCCAAGCGGTGCTCGCGTGGGGGCTTGAGGGCTTAGAAGCCCTCGTTGTTTCTTGCCCATTGTGCTCTGAGAGAGGACCTTTCTGAGCACCAGTAGCTCTAAACTCAGCTGTTTAACGTCACCGGTTATCCAGCCAAATAGGCGGGAAGGCGACCATAGTTGTCGGTTCACCTATTCATATTAGTGCAAACAAAGCAGATCCTCAGCGAGATCTTGCTATAGACAGCGAGAGATCATATCCATCCAAATGCTACTATACAGTGTGCGCTTTTGATGCGAGGCGTTGCAAAGGCGACGAAAAGGTAATGGGCAACGTTTCGCGGAAGCGCACGCGAAGCTAGCGACGAGCACGGCCAGCGTCGCCAGCGTGTCTGGAGAGAGCGGCCCTGCAGCGTCTTTGGAGGTGTTAAGCCCGGAGGCATCGTTGAGACCAGACCGGTAAGCCCCTTTCAGGTGTGTTTCGATCGCCGCCTGGACAAGAGAACGGCAATCCAATATGGCGATGGGGGCGGGAGATGATTTTCGATGAAGTTGTTATCCTCAGTTGATTTTTTGTTTCGCATCCGCTGAGTTATTCTCACTTGGTGCGAGTCAGTCCACGATACAGATAGCAATATGGATGGGAGATCTTTGCAATGTAGCATCTTTGCTTCGGCTGTATCACTCGCCCAGTACAAATCTGAAAAAACCACTCCGTCCGAGCGATTAGCCTGCTGCTGCTGCTGCTGCCGCCGCCGCCGCCGCCGCCGCCGCCGCCGCCGCTTGCATTACTTCGAAAACGTGTTTCTCTAGAAGGATCGCCGCCATACGACATAACTCAATTCAGGTGCTATTTGGGCTCAGAGGATTAGAAGCTAGCCAGCTTTAAAAGTATAACCATTTGTTGGGTCTGCATATTTGTGAAAATGACTCTTGCAGAGGAAGGGTGAAAGTAACAAAATCACTTTTATTCTTTGCACTTCGCCAATAGATACAAAGGGAAGCAGCTGTAGAACAATGCATCGTTCTCGATTTTTGTGTTTATGAAAGGGATAAACTCCCTTTGATCGGGACCGTCAAATCTTGCGTTGGCGTACACCGGCATAAACACGCACGGTATTGGAAAATTTAAACGGACTTTTGATTTGTACGGCATTTCATTTCATTTCTACTGATACTAAAATAACTATATAGACACCATGACAAATAAGTTAAAAGCACGATATTCAGTAATTATTAATCTCGCACGCCACTTCTCATTTCTCGACAGGTTCAAAGGTCGAAAGTTGTCTGTTTGCACGGTAGCCAGTGCTTCCGTACCAATGTTTAAAGATTTGCTGAACTTTCTCAGAAGTTTTTCTTTTCGGCGCAGATATCACAATAGAACTAATAGTTTAACAGAGTTATCCTCTGTATTTTCTGTATGGTGAATGCCGTGGAAAAGATAGCATTTTGAAAGTCAAAGCATGTACGAGTATCTTGAATTGATAACGGAATTAATTTTGTAGAGATTTTGCTTTCACCAGGTTTGCATTTTCTAAAAAATACGCCTTTAAGTACTATATTTTTTACCGGAAAACGTTCGGACGAGTTAGAAAACTTTTATTTTTATAGAAATCTCCTGGTCAAAGCAAACGATTGTTTACTACGTCTTCTATCAGTAATCAAAATAAATCTAGTTACCGCTTATAAATCCTAAAGTATTATCAGACATTGACTAAACTATTTTCTACACAAGTATTTCTTGTGAAGTGAAAATTCTCAATTTTCAGTTAATAACTGTATTTTTTTGTTTATAATGGCGAGATAACTGTGTTCCTCACAATGGTACGTTTGGCCAGTATTTTCAAAGATCACTACGCATAAATGTTTCGTACCAAGTACTACGTAACAATCTGGACGTCCAATATTTTCGCTCCTTGAAGGGTGATCAGTCAAAGCTGAAATTTCAGGACATCGCTGAAGAGTTTGAAGCCTATCAAGAAGCTGTTTTCTTCGTTTCGCTCGCGTATCTGCTAAATGTGCTATTATAGTTCAGATCAGTATCTAATAGCACGGATCTCTCATACGAAAGCTGGACACGTCCTGTTCTCGTTAAATGTACTGAGCCATGTAAACTTCTATGTCGCTCACATCATCAGTCCCTAAAACGAAAGAACTTCTGAATTCTTGTACGAGCAGTATTGCATTCTAGACGTATCGACTGGCGTTTTCGATCACTGTTCGTACAGCCAATCAAACTACGCTTTGGTATTTACCATTAATTGCTAGCCGTATTGGATTTTAGGGGATGGCTGCCAAATTGCTCGTGTATAGCTCGTTCTATCCGTCTGATTTCGATTGGATCGCTCAACAAAATGCCTTCAGGGTTTCTTTAATATCTTCTCTTGATAAGGATCGAATGCTTGCCCGTTGCTTGCGGTCCAGTGTTATTTCAGGCTGCGGTGTTCATAGAAGCCTTGTGCAATATGTCAAACATAGGAACCTCTTCTCTTTTCCACCCTACCTTAATAGGTAGAGTGTACGCGGTACCATGAGCATAGGCAAAAATTGATAAATAATGATACACGCAACTATTTAGTGAAGAAGGAATAATTATTTCGCCCATTACTAACAACTGTCACACTAATACGAAGCACCCAACAGGTAAAGGGAAATCGGTGTTTATCTAGAACTATTTCTTCCTATGATAGTTATAGAATAGATCTCTATGATGATAGAATAATGGCTTTTACACACGATCGCTTGGTGTCGTTTGACCCGATATTATTTCGTTTAGTAGCAGATCATATGCAGAGCCTAAACGATTGTGGGTGGTGGGCTAGGACGACTGATGGGCAGCCTGAGGCGCTCACTGTTTCCAGCGACAGAAACCGTACAATGCGGTGAATGGCATGAAAATATTTGTGGGTACTAGCGTATCGTGGTCGTACTACTAGTAGTAGAGATGGTAAAAGTATTGGCGTCCATCAGATATGGGAGTCACTTCCTCCGCTTGAGGAAGGACGGGTTAGCTGATCGTGCCGGTGAATGCGTCCAAAAGGTAGGCCCAGTTAGTCGCTTCAGTGCACATGAGAATTTACTGGTCCTTCATTTGAACAACGACATGTGCAGCAGCCTATCGAAAGTCGCAGCGATGAACTGGTTGGCGGTACGAAGTCATTGACTGAGTCGCGCCCACTGGAGTAGATTTTGGCCAGGAACCGACGTAGCGCGCAGCCCTAGTACGATACTGCGACGTTGTGCATTGCAGCTCCTGTCTGTGGCCGGCTACGTTAGTAGGTAGTTTCTATTCTACGATATACGACAAAAAGCGTACATTAGTGGTAGGCTTCTTGTTCGATTCTCCCAGCCGCAAGGCCTTTGGTGCGGTCTTCCTGAGGAAGCACGGTCCAGCGTCCTTGCCGTATGGCTTGAACAGCGGGGCAGTGAAAAGTATCAAGAAAACGTCACCCGCCTGTGAGTGAGCAGACTCAGCCCAGAGGAAGACGGGTACGAACAACACCTGACCGGTAATTCCAACTCCCAGGCGTGCTCCCACAGAAACTATAAGTGGCTATGCTACAACCACGAGTACAGCGGACTTAGTTATCTACGATAATTTATTGTTACGTACATCTTTAAACCTCGCACAGAAGCTAAGCGAGATTACACGGCAAAGAGTTACGTTACAAAACCAGTCCAGTAACGTGAACGACTACGGCAGTGCCTTAGAATATGTCTCAGACAAAAAATGTCTCTGACATAACGTTCAGTAGCGTAGGAAACGCAAGGTACTGATCGGACCAGACCATTAGGCGCGCGCCATAATGATCGAGGGACCAGCTTCTTCTATTTGTCTCTACCGGTATGAGTTACATCAAAAGAATGGGCATTCGGCTCTGCAGAATACCCACAAAGCTTAACTGGATTCTCCCGCAGAAGGCAGAAAATTTCGCGTCGCCGTTAAGAAATATAGGGTTTCCCTCAGTGATATAAGAGACTCGATGATTATCAGACGTTTTTGTTTCATGTTAACCTACCCGAGGAAGCAACCCCGAACAATTTGCTCGTGGCCACTATATGGTACAGTCCGCGTGGGACCCGTCTAGCTGAATGGGCTAGGGAGGAGACTGTGTTATCCTTCAGTGAAAGTAATCGAGTAAGAGTCCTGGGTCGCCTTAAAATGGACATCGTCGTTTCGTAACAATGTATTACCCAAATGTTTTTCTCTCGTTTGAATAGGGATAATGGAGAGGAAAATGGCCGTTGCGTTTAAGTTGCATAAGGAAAATAAATGGATGTAGCTTGCATGACCTGGGTTTCATAACGAATAGGAGAAGAGGAATATGGACCCACCTGGTAGATTAATCTGTGTTGAGATGATACATTTCATTTCGACGGCCGGTTGTCAGCGCAATGGAGAACACGTAACTGGAACAGCATCCCTGCCACAAGGAAAATTATTCATCGACAACAGGCGCCCCTCCATTTGGTAAAGAATTTCGAGCGAATCTAGTCATATTCCATTTGCTGTCGGCGTGTCGACAGTTGTCAGTAAATTGCACGTACGATAATGCTAAGACAATACCATAGCCGATAATCGTTCCATAAGGTTTCTGCCGATGTTCATGAGGAAGTTAGCCCGATGAAATATCTGAACGTCATTTTTTGACAAGGTTAGAAACGGTAGCACCGTTTTTGTTTCATGATTCTGGACGATCCGTCGTTATTGTTGTCACCCAAACACTGTCAGCTTTCAGTCAAAACGGGTGCGCTAACCATGACGAGAACGCTGTCAAAGTGCCATCGCCCTCTTACGCTTAATAGTCCACGATCTGTCACAGAGTTTACGTTAATATTATCGCTATACTTGTCGACCTTAGACCGGAATTCGTTATTCCAATACACACAAAGACACGTTTGTATATATATTTATCGTACGCATAAGTGTGTGTGCGTGCGTGCGTGTCTCTACGTGCAAGTGCGAGTTTCATGCAGACTTCTCATCGCAAATATCATTGCGCTCAGCTCCTAGCAACCATTTATAATATTGTACCCCACATAGCAGCCAATTTCATTTGGCATCATTACCGTTTAACAAACAACAAAGCTAGGTCGACTTCTGGTTGTCGACAACGGCTAGTTGCTGTTAACTCATTCTCCGATAGGCGATACGAAGCTAGGTGTAGGTACTTTTCTTACCATCTTGTGTACCACTACGTGGAACGGAGGGCCAAATGCAGAACTGACAGCCAAAAAAAAACATTGGAAAAGCTCCACGCTCGGATCCTGTCGTTTGTGGCTCCTGTTATCGGGGCGGCAGCGCGATAACTTCGTCGGATGGATCGACCAAAGGTAAGCGGGACATGTTAGGCGTCCGGCCCAGGTGTGCGGGAAGGCACCACTGCTGCGCCAAGGAATGTTGTCGTCAAAGTCTCAGCCGGCTGGATTGCTGCAGCTCCTCTTGTTGTCATTGCGGTCGTTGTCAAGCCTCAAGCATCGTTGAAGCCAGCCGCGCTGGCCGGGAGCGTCAAGCTACTTGCGGTAGGGAAAAATTTTCGCACGACGAAAACCGTCAAATCGTACTCTGCCGCCACAGTGGCCACTGCGGCAGGTAGACAGCGCACCGACTCTGCATTCCACAGCTGTGAGTCAACTCACACCGGCAGCGAACATCGGGTATGGCCAAACGACATCAGTAAAAGCATCATCACGAACGCTATAAACAAAAAGAGCGTGAGAACCATCGAGGAAAGCCTCTATCTGACTTTATTTACGCCATTTTCGCAGCGGTAACAACGTCAGCCATCGCAATAGCTACGGCAATCTTCGATCAGCTGAGAGACTAGCGGCGATTGCAGTGCAGCCAAACGGAGCTTATGCTGAGCTGCTGTCACGCTGCGGACCCAACGCTGCGGAGTGGCAACGGCGGCACTTGCTGGCCTTCTACTCGACTCGTTGTTGTCCTTTCTTATATTGAGTGCCTTCACTGCAATCTCCTAACTGCGTTTCGCCATTGCGGTGGCGGTACGCATTCACGCGAGGCAGTCTTCGACATGGACGGAAAAAGACCTACACCCCTTTTTCCCACCCCCCCGATGTCTTCAGTTTTCGGCTGGATCGTCTGCGATTTGGGACGCACTTTTACGCGGTTCACTTAATTCAGCTGAGGCATGCCGTTCTCGAGCTGCCTATTGTCGTCATCGCCGTAGGCCTCACTACCACAGGCTGTTGCACGGTCTACCGGTGCGTGGTGCCCTGTTATTACAATTCAACTTACCGAGCAGTGAGGGACACAGCGGCAAGATTCTCTTTACTCGTACGCCCTGGTACGGTGTGTCCAGCGAAACGCCAAGGAAGCAGCGACTGGGGATTAAGGAAAAAGGTTTGTCACAAGAGAAATTGCCGAACTATTTTTTTAAAACTACTCACTGTTGAAAGAAATTGGCCTATTACATGAGCAAAACACGGTGATTTTACCTATAACCACTATATATATGCATACGCATTACACTAGCGGGTGGAGAAGCAATAGCCACTGTATGATTATGATCTGGCAACATATTGATACATGATGAAGGCAGCACAATTCTTCATCGTGGTCCTCAGGGCTCTGGATGCGCGTGATGGTCGTATGCTTAGTTCATAGTTGTTGTTGTTGTTGCTGTTGAAGACTATTGGCGGCACTTGTTACGGCTGGTGGCCGTGGGGAAACATGGCAAATAGCAGAATCGAACATGTAACAAAGACAGTCCATAAAAATGTTCGCTAATAGGAATATGGCCGTGAGAATCCTGAGTGTCCGCCGACTTCGCAGTTGCCGTCATAAGGGACCTACATTTTGAGTTGATTGGCTCTTGTAAAGCTAAATGGTGATTATTTTCCGCCGAAAAGATCTTTCTAATTAAACATGCGCGTGTATCTTTGTGTCGTTCATGTGATAGTAGACTACAATTCCTGTCGTTATACATACTGTCATGAGCAACGCCGTGCCTCTTATAATAATACCATTTATTATTATTGCTACTTACTTTTGAGACTATACCCGCGCAGTTTTAATTCTTATCTAACAGTTCTTAATCCGCGCAGTGAGAAATGATCGTCATATCTATAACGGACGTCTCAATAAAACAAAACTAATCTGTATATTGTCGCCGATGGCACATTGTGAACATGGAGAATCGGTATGGAGGGCAATCTGTCTGTGCAACCAGATCTAATCGATACTTAATAAGATGAAAAGCAGTGGAATAACGTAAGAGATAAGGACGATGCGGATTATGACAAAGTTCGCATTTTGAAAAAGGGCTCCATTCGTTGTCTGACGACGATCAGTGCACTATCACTCCTGATAAACAACTTAATTCAACATAAGACATATTCAAATAAGTCATTTTCAAAGTCAATTCATAAGTCATATTCAAAGAGACAAAGCCAGTTTAGAAACAAAGATGTCATAGCTCTACTCTCGAATCGGTGCACGTACGTGTCGCGAACAGGGATGCGTACCATGTATTGCTGGAGAACGTTGAAACCATGCCAAATCACAGCCATGATTGAAAATCGATAAAGTGATATTAGAATAACTTCACTTAAGGTAGAACTTGATGCAAGGCCAAGTTTCGTTTGCAGGCTTGACAAATGTAGGTTTTTAGTTTATGTGAGAGCTCACGCGCTGTTCAATAATGGCACGTAGACTAGCCACAGAGTGAGCTCTATAATAGGATATTATAGTGTAGCAAAAGGAAAAATCTCTGTAATCTTCAAAAGTCTGTTGACAGTCTAGCGTTCTAGTCGTTACCATCGTTTTAGGTGCTTCTTTTATGGCCTTAATATTCCTATGTACAATCTTTCCAAAATGATACTATTCTAAAGGCTCAAACAACACACGAATATATCCATCAGTAAATTGACGACTTTGAAGCTGCTCGAACTACTTCATCTCACATCGATTTCTTCACAAAATAGGACTCAAAATTTAAATGTCACTGATGAGAACGACGTTATGCATCGACTTCCACAGATCTGATTAATAACGGTCAATCTAACTCGATCCCAGCGGTAGAAGAAACAGCTGATCTATAAAATATTCTGACGAATGGAAGATTAAAGGAACAACAACCGTGACGCACAAAAACGTCTGAAACAAGTTGACCGCTGACGTTGAGCAACATTCAAAATTCATCGTGAAAGAGGAAAATTTTAAAAACTACAGCGGAGCTAAAGTACGACGCCTGTTTCTAGAAATAACAAAAAAACGAGCATATGTTTAGATAAACTAGAAGAGGCAAATGTCTGTGATCAGAATAGCAAATCTCTGTTTAAGTCGAGAAATCCTAAAGGAGGTGACCGCCAATTATTTTTTCTACCTAATTAATTCGCTTGAAAGAGGCCCACTTCTGCCTAATGAATGACGGTTAGCATTGGGCTTTGCTTGGTACACGGAACACTAAAAAGGTTCCATCCAAGACACTGTTTAATCTGCTTGGGTACATTTTGTATTGAATTGGGTTTTATGGCCAGGATGTCCGTGTCATGTATGCAGCCAATAGTACGGTTAGCTGACTGAGCATTTAGCGGCACTTTCCTCTTTGTCGATTCTGTGATGTCTCTGACGATTTCCTACGTTTGCTTGTACGGATACGTACGTTGTTACTATATAAAACTAAGTATTTGCTGAATTCTTATACACTTATACACATACGTACGTTGGCCTGCCACATACTAACCTTACATACACTATCTAACCCGTCTGAGCAATTAAATTTGATAATGGACTGGACGTCGACTAATTATTAGGAATATGAAGCACATGATTGGCACCCATTATAGAACTTCACATCATTACCTATAATCACTGTACGAAATGAAAACATACTCATGTAGTCAGTAATTGTTGTTCGAGTTTATTAGAAGTTACTGAAATCAGGATTCTTCGGAAGCTTGTTGGCTGTCCTCAGGTTCAAGGTGTCTTCTGGCGTCGAAGCGTCGTCGTTTGACGGCAACAAAGCGCTGTTGCAGGAACAGTTGCGTCTAGGTGAAATGCTGCTTGCGCTTTGAGTATCACCCACCAAAAGCATGACGAAAATGCGAGTAAGATCCATTTAGCTTCATGGCGATGTTCGGAGGTAATTTCTGCCCCTTGTTTTCGTATTCGAAAGCACTTTTGCGACCGACGAAACACACGCTACTCACGGATGTCAGCAGATCAAGTGAGCACTCGCTGCTAGTCCGGAGTTGTCGTTGTGGTAGGTAAAATGAAGAACATTGCGGTAGAGAACTGTTATGGTTATGTTCATTTGTCTCCAAGCACGCTGTTCAACGCGTTGATGTAGTCAATGGCGCCTTGCAACACGTCAAGCGTGCTCGCCCCCTGGTCCTGGAGATCCGCTGGTAGAAGGCGGAGCAGTTGACTGAGGAAGTATTCTTCACCGAGCTGTTCTTCACAGGTTGGAGCTTTGCGGGGCGACGTCGCAAGCGCTAGTTGCTCCATCTCGCGAACTATCATCTCGGACGACACTTGGCAAATCATCGTTATGATTCTTCTTCTGTCAAACGTAACAAAAACCAGGCAAAGCGGTTCGTAGACTAGCTCTACAGGCGGTTGTAAGCGTTAGTAAAGACAGGCAGGATTTTTCGTTGTTTCGAGTTGTCGTTGGGTGCCGCAAAATTAGCACATTTTCTAATTGAGACAGACACAGACTGAGGTGGTGCTGCTCAGACCGTCCTTATATAGGCCAGCCGGTCTCTGCCAGCTCGGGCGACTGAGCGAAGCGCCACCTCTGAACGCGCGGAACGTTGCTCTCTTTTCTTCTCGGGGTAAAGCTCCTGCTGGTGACTTCTCTTTCCCACCATCTCAAAGCGCCAGCGGGGTTCGGTTTGGTTCTATCTGTACCGTTGATGCTGCTGTTGCGGGCGCCGCTGCTCTTCTAGTTGTTGATGCCTAGCATTAGCTACCCACAACGCACGTGTTCAATAGAGTGCCTACCGGTTCGACAGCAGCAGCTGTAACGACGATGAGTGCGGCTGCACGACTCCACGATTCCGCGCGGGCGAGTCCATCAGCGGGCGCAGCTGTGGCTATCGGCGATGCCTTCAGCTGTCGCCGAAGTTCAGACCCCGTTGTGTTGGCCTAGCTAGGCTAAAACAGGCCTGACAGAACTATTGAGTAAATTTTGAACGCCAGTTGGTCAGGAGGAACAGCGAAAAATGCGCTCGAAAGCTTCAGCCGGTCTCGGAATGGCGTAGGCGAGCTTGTTATGATCGTCACGTACGGAGGCCATACGAGTGCTGGTCCTTTGAAAGGTCGTAACAGCGACGGTGACAGCAGAAACAGAGGGGACACTATCGGCAGTGCAGTACAACGCCGAGCAGCAGACGTCGTCACTTGGGTCTCATTCGTCGGGGAAGGAAGGGGATGTTGCGTTGCGTACGTCAATTAACAGTCGTAGCGTTTGCCTAAGATATCCTGTCGGCCTACACAGGACAGCCAAATAGGGCAAGCGATGAAGCAGGCGGACAAATAGCTACTACGTCTAATCAATCGTACCAACAACTAACATGTCCCAAATACACTGTTTGAATCGTCGTCTATTAAGGTAAAGTTACAGCTAAATGCGTGGCTTTAGGTTAGCCACTATCATACACCAAGCCGCCTCTGCGACGGCCTAGCATTCTTGCGCCCTGTGTTATATGGAAATATCTGCCAAGATGACAGTAACCGCAATAAACTTAGTAACCACAGGTGTAACAAACAATAGTATACATGCTAATAACAGCAACCGTACGGCCTGTGAACGTCGTTCAGCTGTTGCCGCTAGTTCAAGTCGGAACGATTTTTTTTTGCGCATGCGCGTACATATTCTCATTACAAAGATTTAATTCGTATTGGATTAATATCTAGCAACGATGTTGCCTAACGCTGTAGCCGATCTTGAAAGATGAATATTTCCTTCCTGACATACAGTGAGTTGGCGTTGCCGACACCGATGCCGGCGTCGTCGCCCTAATTTTCCGTTTCGACCATCTACAGATCTACCATATGTCGAGAAGGAAGGGGGTCTTCATCTCGTTGTTGTTGTTATTGCTGCCGCTGGTCGGGCCTGGTCGTTGTCGCTGTTGCCCTCACGCGTTGTCAGAATTTCGGACAGAAGTTGTCTGCGTTCGTTCGGCTGTTCGACGGGCCTTCGTAGGTGGCGTATGATAGCAGTAACGGCAGAGAACGGACGGTTCCGCGTCACTATAATGGCCGGTGTGTGGTGCTTTAAACAGCGCGGGCGGCGGCGACGGCGACGGCGACGGCAGCTTCAACTGTAGCAAAAGAGCGAAGACGAGTTGAAGAGTTCAGGGTCCGCATTCCAGTGCCAGCTGCCAATTGTTCGCAGGCCAGACATTGATGGCTGACGTTTGGCCTAGGCTTAGTCCGCTCTCTTCACTTCGATAGGATCTTCATCCCGCGATTGTGGTTTAGACCGCCGACTCGATCCAGCGAGCCGGCGCTCTACTGCCCACATTCATGTAATTACTTCGCTGCGGTTGTCCCGTGACGTATGGCACTACGAAAATATAGTCTTCAACCCTGTACAAGACGCTATGATAACAGCGAACCGTCCATTTTCTATTCGGAGCTTGATAGAATATAATGTTGACACCGGCAATGTTGACACACACTCCGTGCTGCGTATGCGCATGTCGCGCAGCGCGCAATGGCCAACTTGATACGATGCCATATGAATTAAGTCCTTTTTCCATAGCTGACAAAAGCGTGAAAATTGTACGAGACAGCTCCAGTCAATTGTTTTCATACTTGTTTTGCATACATACTCGTTTGAATGAAGTAATTAGAATCGTTTTCGAGCATCTAGCTCGTTTCGGTTTACTAGATTTAGTTTGCTAGATAGCTTTTGTGTTCGTTCGATAGGACCTGTTCTTCTGAGATGCCTCCGAATTTGATGGTTTGGCATTGGCAGTAGCGCCGATAGCTTACCTAGTGAATCAAACTAGGGCGTTAGGTTGTTCAGGTCTTCAGATCTTCTGATGCTGTTGCGGGTGCCGTTGGTTCCGTCTATCCATTTAGCGCAGTTCGACCACACAGCAGCGGTTCGATGAACGGTCGGCAAGAAGGCGCCGCCGGCAGCTTCAAAGAGACCACCTGAGCGGCGTTGTCGCTGAACCCGAGTGCGCTTAAAGTAGAAGTCTACATACAAATCCATAGTAGCAAAAGCTCAACAAGAGCAGCAGCAAGAACGGCAGTTATAACAACAACAACAATGAAGGAACACCAGGATTTTTCTGTGGCGCCGACCAGTCGCGCACACACCTTGGCTTTGGCCTGTCGTTGTATCTGCCTGTCTGTCTGTTTAAGCGGACACGAGAAGGATATCGCCAGGGGGTAGCTACTCTCTGGTCTATTTCGGCCTGCAGACTTAACGTTGCGCTGTTTCGTATCGTTACAAGCGACTCCTACCTGGAAGTACCGGTAACGTCAGGGTGGCAGCATAAAAGACGGCAAAACTCGAGTTATATTAGTAGTAGGAGGACAGCGCCTCGCCAGTCAGCATTGTCCGGAGCAAATTCTCGGTTTCGACCGCGTCATACAATCATTTGTCGGCCGATCAATGGGCAACTGGCGACCGAGGGCAGCGTGAGGTCAAATATTGTCTGACCAGCTTCATTCATTGGCTTGAGGGAGCAAGCGCTTAGACGAAACCTTAGAACTTGTGCAAAGTTTCTCTGTTCAAGCCGGCCTGCGATCCATCGACAAGTAGCCGATAATGTTTGGTCTTTGAGTTCATTAAACACCATTAAGCTAACAGGTTTACTTAGTAAGAGTCCGTTCCTGGAGGAGAATCAATCACATACATGGATACTTTATGCCGGGCAAGCCGGTTGAATGATCAATCCCACTTGTATTCCAGCGTTTAGCTTTATATCTCGCTGATACATTGGTGATTTACAAAGTTGCAGCGTATCGATATGGATAGCTGAACGTCAAGTCAGCGATTAGCTGCCAACAGAGTCAAAGCTTGGTAAAAAAGCTAAATATGGACAGGTAATAATTATGGTTAAACGGCCAAACCTTTTTTAATATAGCAGAATAAGCTATTCAGACACAGCATACAAAAGGGACAATTTCGTAGAAGCATCGGTTCATTCGTTTGATATTTTCGTTCAAATTTCGTAGAGGAAAAGCAACGAAAAGCTAGCTATGTGAACAGCCATTGAATCGCGTCCTGTTCGAGGACGACACTCCTCCTGCCTCTGACTTTACCTGCCACAATGTACCGCCCTTCCGTCGTTGATCAGTCTCTTGACAAGCTCATTTGGTCAGATCGACATTTCACGGCTGCAAGAAAGTCGACTCAAGTGTTTCACAGCGAAATTCACAGCGGTTAAATTAGATAGACTGGCAGGCAGGCAGGCGGACTACTTGACAGACATCGTTTTCCAGGAGGACAGATGTCGTGTGACCGCTGTCGTTGGTATAGCCGGCGCCACTGCCACCGCCGCCACCAGAGTTGCGTCCGCCGCGGCTGACGTTCAAAGAAAGCAAAAAGCGCCCTGCTGTGACGCACGAACTTGGAAACGGGCCGATTTCAGGATGAGGCACATAAACCGAAATGGTGGAACCGCCTGAGGAGATGTACTGAGTTACTTCGTGGCACACGGTATTGCTCGGGCCGGAAATGACATATGCCTGTGTGAAAGATGTCGATAGTAACAGCAGTCATAGAGGTACGTGTAGAGATAGAATAAGCCAATTGCGGCTGCAGAGGCAACAGTGGTGAGCGTAGTGCGACACTGTACGGAACCGACCTATTGGTACTGGTTGGCTAGGGTTGCATGGCAGGCTTACAAAATGCGTGCTCACCCTTTATTCATTCTATTGCCTCTTCTGCTTGCCGCTAACACAACAGCATGGTACTGTTGCGGTATTATCGGAGCGGTCCTTCTGGGGCCATATGGGCTAGTCCTTCTCGAGCGGCAGTTGCTTGATTCAGCATTAGTGACAGAACGAGCGAGGAAAGGGGAGACAAACCGACAGCCTGAGCAGCCAATCGTGCTCTGCTACACGACGAGACTGCACTGCACCAAGCAGAGCGATACAGCCAAGTACCTGAATGAAAGAAAGGCTCGGGTGGCCCAGCGGCCAGGCGGAAGGGGCTGGCAGGCCGGGCGGGTGGCCAGCTAGCGCTTTCAACTGGCTGGCTAGTCATGACTAGGCCACTCTGTTCGTATCGGGATGTTCTTCAAGGAGCGGCCTTACTGGCGGTAGCAATCGTCCTAGTAGCGATAGAAGAGGACCAATACTCCAGCTCTCTCTTAGACAGTTGCTGCTACTGCTGCTTTGCCGTAGTTCAAGAGGTATTCGGCGGTGACGGTGGTGATGGTGATGCTGGGAGCAATCAGTAGTAGTAGTGAGTGAGTGACTGACTGATTCGGCATTCGGCGGGGCCTTTCGCCATGCATGCGTTCGTTCCTCTGTAAATGCGGCACAGCAGATGCGACAACATCTGTGAGATCTGCTGTTCTCTCACCGCATCCCCCACAACGAACGCCATTGCTGCGGCAGAGAGCGAAATCGACAGTACAGCCAGCGCTGTCAGCTTGTCTCTGATGTTTGTGAGAGCTCGTGCATGTATAGTCTGTGTGTGAAAGAGAGTCCGAGTTTGAACACCCAAACGAACGAAGTGTCGTTCCAACGTGTCGAGGTCGATAGTGCTATATAACATATTTGTATGCTAGGACCGGTAGCGCCATTGGAACTCCGTCTTTTCTCTCTCTCTCTCTCTCTCTCTCTCTCTCTCTCTCCTTCATTCTGTCGTTCGTTCTCTCGTAACAGAGTGAGTGCCTCAACAGTTCTCCACAGTCGACAATCTCACCGGTCTCCACGAAGATCCCTTGTCTCCATCGACAGATGATCGGGATGCGACATACCATCGTATCCTGATCGTCTGCCAGCGGCGCATCACTCACCGTTAGTAGATGGGGAGTAATGCTTTGCAGAGCAATGGTGCCACTAATTAGATTGACTACTCCTACTACTGACGCCACGGATCGTCCCTGAAAGGAACTCATAGCTGGCTGTATGCACATGGTCGGTAAGCGCACGAACGCTCGCTCAGTAGTAATGCATATATGTAAAGTGCGACCAATGGATAAGGCCGACAAAATGGGAAGTTTAGGAACACCATTCATGACAGAGACCACTAGAGAAGCTCATTGCTGGTAGTAAGCTTCGTTGCAACGCTTTAGTTTACATAGGGGTGAATAAAGAGGACGAAATTTCTTAATGAAATAAACTTCTGTAAACTTTAACACAGGCAGGCAGGCATTAACTGTTCACTAAGGTATGGTTAGGCCAACGACTTACTCACCCGGGGAATTGCTACTGCTGCTTCTGCTCTCGCAGCACAACTGTATCTCTAGCAGAAGAAGTTGTGACGATTACGCGATTATTCTAGGTAGGTGGCATTCAATGACGATGCATTGATGACGCCGTTTGCTAGCTAGGCCAACTTCTTAGCGAGATGAAAATCAAAGCGGAAGTTAGCCATATGACCTGAGATCTGCGTATAGCACAATTCTCGTCGTATTGGCCCAATTGTAGACAGCAGCAGGGCAACGACGAGACGGTAAAGAAGGCATGTGGTCTTGAAGATCTATATACAAATATCTAGCTTTTTCTATATATGCAAAGAAAGGCATCCATATTGTCGCTGGGTGCAGCGGCGGCGACAGCAGCCATTCGTAGCGCGTGCCCTCTATTGTCGTTTTCTATCTTTCATTCTCTACTTTGCGTCTTTTTCTATCGACAATCACCGTCATCAGCCCACTTTTCTGCCTGCCTTCTGCCAGATTGGACTGTCGCAGTCGTCGATCTCTCGACTGCAGCGTCAGTTCGCTCGTGCGGGCGCTAGCGACATGCCTTGAACAAGTAGCCTTCGGTTTTACGCCGTAACATCGGCTATCGGCCATCAACATCGATAGGTCTCCAGGCGGCACGTGTCGGCTGTCATCTAGTAACACGCGCACACAGGGACAAGCGCGTACATTCACAGCCACAGCGGCGAGCAGATATCGGACGAATTGACAGATAAATGCGCGTTCGAACCTGCCGCCGATTTAGAAATACACCACTCGGGGCCGCCCGACAACACTTCTTAGTGGACTTGGTGCGTCCCCGGCAGAACTAGCAATTCGAAATCAACCTTAGGGTGATTTTCAGGTAGTCGCGCAACACACACCGCCGTGGATAATAGGCACGAAAAGAAGCGGATAGAGTGGTCGCGGCAGCACCATCAAAATGACTACGGTCATAAGGAGTGATAAAGTGCCAGTTGTTGTGCCATCGCCGCCGCTGTTGTCGGTGTTGGCGGCGGTGTGATCGTCATAGCCATCGCCATTTAGGTGAAGAGTATTTGGCCTGAGTTAGGTTACTCGTCGTAGCTAGCTAAGAAACAGCCTCGACTAAATATTGAACTATCAGGCCTGATAGTGTGCCGCGGCATGTAGCTAATGCTTCTGCTGCTGCGTTTCGAGCAGATGACTCCCGTTCTTTCTGGATTACTTTGACCTTGTGCTGTTGTCGTTGTATTGCTAGGGCGACTGCTGCTGTTGTTGTTTAGGTCTGCTGGCGTCTGCACTCAATCGGCTTTCATTGGTCGGGTTCACTTCCGATCTCGACCGTTGGACGATGAGTGAGCCCGAGTACTTCCTGGTCCATCTGACCGAGACATTCCTGCAGCTGCTGCTGCCGTGGCTGTAACTGCTCTTCCTGCTGGTATTCTTCTTGCGACTCGGCAGTAAATAGCATCACACTACGAACACAGTTGTCGCCGTCGTCGCTACAACAACAGCCTCCGAACATTTTGTGCTTGTGCTTGTGCCAGCTTGTCCTACACTCGGACACACACATGCACATACGCGCACGCAGATGCACAACCGCTGAATCACAGAGACACACATATATACTGAGTGGAACACATATCAGCTCGCTGCTGTATCGTTTCCTATGGTAAGCTATGACATGCAGAACCGCTGAAAAAGGGTGACCTAGCTGGCAATTGTTCTTGAGGGTCCTATAGTCTTATACATACATATTTAACTGTACGCTTCATAGGAAAAAAGGTGGCTATTATTGTCGCACGACTATTTCTTCGGCTGCAGTGGTTACGTACATTCGGCGCAAGGCCCAGCCGCCTCAGTGTCCCCACAGACGTAGCGTACTCAGACGAATACACCTATATACTATCACACGGAAGAGCTGCTGAACACGGGCTCGACGAAGAATCGGCCGTACGCAGAGCGTCTAGCATGGAGGCCTACGGTGTGGACTGTGTGACTAGCAAAACGGCAGTAGCAATATGAACGACAGCAAACCTCTGATGCTCAGCAGATGTCCTCTCGACTCAGACATCATCGCTAGGGAACCGTCAGAAGCAATCAACCACTTCAGCTGGATAGTATGCTCTTTATATTAACTAGCCGTTGTCGCTGTCGACTGAGCTCGCGCGCTCGGGCAAACTTATGTATTGGCAGGCAGCAAGATACGTACCTACAGCTTTACGATAACCTTACACATATATAGGTAGATCTGTTTGTCTCGAAAATCGTTACGCATGATAGGGACAAAAGTTATCAGTATTATTTATTCGAGTTAGAGAGAGAAACTTCACACGAAAAAATTGCCTGATTGCTTTGGATTCTGTCGGGTGGCATGAAACGCAAAACAGTCAAATGGTACTGGGACCGCATAAGGTTTGCGTTCGAACCGTTGATTATGTTTGCACTACGGAAACTGTGGACCGGTTTTGATGAACTGTTCCAGTTCAAGCAATCTATGAATCGCGGAAAAAATAGAAGGAGGCCGAATGAGGAGCTCTAATGCACTGTGAAAAAGGCAAAATTGCTAGTGGACCCCAATGTCCTGACTATCACGAGCCCACCATCTGGCCCACGAGTTCAGCGAAAACAAACGGCGTAGCCTTCAAGTACTTAACGGCAGCAAATTGTTAGCTTTTACTGATGAATTTTTACCTCTTGTTTTATTTGTTTAGAGGACTGCGCCACACAGACTATTTCAGGCAAGCGAGAAATGATTCGTTTCCCCTTCAGCGTACGAGCGTAGTTGTTGTTTACAACCAGCGGGCAAACCATTTAAAAATGAATACAAAAGAAGACGCAGAGGATGAGCGTTGCATCATTCGTTACATTCCCTTCATTACACAAAATTGAGCCGATACTAGGTCTCTTACGGTATCAATTTTGTCATGCCTAACTCCTATCCTCAGACGCAACTGATCACGCCAACGCACAATTTGATTTGTGTCCATATTAATCCACCATGCTCAGGGGAACGGCTGATCATTCTCGATGGTTCTGCGCCTGTGACGACCCTGCCGATGGTGGAGATTGGTGTCAAAAATGGCTGACGCCGGCACATTCCACCGCTGCGGCGGCGGCGGCGTTCGCCAAGTCGTTGCTTCACAACCCCTCACTACGGCGCTGCCCATTTCTGTCAAGCAACCGGCTGGCACACCTGGGTACACCAACGTAGTGCAGCCGCAACCAATGCTACTGTGCCAAGTAACCCCACTCCCTCATGTCGCCCCCTCCATCCCCACAGGTTTCTTTCTACGGCCGCCGTTCGCTGGCCCAAATGCTGTTCTACGGAAAGCGCCGCAGTGACGTTCACATCTCGTTTTTTCGCTGCTGCTCTACCTGAAGCTTCTTCAAGCTGAGGTTCATATCGATATATCTATATACTTTGTCAGTGGGCAAATAGAGTAGGCATTGATTTGGATCGCGCGCGGAGCACTGCCGCTCAATTACCGTCAGTGCCAAAGGCACAACCAGCGACGATGGAATGTGCTTAGCGAAGCAGTGGTCTAACGGATTTATCGTTCGCTTAAAGTGATAAAGGGAGAGCGCGCTGCCGGTTTGTCTTTAGCTCGGGATCTCTGCTGGTCGCTAGCGTCCTCCTGCTTCTGCCCCTAGCCACTGCTGTTGCTGATACTGCCGACGGCTTCGCTAGCTTAAAGGTAACACAGGTGTGCTCGCCAGCAACGTCGAACAAATATGCGGCGGCGGCGGCGGCAGCAGCAGCAGCGGCGGCCGATCGAAGTACACCAGCTCACTGTCATCGTCGTCGCCGCCGTTGACTGCCACGATGGCCGACGAGGCTACGGCATTCCAAGGGGCTCCATTCCCTCCCCGTCATCCTCCTCCATACTTTTTCTTCTTTTTTTCCTTGCCAAGAAAGGACTTGTGTCTTAAGAAGTACAAGGCGCACGTGAGCAAACGGGCGTTTCTTGTTCGTTCTCATCCGTATCTTCGTCATCATCAACGCCATCATTAGCATCATCGGCTTCGGTAGTATCAGCGGCGTTGTTTGATAAGAACAGCTACGCGCAAGGGCGACGGACTGCCAGCCAGCCAGGCTGAGAGACAATGCTCAGATATTACTAAGCGGCTATTGTGAACAAACACTACGGATAAATTCGTGGCCGGTCATAATACAGCGAGAAAACCACGACGTTGCTCTGGCTAGCTAGACACACGTTCAGTGTTCCATGTTGGTGCGGCAGATCAGCATGGATCCTCGGATGCATGTAACGTGCCAAATGCGGCCAACGAACAAGCGGGCGAGCGACAAAACGGTAGACAGGTCGGAGAGTTAACGCTGCCCACAAACGAAATGTTACCACAGAATTCATGCCATGGGCAGTACCGTCTTCCTTCTAAGCCCTCGCCGACCACCTGGCGGCAAATGATATGCAGATGCACTCTGCATCAACCAAAAAAGAACGCGATCGTTCCCGCTTGAAGATTTGGCTTTATTTTTCAACGAGGTCACAAAAATGCCCAATAAAAGAAAAAGGCAAAAACAGCATAGAACGTAAGTATTTTAGCAGGCCGCAATGGCAAGTCAGCGTTAAAAGTTCCGCTATTTGTGCTCGTGCCCGTACCACGTGATGGTGCTTCTATCTGAGTGTGTAATAACTGTCCGCGCGATCTGAATCACCTCACCGACGCTGTTACGACAACAGAACTGTAAGGCGGTAAATGGCGAGATGAGGCTTGCCAAGCCCAAATTGTCCTTGGCCACTCCTCAACATGACGGCATGCTTTTCGCATGCTTACGAAACTCTGCTATGACGGCCTAGATCAGTGGGTCGTATACCCACTTTATAACACCTGACTGGGTCGTATTAGAAGGGCAGGAGTACGTCAGATCCAGCAAGCAGGTTGGTACTGCATGCTCCTGAAGCTGCTGTTGCTGCCTGCCAAGATGATGCCACAAGAAATCCAACGTCGCCGAACGCTGGGCAGGACACTACGGTCGCTGACCATGTGTTTCTTGGCTCTAGCCCTGACATTGATGTTTATGGCCGACGGCTGACGCTGCTTGACAGTCGTTGCATCCTTTTTTCAATGTATTGTTGTCGTTCGTTCAGTTCAGCTCGAACGACAATGAAAGTAGTCGCGTCTACAGCCAGTTGCTGCAATACCCACGTGAAATGCTGTGCTAACAACAGACGAGGGACGTAGATTTTCATTTCGGGCAGAATGCAGAAATCGTTCGGTAAGCAAAAGACGCCCAGCGCGATCGAGTCACGGGGAAAGCTGGGTTTCTGAATGAAATAAAGGACTTCTCCGCTGTAGTCGCTGTGGTCAAATCAAATAATCATATCTTTAAGACAACATAGCTGGCTTCTAATTACCTCTCAACAACCTCGTGTTGATTATGAATATGCCTTATGAAGAGATTACATACGATCGGTACGTGCTTGGGCACATTTCTATACTATTAGATAGACTTAAATGTAAATCTGACCGTTAAAGCAGTTACTTTCCCTATGAACATTTCGAAACAGCTGCGTTACCGACTCATCCAGTAAACATCACAGGTAACAGTAGCAGCAACAACAACAACAAAAACAGCGATAGTTAAACGAAAAATGGCTTTTCCGAAATTATGTATATCTTTAATGCCCTTCAGCTTTATAAATATCAGCACCTCCCCGTATCTGCGACCACCTCCACAAACCTCCTTCAATTTCCATTTACCTGTCTACTAATAAGCAGCTGAATGTTATTATTACGAATATTTGTCCGTTTTTTTGTCACCATTGCCGCCATCGTTAACTGCTGCGCGATTTCTGCATCCAGCTGCGAGGAGGGCCGGTCTGTGGCATGTTCTGGCATTTGACTTTTGCTTGTTTTTATCCTTTTCATTGTCTGCCGGCTGAAGGCCGTTATCTTCCGCTTACTGTTTTTCCCTACGTATCGCGATTGACAGACGGTACCCAACAGCAACAGCAGCAGCAGCAGCAGCAGCAGCAGCAGTCACAGTAGCTGTGGGAGCAATGTGACGTTTTGTTGGCCGTCTCGTCGCCGTGCGCGCTCGAGATGACGATGGTCATACAGGTGTGAGGAAGCGAACAAATTCCTAGGGGCGCAGGTTGGCGTCTTCTCCCACCTCCACTTCTGGCGTTTGAACGTATTCACCTACAGCCTGCGTTCTTTTCGCTTCTGCTTTAATTCTTTGGCTCGCTATTTTTTGTTATTTCTGCTTGTTGCTACTCCTATTGTTGTTGATTTCGCTAGACGAGCTTAAGCACCGTCAGGGCTGTTACTGGTGTTCTCTGTTGGCCTGTGTGTCTCTATGTATGCCTGCGTTTGTGAGCTTGCGTCTATATGTTCGTATGTGGATCCGTCTATCGACTCCTTTCTGTATGTATGTATGTATGTTGGTGTGAAGATAAAGAAGATCACGGCGGCGCACCACGAGACAGAGAACGAGACAAGGAAGAACTGAAGGCTACCGTAGAATGTCGGTGTCTACGGCAACGACACGTCGCTGTTTCCTCTCGGTGGTGATGATGATGATGATGATGATGACGACGACTGCGACGCCGGAGCACGGTGGCCGCGGTGGCGGTGTCGGTGAGCGACGCTGTTTCCCGGCGTTGTGATACGGTATCGTAGACTGCAAGCAGCAGGAGCAAACAGGCCGCTTTTCGAGTTGTTCGTTGTTGCCGTTGTTGTTGTGGTCATTGTCGTCGTTTACTCGTTCTCATGCGTCGTCCACAGAAGCACTGATACCAACAGTAACATCAGCCGCAGCAGCAGCAAGCCACAAACAGCCGTCAATGCCGCTGCTGAGTCGATACAGGTGTAGAGCCAGACAGTCGGCGCCACTGTGGAATCCGGGAATGAACAGCGCCCTCTCCCGTCGTCATCATAGGTACCTACGATTCAAAGGCTATCCACAGGATCGGCAGCCGGACAGAAGTCCCAGAAGCCTCCGACGTTCGTCGTCGATAGACTCTTGGACGACAGCGGCAACAACAACGATGATGACGACGACGAGAACGACCACCACCACCACCAAAACAACAGCGACAATGGTCGTTGTTCCTACTGTCGCTGCTGTTATGGACGTTGCGACAACGACTGTATTTTCTTTTTGTGCCTCTGTTCACGATCTTCTTAACATATGGCAGCGCCAGTGATGCCGACCGCAATAGCGATGGATAGCAGACGAACAGAAGTGAAGCAGAGCGCACAGGTGGGTATGGAGTTAGTACGCTGGCTGATGGTGCTGTCGATGATGCTGACAGCGGGCGAGAACCCCTTAACCTTGTCATTTAGCAGTACATCGAGCAGGGCAACCGTAGCAACAAAAACAACGACAGTCATTTGGCAACTGTCGGATTGACGATAGCAATAGACAACTGTAAAAAGCAGCATTATTGATAAACTCGAGCATACATTACACACGTTTGTTTCTATTCGACTGCGAGTGGCTCAGGGTAGGGGCTTAGACGGCATGATTCATTGGTTTTGGTGCCTAATCCTAGTACCGAAAAGCGGCGACATCAAATCGAGGAACTCACTATCAGTGGTATTAAAGCTTTATAAATCGTAGGCCCATGACTTGAAACTGGACAGTCCTAGAAAGGATCTAGCTGAAAAAGGACTTCTACGACGCTCGGTGGCCAGGCTTTCGAAGTAGTGAGATCACTACGATATACTAATATTGGAAAAGGAACATTTCCAGTTGTCGTATCCAAAGCAATGATTATGATACGGTCTGTACCCTATCGCAGAGCTCACTTAGAATATTAGTTCTATTCTCAACTTGGATCTGATTACACGCATTGCTGAAGTGTTGTAAAGGGCAAACAAGCTACATAGCGTCGTCAAACAACCCGGTGTTCCCGTTCCACTTTGGGACCTTGTCATTCTTTTCACATGCTTGTATTGGTATAAATTAGAGTGCCTTTATCTAAAACAGCGCATTGACGCATTTTAAAACAGGCTTCCCGAGGTGTCCTGCTGGAGTAATTATAAATCGGCTGTAAAAGAGTGAAAAGTTAGAGAAACATAATAAATCGTTGTCTTCGTCAATGCTCGATTTGCTCACAATTTATAGGTCTACGAGGGTGCTTTTCCCGTGTGTAAGTGAATGCGATGAAAGTTCTGAAAGTTGACGAAGCAGACACGAATGGTAACGTACTATGCGGAGCAAACGTTCGAAGGAGGGTTGGTTATATCCCTACGTGGGTGATGATCACAATGTCTTTTGGCCTATAGCTGTTACTGGAACGTAAATAAACAAGGCGGCCAAAATAGCAGCAAAAATAGATGCTGTAACACAACAGCATCAGGCTATACAGTCATAGCTGTACGGTATACACAGATGGGTCGTAGCCGATTGTCAGCGTAGGTGCGATACGGTATAGCCTGCTACAAAGATTCATCACAAAATACAAAACGAAGGTCCAAGACGATACACCTGATCTCGAATGGCATTTGAACACCAGCAGGACAGACCGCGAAGCCCCCTCCGTTTCACCCTGCTTCGATTATCGCGGCCAGTACTGCTGCTGCCACTACTGTTGTTAAAACAACGGCAGTGCCGACAGCGCTCCGAGCAAGATCCGGCCGGTTTAGACAGCCGATGCTGCCGCTGCCACCACGTTAGGGTACCTCGTCACGGCCATTGGCCGTTTGCAGCGGCAGCCAACTTGATACAAACATCGGCCACACACAGACCCAAAACTCACGGATGGATTGTAAGTAGTTAGATTTATACAATGTTTGTATTACACAAATACACGTTCATATGTAGAACGTGTGAATCTAAGTGGAAGCCTAGAAAGGAGCAGAAGTATACACAGGCAAGGCCAGGTGTGTAGTGTTGCTACCGCTCAGGAAAACCGCTAACAACAACGGGTTTGTCCAAGACAGCTAATGCTAATCTGCACGCTGACATTCGTCCTATGCGTATAAAAGGTGTGGCAGATGTATTTGTCTTCAGATGCATCCCGATATGTTTACAATCGATTCATTTTTTGGTGTATCTTCAACAGGACTCCACTTCGTAGAACGCAGAAACAGACAGCACAATAGAGATACTAACATACAAAGCAAAGCTTTATTAGCTTCGGGTCGTTCTACTCTCATTAACGCATAGGGCAAATGGTTTTTAGTGTTGAAAAGGGGCTAAATGTAGAAAATGTTTTTTATTTGCAACATTCGCCCGCAAGTACTTTTGCCCAGTACAGGGGATCCCTTTGGCTTAAAATTTTCGCGCGTACAAATCGCGCATTTGTTCAGTAGGGACAAGTTCGCACGAAGTATTACAACGCTATTGAGAAGAGACGCTAAGAGAATTGTTTGTGCTTCATTAGCTTCATTCCTCTGGCCGACTTTGTTTTCTAATGTTGCTAACAGTTGGTAGACGGATTTCAATGGCAACTGCCTATGGGAGAAGTCGACCAAATCTCGTGTCGCACTCAACGCACGCATGAGTGTTACTTGGACGCAAATCCAACGGAAGAAACACGCCGCTAATAGCGATCGTAGCTTTTTTGCGACCTGCTCTTTTTCCAATAGGGGAAAGGTGAAGGAGTGCCAGGCAAAAGGTCTAAAGGTCAATTGGCAAAATTAGCCGTTAGCTACTGAGAATGCAACGAAGCAAAGTAAAGGTTCATTATGCCTTATTTTATATAACACCCTCGGGTTCAGCGGTTTCATATCTGGAACTCCTGGAACGTCGAGGTTGGTCGGGCATTATAGTCGCTTTCAGAGCGATGTCCTGACTTTTCGATGACCTGTTCAAATCGTAACGGCCATTTTTTTTTCATTAAACTAATAATTAATTAAACGAAAAAAATGTTCTAGTCGTATGAATATGAAAAAGAGTACTTACTTATTAAGGGTTGCTACAGATGAGCTCCCAATGTTTTTCAAAATATGTTCCCGTGTGAGAGCGGACGCATTGAGGCATACAATAGTTACTGATAGACGTGGTACAGCGCCTTCTCGAAATCTACGGATAAACAACTTCTGGAACATAGGTAGAAAATTGGTCTGGTACGAACAATTGTTTTCGTCTCTAATAGATATGTGGCACATTTAGTGGTGACACACACTTATTAAAGTATCTTTAAAACGTTTCTAACTTGATCTCAACATCATTCAAGCTTTAAAAGAACGAACGAACCTAACAGTCTGATGGATGAGTAATATTAGCAAGATGTCGTAAAATACATAAATCATGTATTTTCTCTACTTGTTAATAGCTCACCGCAAAACGACGGTAACTGTTTAAGTACCTACCTTCTTCAAGTTTTCATTAACTGACGTCTGCGGCTTGGCGCACGCGCGAATCTTGCTAGCGAAGCTCTGTATCAAATAAATCCCTATGAGCAATGCGCGTTTTTGATTGGTTTAAGTAATTTTACATGCAAGTAACTCGCAACATTGCCAATCTAGCATACTGTGCAGGTTTCGAGTAACAAGGGCCTTAGTACTGGCTGATAGTATCCAGTGTTATCCTCGGTCTTACTGGCATAAGCTGTTTCAGCCGTCACACGCAAACGAACCTACCGGGTGCCGGCCAATATATACAAAGGTTTGATAGACAACATTAGATAGCGGTGCCCCCATCTCGGAGTATCAGAGCTACATGAACATCTGTGGAACATCACCACACATTGCGTCTGGTCAACTTAGCGCAACAGACCCTGCCTTCTTGTTCTTGGTTTTTTCCTTGTTTCTACGGGCGCTCCCTGCTAGCGACTTGGACTTCGTTTTCCACCGAAGACAGTCGTGCAGCCTTGCCCTCCTCAGATTCACTGGGTCAATATCATCTGGCAACTCTTACTTTCTTCTGTGCGTAATGCATGAGCCCGGAATATGTATATAACATTATTTCGCGCCGCCGCTGCAACCACGACTTGTGTTTCGTCCACCCTTCTCTGCCTGTTTTCTCCGTTAGCGCTCTCCGTACTGGCAGACTCTTGCAGCCTGTCTCTTTCTCTGCTGCCTATGGTTTTTTTTTTATTAAATAGGTGCGCTCAATGCGCGCTCGTCGGTTATACTGAAAGATCTAGCAGCATCCCGATCTTGCGGTCACTTAGATGGAAGCGAGACTCGCTGACAGGGCACTGGGAACTGGTCGAACGAGCAGTAACAACGGCGGAGCCTCATTTCCATCTTGTAATCTGTAACGCCGTCTTATGGTATTCTTTTATTTGCGCTGCTCCGATTCTTGAGATCTCTAGTGAAGCAGCTTTTCAACAGTATTATGTTGTACTCGAATGGCGACACCCGAAAATGATTCTCACCAGGCCTCTCATAAACGCACGTGTTCCCGCTGCTGATCCTAAGTGTCGATATTTTAGTATTCGTGGACGGGTTCTCCCGTCTGGGAATGTTTTCTTAGCCAAATGCCGCCAATATTACCCCTCGGATGTCTCTCCTGCTCTCCAGTGGATTGGCCGTCTTTTGCTAGAAAGAAAGCTTATTCCGACACGAGTAGCCGTCCAGTCGTTCCATGCCGTCCGTGCACGGGGGTACACAAGGGGAAGCACAGAGAAGTTAATGAAACTGATTTTTCTATTGTTTATAGCTTGTTTCAGCTGGCTTCTTTAATCGTTGCAGCTTGCAGTTTTTACCCAGTTAGAGTGGAGAGATTTTAGGATTTTCTAAGCAAGCAAGTGTATCAATTTGCATAGAGCTTAGCTTAACGATGCAATGGGTCTACTTGAATCTAGTACGGATTTTCATATTTAATTCAATGGAAATAAATTGTCTTGGCAAGGAAAAATCTATAATTTTTTATTGTTTGTATTTCTTATATTAGTCTTTAAAATTTGTAGTAAATGATAAAATAGATATCATTTGCAATCAGAGCATTTATAAAAATCCAAGAAAATTCTAACTTATAGCTGTTTTTTTCACGGAACGCAACATCGTTTTTTTCTGACTATTAAAGCAGCACCACGTCAAGCGACCAAATAAGGTCGAATATATTCCAGGTGTAGTCTTATGAAGTATTTGAGGTTCTTATACGAAAAGGGCGAACAAAAGTTCTATACGGTATTGCATTGATACATCCGCATGCAAATCCAATGCTGACAGCGTCAAGAGCTTCAAGAGTCTGCTTTGCCTTCGTTTGTTGTCCCACGACTCGTTTTTGCGTGAAGTTGTTTCAATTGTCAGTATCGAAAGAAGCAGTTTTACGTATAAAAGCTAGCTACAAATAGGGGTCATGCTTAACGATAACTAGAAAGCCGCAATATTCAACTCCCAATTAGGGCTAAGTAATCTCTAATTGGTAATTTCACAATTAACCACTGCATTTTCTACAAGTCGCGTTTGCTGTAGAACGTTTTGTCAGCGCCTGGTACAATTCTAGGGAGTGGCTTGTCAATCTATTCCTTCGTTAGGTAATAAGCGGACTTCTACAATTCGAATGGTACCTTTTTGCGTTAGGTTACAAAACGTTCCGGTCACAGTCCTTCAGAGATCCTCTAACCGCTGCTGAAATCTTCGACCGAACCACGGGACGTGTCGAGGACGCCATCCCTTTTTGGTGCCTTGGCTAGTTGCTGCTGCTGCTGCTGTTGTTGTTAATATTGTTATCGGTAGGGTACGCGCATTCCAAGGAGCATTGAAGGGACTGTGAGAGATCTGCTGCGTGGTGCAGTCGGCCCAGCCGGACCTGTTCTCACGGCGGATTTGGTGATGCTTGTCGACGAGCCAGCAGCGCCCTTAATATCGCTACGGGCCCGTTACAACGGTATTGGCCGCCAGGCAAAACTGCCCCTTGGCCTTCTTTGTAGGAAGAACGAGGACGAAGGAGAGAGATAAAGAGGGAAATGGGGACGAGAAAACAACGGAAGTTGAGGACCTCCTCACACTCCATTAACGAAAGAAGTGCCTCCCAGCTTCGTTCAGCCACTTGTTCTTGCCCCAAGCTCTCTCCCATCCGGAGAAGCCTCGGTGTGTCTGTGCCTGAGGCCAGTGCGGCGAGCGCCGGTAGGGAACGCCGACTGCTTGCCTTGCTCTCACCCCCGTGCCCCTAAATCCTGCAGCCGTCCCGACAGTAAGACGAGTATGCTTTCCCTACCTTGCCCTTTTTCCTGTGTTTCCGCTTCTCTCGTGCTTTCCTAGGTGCCTTTGCCCCTGCCCTCATCACCTCCATAGGCACGTTCCCGTGCACTGAGCGGCGAACATGCAAATATTAACATTCGCATCATAGATACGCATAGAAGAAATTCACACTCACGGTAACCGACACATCCATCGTCGGGCCATTAGGCGTTCAAATCGCTTACGAGGCTCAGCTTTGAATCCAGTTCAAACTTGAACCTAGTTTTAGCGGCCTTTGCCAAACGTACGGATATATTCGTGGACAGAAAGCTGTATGGCGTACAGAAACCACAGACAAAGGTAAATTTTCAAAGCAAACTGAAAGCATCGAAAAAAGGGTTAAGCAAAGAGCGTATGACGTAGCCATATGTGACGAACGCGCTGTGATTACATAACCTTCGTGAAGACTAAGCCGTTCGAGATAGCTGGATAAAACGCACAATTTTACTCATTAAACCAACGTCAAGCATTAAACCTAGCTATTCGTTCGATTCCGAAACGGATATACTCTAACAAACTTCCGTAACAGCGTTTGGGTGAAACACGAAGCTTAGGTGAAAATCCTATACATGCTCATGGCAGCCATCTCTAAATGTGTATACAAACATCGAATAGTAGTTATATATGGAGAAACTTACGCTCGTCATCCGTTTACCGAACTTACTACGACTAATAGAGCGTTTGGTTCGTTATTAAGCTAAACAATTACGGAATCACGGAGAACAATCGTGTAACGAAACAATCCTAGAGGTAGATTTTGCTTTAGGCGTTACTTGAGAGATCTGAGAAGAAATTTACATTTTCGCGAAACGTAATCTTTAGTCCGATCGAACGTCACTGTTTAAATAGCTAAAAGGAACAAGCCTAAACGTTCAGTAAACACTTTATAGCACATAGATTTTAATATGTAGAAGGGCAAAATCTTACAAGAAGGATATTTATGTACCCGACTTGGTTTTTGCCACAGAATAACTTAGACGAGATGCATTAATACTTACTTTCACATCTATAATTCTCTAGAGGACCTAACCTAATTGTTTATTTTACATATTTTCTCTGAAGACATTCCTCGCAAAGCCCTATTACATTGTAGGTGAATATTTATAGTTAGCCTACCGCCTAATACGAGAATTACATTGAATCAGACTGGGGTAACAAAAATCGTGTCGCCTCGTCATATCAAGACGACTTCATGCATAGAAAAGAAAACTGTTGGTTACATGCATGCTCTAAAATGATTTCTATTAAAAACGCATGACTGTCTAACGAATTTTCTTTATTTACACCAGATGTTACGGAAATCGGCTGTTAAATGCGGAGAAGGTTTGTTAGCCACTTTTAATTTCGGCGTAACACGTTAATGCTCTGTTTGACGTCGATACCCTGTCCGATCCGGTTATGACAGATTTAGCGAAGGCCTTAGTTACTGAAATAAGTGATGAGGTCACCCGGCATAGATTGTATCGACAGCCACATCAGTCTTTTTGTCGTAAAATACACGTGAATCTGCGAACTAAGCTCATATTCACGCACTTTTGGGGTAAATGCACCCTCGTGAAAATTCTATGGGTATTCTCTACCCCTGTATTCACATCGCGCACTAATTTCCATTGGGATGTACTTCTTGTCTTCAAGATTCGAATACTTTATACGTTCCTCAATAATTCTTCAGCATCTTGGTTAGTTCATAGATGTAATCGATAGCATGTTGTAGCACTTCGAGGTTGGTACTTTGCTGCGCAGATAAACCTAGCACCTGCGTGAGCTTGTGCAGGGCGGCCATCGAGTCTTCGTCTAGCTCCATCTGCAGCGACTGCAGCTTCTGGCAGAGAATATCGAACGAATTTTGTTGCTGTATCTGACGCAGACGGTCGAGTTTCACTAGACGCTCCTTGCTTGCTTGTTTCCTGGCCGATAGGCGAACGAAAAACGAACGCTATTGCACTGAGTCTGCTCACGCTCGTGTGTACTCGTCATCCGATCGTTTTCAAATGATCGTGTGAAAGACGGAGTTGGTTATTTATACTGAATTTTCGAACTGTGCTACTAACTCACCCAGTCATCGCTCCATCCGCGCGTCCGCTCTCACACACTCGAAGAGAATGACCTCGGATATCGGCGCTTTCAGCGTTGTTCAGCAAGGCATGCTTTGCTGGTTGGCTAGATGGCTCATAGAGTCATAGGAGACTCGAAAACTTGCAGTAGTAGTGCGGCAGTGATGGACCCCAATATACCTACACTATATTCGTTCATAGCAACGACAGCAGCATCTCTGTCGCTGAGGCTCTGTACCGCTGCTCCCAAGTTGAGGCTGCTACGAGATCTTCTCGGAGGCGAGTGCACGTGTTCGTGCAGCTGTGTCGGCGCTGCTTTGCCTGTTCTATCCGTCGCTACCGATGCGGCTGGCGCTTCTCCCACTAGTCACAGTCACTGCTACCACCGCCCATACTCTTGCTTAGGCCAACTAGCGTATCCGACCGACCAAGTAAACTGCCGTGGGATGTAAGACAGTCAAAAGTGCTGCTGTGGCCGATGCCGCTGACATAGGCCAACTGGCACAAGCAAGCTGCTTATTGCAGCAGCAGCAGCAGCAGCAGCCTATGTAAGGAGCAGAGCATATGCTCCTTTCAATTCGGTTATTTGCCGTTGTTGTTGTCATCGCAGCCACAGCAGCAGTCGTCCTCATACTATGTCTATTTACTAGCCAATAACTTCCTCGTTCAGCTCTTGCTGTTTCAGGCCTGGGAAACTTGCGTAAGGACAGATGAGTCTAACCGGTAGGCGCGCAGCTTGAAGGGTCATATGGCTAGCGTAATGAATACCAGAGCTGAAGGGCAATCTGCTAGATATACTACTACCATCTGAAAAAAGAGCTGGACTGCTGAACTGTTTTAACTGTCTGTTACTCGATCGACAGTTGCATTTGGCAGCTGGCCAAGAGCTTATGCCTGTACAACTCCATATCCATGGTCGTTGCTATATCAATGCCTAGCCAGGACAGTTGCTAGCTTTATTGACGAATGGCGAACCTATCAGCTATAGACGCATCTATGTTCTAGCACAGGCTAACAGATACTGCTAACGGGGGTAGTAGCAGCCACAGATGTCTTCGCGTAATCATATCGGCCAAAGACCTACTTTCAATCAACTAAGCTACAGAGTACTAGCCTGGGACTAGAGACGACCAATGTAAAATAAACACTTGTCCCCTTCCATCCATTTCGTTCCAGGCTTAATTTTAAAACAAACCTCGTGCATTCCAGCTTCAGGAGTAGTAGTAGTAGTAGTAGTAGTTTCGACAGGTCCTTGAAGCACTGCTAGAACAGCGGTACTGAGGCCTGTCGTACAAGAGACAGCGAAAAGAGTAAGCAGTCATGGAAAAGTAACAGCTCTTCTAATTTTCCCTGCTTGAAACGATTCATCTAACCTACTACATTTTCCGTACTTACGCTTGATTTAGTATTTCGCTTGTTGGCATTTTTTGTTTGGTGTAGTCCAAGTTAGGACACGATTACAGTCGTCTTTTTCTGTCGGGGCGTGTATTTATATATTCCGCAAGCGATTTAATGTGAGATGCATAACGTGTCGCTAATCGGGATCATCTTACGTATCTTGATAAAGACCAGTGCCCAAAAAATAGTTGCATTCTCACCGTCAGCGGCCTTGGCGGCCTCCGAAATCGTAGTGCTGCAGTAACACCATCAACGATACCAGCGGCCAAAGAGGATTAAGACAAGAAACAGTTCTCGAGATTGAACCCTCACACACACAGAGACATTTACTTGACATCCTCTAGTACAAAAAACTACCCCCTTCCTTCCCCCCACCCCACAAGTGACGCATTTCATGTCTCAGCTAGCAGACCACTTTCTGGTATAACCTACGAAAAAATCCTGTCGATCTGGATGTCTAGTAGTGGATCTGTGTAGAACGTGTCATTGACTCATGCTGCCTCATTCAACCAGATATTTGTAGAAAATAGTGGACAAAGACGATGTCTGCGGATGCTAAGTATTAGCCTGTTAGGCTCATCACGCTGAGCCACCGACTATTATCGCAAACAACCAGGCCGAGCAAGAGTGATCGTTACGAAGCTGACTGACCATAACACGTTACAGGTTAGCTGCTAACGTGCGTATATTTTTCACAGCAGTCGACTTTGGCCAGTCAGCCTTTTCCAAGTCGACCGAACAGAGGTCGAAGGCGGGGGCCAGTAGCGTAGTCGGGTACTGTAACATATTATTGATGCTGCTCGTACATTAGTGATGTGGCGGCATTCGATATTTGTCAGGCGGGAATCCATGATTGAAGGCCTGGGAAGGCGCCGCTAAGGCGGGATTCAGCCGGCCTCTTGATACCTAGATGTCAACGACCACCGGATTTCTGTTGCTGTCTATATTGAGGACGTCTACTTCACACCTCGTCGTGTCTTCGTGCTCTTTCTTACTCCTCCTCATTCTATTGACTAAGCCTCACCGTTCCGTCGATCAGACAAATGAATGCTGAACCTGTACGAAGTTTACTAGGTACCGGTTAGCGGCATGCTTTTGACTAGAAGAATCTCAGATCATAATGCTCAACGTACCGAACCTGTATTCCGCCGTGGCCATCACACCTCGATCATTTTGTCCGCCCCCGCCCCCGCCCTTGCTGATTGCTGCGCCCGCTTTCATAGACAGCGATTTTTTTTGTATTGGTATTTGTAGCTGGGCTCATCAGCCTTGTCGTTAGCCCCCTTCTTTTTACTGGATCTGATTTTTACTCGTTGTTAGACGTTCGGCTGGCTTCGTACCGTGGGCGAGCTCGCTTCACCTCGCCACATGTATGAATGGATCTAGAAAGTAAAGTATAATCTACGAGTGAATGAATAACGTTTACTATGAGACACCACGTACGCTACTATGTGCTCATCGCAGTGACATTGTATTGTAGTTTCCGTTGTTTGTGGTTAGACGCACAAAGCGTCGCGCCTACGATCAGCTGTGGTCACGGATAGCGATGACGTGTACATCGCAAATAAAATCACAAAGCAATGAAAGCGGAGACGCCGTGTCGTCAATGGCGATAGCTGTGTCCCGTGCGAACAACACTGCTGACTCCAGTCAGCCCCCTAAATTGACGCCGCCATTCCGCCGGAATAGCGAGCGCGATTTGCTCTAGCTAATACAGCAGACGTAAACAGGTCTCAAACTATGTGCACGTGCGCACGGATTCAGCCAACAGCAGTTAGCTTCTATTTGACTGTGAGCCCGTCCCGTACAAGTATAGGTAGAACGACCTAAGCACCGAACTGAGCGCCTTAGTCAAGGTCAACTACTATGTTAACTATTTGTTCAACTGTAACACAGTAGAGAGCGAAACACGATCTAACCCAGCTAATATTGCCTTAGTGCCGCTTTCATTCTTTCACTGTCATCGTCGTTGTCGCCTTCGCCTCTCGTAGCTTCGTTCCCCCTAAATCAGCATCGATTGAGCTTGACCCACCAGCCTCGTTTACTACTCTAGTGTATCTGTATACAGAACGAACGGAACTGCGGACTGGGGTGAACGGATACGAATGATTGCACTAAGTCGCACCAACTATCAACACGATCAGTGGGATGAGAGGGGTGGCGAGGGTTGGGAAACTGCCCAATAGTTCAACGGCGAGCTTCCCAGAAAGCGGCTCGGAATCAAAGCGGCTTTAAGTGCCAAATCGAGCCACCTGAGAAGAAAAACAAGTCTGCCCATCTCGGTGCCTGCCTGGCTGCTTTCCTTCGCGAACGAATTAAGAATCCGAAATCCAGGCCGAACCTGAGAAGGTACGTAAGCAGGCTCGCTGAAATCGTTTAAGCACATTGACATGATTCGAAAGTGGCCGCCAAAGTGGCGCCTACGCATGTTTACAAGCCAATACACCATTAACATTCTGTTGCGGATGCGTTGACGACCGACACAGCAGAAACTAAACAGGTTTACTCTGCGCCCTTCCCCCGTTGACTGGCTCGCCGGCCATAAGTCTTCGCAGTGTTAATGCTGCGCAAAGGTGAGCGAGGTTAAGCAAGTGAACTTGAGAACGGGGAAAAACAAACCAAGCAAGATGAATGAGACGACGAAGTGTTCATACACACAAACAGCCAAGATCGTTTTAAGTGGGCTGCACTTCGGTGTGAAGTTAGTAGGTCTACGGAAACACTTTGCTCATAATCAGGATTCATCTGCTGAAAGACTGGTACTGCTGATTAATTTGTCGCCGTTCTGGACATCAAAATTACGTCACGAACTACAAAGAGGAAAAGAATCAACGGGCGCCGAAAGGAGGCCAGCTTGTTTTATGTTTGGTAAAGAAAAGGAGGCCGTCGTGGCTTTTTGTCATTTTATCGGGATGATGCCAAATTCATGTCGCATCTATTAGAATTTCCACGGCTGTGGGATAAGTATTCTGTTCCATAAAGTTACGTTTGGGTATGTACATCCCGGTTCTGCCTATTAGCGAAATCGCTGGATGGCACCGACTGCCAATCTGATCTTGATTCACAACGGCTAATGGACCCTTATAGGCGATGATGATCACCATCATGTCACTAGTTATTACTAAAGCTAATTGATTTCCTAGGCTATTTAAGTCGAAGTCTTCTCGACCCAGTTGAACGGCCAGATTGAGCTGTCTGTCTGCCAGCTCCCAGCCCTGAGCCTCTTTTAGGCTGTATATTCAATGGACACTACCTTTTTTATTGACCCTTTAGTTTTTTTGTCAAGGGCTTTTCTGACGTTTGTCGATCGCGACGGCGGGCACGGCTGACAGTGAAGCCATCCCAAATAATCACAACGACTTGCGAATGAACTAAATTGTGCTTGAATCTGAAACATGAAAGCTCTGAGAAGCCTCAACGGCCGCTCTGAGCGGTAAGACGTCTTTTACAAGTCACAGAGGTGCCTACTTATTAACCGGGAAATCGTCCTGACCGGTGACAGGGATCGGGCGAACATTGCGAATATTGCTAATGATTATTATAATTCAATGATACCGCCGATAGATCAATCAAAACGCATCAAACGTTCGGGTATAACTCTGCTTATACAAAATACCTAATAGAAATTCACGTAAAAAAAAAAGAAATTCATAAACAGAATCGCTAATTTGTTAAATCCTGTACTACAAATAATTCAATAGAATCGACCATATTCTAACTAATGGAACATGATAGACGAAACGTTCGAAATGGAAGGCCGTAAGCTAAAGGTGGCAGAGGGGCCAATCTAACTATTACGTTGTGTTTCATGGCATGTTTATAAGGTCTTGATTTCGGGATAGTTTTGATGATCCCAACTCGTAACTCGCCATAGTAATTATCGATGCCAGGTTTGCTATAAAATAACAAATCAGGCAAAGTAACAGTTGGGATCTTATTGGCCTGTATTGACCCTATTCTTCAAAATGCAGCATCAATTAGATCATCGATAAGGTTAGAAATGTTAATATGTTGCCCTAGGTGCCCCCCCCCCCCCCCATTTTCCAAACTCTATTCTCTACATACGTGCGTTTTACTAACCATGGAAACGGCTACAAAGCGTGTGTTGAACTTGGCTCCTGTGCTGAAGAGCGATCTCTAGCTAGCTGGCGCGCCTTCTGAAGGCAATGACTCACGACCCCGTGAAGGACAGGTGAACAGGTATAACTACCCGATAGGCCATTCGGCTACCCTCTAGTTTTGGCGCCCCTTATATATAGCCAGCAACCCGGTAAGATGGCATGCAGTTCAATGCATCTACTGTTCTATTCCTAAGGTCGTGAGAACGAATTTGAGCATTCTTCGACCCGCGCTGAACACCACCTGCCTGCAGGTGGCATCTAGTACACATTGAAGTTTCGAACAGAGCAGGCGAATCAGATTAAGGCGTAGTATTAAATACTACAATGGCCCCCACTCGCGAAGTGTTAGTATTTGAAATGAAATGTCAGACGAAGGAATCTAAACACAATATAGGTTGTAGCAAATAAATCACTACGGCTCTACGTGATCATTAATTACGCAGATACATAGCATATATTTATTTATCTCCGCCATAAGACTTTTTGCAGTGAAGACCAGTTGCGGAAATTCAAAAAAACGCTAATGAAGTCCACCCTAAACGGTAGTTATTCAATTCAACTGGCCAAGTTTAGTTCACAGTGTTACGGCGCTTTTTTTGTCGTTTTCCCTCAGTAGATTTCTCACTTCTCGCTCGTTAGCTTGTGAAGCAAGAAGCTGATTCCGCTACACGTAAAAAGATACGTAATAAACGTTTGAATCATGGTATAATTACCGCATGATGCGCACAATGACACGTTAAGCTATTGTGTGCATTCGATGATCCGTTTTGATCATTTAACCTGGGTGACCTGGCCGCGCAGAAGTCGTTGCCTCTGATTACAGGCTAACCACACCACACAAATCTTTTTGTTTCGCTCGATTATCTTCGCCTTGAAACTGTCGCTTTTTGATTCTCACCGACGACCGTGATGGGTCTATGCAGATATGCGACCAGTATCTATCTGCCAATAAGGCAACAACTATCAGGAAGGAGTATTATGACCGGCCACTCTGTATACTGTCGCTAGCGAGCTGTTGCTGGACGTCTCCCGTACGCCGCACTCATGCCGCTGCCCATTCTTTCTGCCTGTCCGTGTGCGCTAGAAAACGAACTAAAGTGCGAAGAAGAGCAAAGGAGAGAATCCCATTGAAAGAACATCACCGACGACGCGACGCCACTGGTGCCGCCGCCTGCCGACAGCGTCGGCTGCTCAACGACTAGTTGGCGGTTCGATGAGAAACAGACCGCTCTCCGAATCAGCTCCTCTCTTGCTAGTTCCAAAGTGGTCAAACAGTGCCGCACGTGCAAGGCCGTCCGTTATGACAACAACAAGCAACAAACAACTAGTACTAGCAACTGTGCCTTTCTAGCTTTCCGTCTATCTCGGCCTCGGACAACAACGACCCTGACGACGACGACGGGCAGGGTCCAACTCAACCGGCAGGAGATGCTAGTTGTTGTTTTCACGCGTTCGCTGCCACTCGTTGTACTTGCCTGGTTCGATGGCCAGCTCGCAAACAAGCGGGCGGCGCGGATCCCGGCGGTACTCGCCTGCCCAGGTGTACGCCGAGACTGCTGGCGCCGTTTTTCGAAGAAGCGTCTGCGACTGCGGAGAGTCAGAGGAATTAGAATCACCCATAGACACACACACACGCCCAGAGGTGCACGGACAGAAAGCCAGACTTGCCCACACAAACACAGATAGGTACACACATACCATCTATAATAGTTCATGTATATGGCGGCTATCAGCACCACTGAACGCGAAAATGCCACTGCCGATCGCCGCTGGCACTGGCTACGGGCGGATTCCATTCGGAACTATTGGGGTGGTTCGGCAAGTAGATGCAGGGCACCAAGGGATGGGGCCGGTAGGATTGCGGAGGGTAGCAGATCAGCGAGTATAGAAATGTACTTATACGTGTCCGATATACACGAGTTGACGAACGACGATAGGGAAAGAGACTGACTACGACCCCTAATACAGATTGGTCTCAACGACCGAACTTCTGATCGCTGAATATAATTGGTGATAGTCGCTGGCCGGTGTTGGACTTCTATCATATGGACCCGTCACCGCAGTGACAACGGCACCAGCAAAACAAGAGGAACAACAAAGTTTGACAAATAGTTGTTGGAAACGCTCGGGATTTCGCAACTGCCCAGGAAAAAGTGGAGATTTCTTGCTTATTCTAAGTAGTGCTATTATTATATGTGCTGCAGCACAATTTAATTCTCGACACTCGTAAAAAACAGGCAATTTTACCAAGATTGTATTAACTATTTTACGGAAGCTACTTACCTAAGGATAGTTTGAAAATTCTCTCTGGCAAGCTCTCTGACATATTATCGGTACGAAACTTAATTTCTATTTCTCAACGACTTAATACAAAAGAGTAATGGTCCCATCGGTATTCGAGCCAGCCTTATACTAGGAGCTGCCGCCGTCATATCATATGGGCCCCACCTTACCCAATTTTCGCAGCAACGAGGTAGAGAATTTTGTCTACAGGTGCGTGGTGGTAAAGAAGTATAACTCTGCGATGATTTATCTTTGACCCATTGGATAGTAGAGTGATACGATTTTTATCAATGAAGATAGTTTCGTTGATAACCCTTTTTACCTAGTTAGCGACCCTTTTAGCAGCACGTATGTAGCATGTGGAAATGCGTCGTTATGTCGTACACTTAGGGTTGCTGGTTTGCTTTATTTGATTGAGCGACGTTTGTGAACCATACGACATTTGGTGTCACGCCGAAATAAACAAAAATCACGGAAAGGAAGAACGGCAGACAGTTAGAAGAATCGAATTATGGGCAGATGACATCGAACGCTTCTATCCCAGAAACTTCCAACGGATCTTCTACATTCTATGCTATATAATCACGGACATAATAAGCAATTTATATCCATTCAATTATTAAAAATGAATATAATACTAATGTGTAGATATATTAACTACTGCTTTGTTTGGCGTAATTTATTCCTTTTGTTTCACGCACACATTGTGTATATACGTATTATGACAAGGTTATTGTTTGTGTATGTCGATATGTTTTCGTACACGAGCATACACTCATTGGAACTCAAATATAACGTTATTAATCTAACCATTATGTCATAGTTGCAAGTAAGAATGAAGGCTTTATAACTACGATGACCGCCGAAACGTACATGAAGTTCATAGATCGATACTGATTTAAGCCACAGTTGACCCAATTCATCGAGGTGTATCGTATTGCAATACTACATACCTATTCAAAGTTTTATTTAAGCAACCCTAACCCACTCCACTATTTACACGGAAACGCCAAAATTAATTTTTAAGATGTATCTGACTATTTAAAATACCTAGCCATATGAGATATCTAAAAAAAATATGCGGTGGTTTGCGTTAACGAAAAATAGCTTTGTTTATTGCTAAGGTCCGGCACAGGTTATGTTAATTTGTTGTTTCTACGCTTTGACACGCTTCCCTCGTAGAGTTGATCGCTGAGTACACACGTTTTCGAGTAGAGCACAGCGCGTCGATCATGGAGGATCGGCCAACCTTCATTTTAGCCGAGTCCTTCTCGTCCGTCGTATTATTTCACCTTCATCGAACTCTCTCAAAGCGTCTCCCAACAAAGACTATCTAGTGAGAGAAGTGGGTGAAGCGGGGTTTTCGGGGGCCAGCTTCGGTCATGGCAACGCTATAGGAACGCGCTACGAGGCTGGACAATGGCGAGTTCACGACAAATTGTCACTCTTGTTTCTTCTTCCTTGTTGAACGAGGCTCAATGGCTGATGGTTCCGATATGTTTAACATTTTTCGGCATTTAGTAAGTTTCGCGCTCTCTGCACAGAGAGCGGTTTTTGATTGACTACGGCGGACAAATGCTGGATGTAGCTGATCGCACTTTTGAGTACGGCAAGATCGTCGGCGCCTTCGATACCGAGTAGTTGGCGAAACTGGGCCAGCATCTCGTGCATTTCGGCGCAATCGATGTCGTCTTCGAAGGACGCTCCTATTTGGAGACGCTCCATGCCGGTGATCAATAGGTCGGCGGGGTTCTGGTGCATCAGCATGATGATTTCGATGTGGCTAGAGCTGAAGTTACTAAATGAACAACGACGGTAAACGGTTCCTTTGTCCAGCGGAAACTTTGCTGCACAAGAAAGAGGCTAAGACAGCCGTACGTTAACCACTGTATGTCTTGATGTGTTGCTGGCTGGCTGCGTAGAGTTGTGACAGAGAATCGGTTGCATTCTGTGGCTCGGCGGTATTGCCCTCGCGCTTTTAAAGCTGCGCGCTCTCCGTTTGTGGAGAGGGGCTCACACCGACACCTGTGGCTCTAGCTCATTCGTTCTGGGAGGTGCTGACTGCTTGAAAACGACGACGACAGCGACGACAACGACGACGATAGCGACAACGAAAACATTACGAACAGACGCGGTTATTTTTTCTTAGCTTACGCTGTGTTACTCTGCAGCGTGATATATTCGTCTGTGCGTGTACACCTTATGTGAGACTGTACTAGGCAACCAAATATGGATACCAAGGTCTACAGCATAGATAAACAAGCATTTCTAGTTTTACGTCGGGTACTACTGTTAAGCGTTACATCAAACGGCTAGCGCCCAGCACGAATGGAAGTGCGTTTACGCCCAATTTTAAACCTAAACCACTTTACTAGGTGTCCCTGACCCATAATATGGGCCAATATAGAATGCTCTACCTTAACCGGCGACTTGAAGTTCTGATTCGCTAACGGTTCCGTTCATTCGGTTGTTGGTTGCCACTTCAACCACTGATTTTCGAACGGGATTCGATAAGAGGGTTCGATTTCAAATCGTTTTCAGGGAAGTGAAGGTTTCAGTGACGTGAAGAGATTGGTGTTTACATCAGTATCTATTAAATGTACCATCAGCAGCAAGTAAAGGAAAGTTTGAATGCCAGGGGGCCATTGGGCATTCAGACAGCACGACAGCGGCCACGACCCACAAGTCCGTTTGGCTCTCGCGCTGAATTTGACAAACAGATATAGGGATGGATCAACTAGTGCAGACGTGCACAGCTGGCGGCGCTGCCGGAGGTTGCGGCATGTGCGTCGAATTCGGCTCGAAGCGTCGCACATGGCAGAGTGTGATGCACTACAAGATGCGCATCTCCGGGTGACGTGCTGCATGTTGCTCGTGGCCATGCCTGTCTGCCTGTCGTAGCCGCCCTCGGCGAACAGACGCAACATAGCTGGCTTTCCTTTTCTTTTGCCTTCTGCCTCCTTCAAACGGCTGCTGGGGCTGCTTTAGCGGCGGCGTTCGATTAACGACATGTCCTAAGCACAGGTGAAGATACCACGTGCACGCTTCGTTCGGCTTAAGCACCTCACCACCCTCCAGTCCACTTCTCCAGGCCTACAACTTCAGGCCTGGCAGAAGCGACATCAGCAACAACGTCAGTCGAATCGAACATCACGATCAACGAACAACGGTACCTCGGCTATCTTTGCCAACTATTGGCGCGCCTCCTGCAGCTGCGCAGCGACGGCCGGTCGGGGCACGGCAGGTTGGCCGAACTTTTTGGCCGAACAAAATAATTCAGGTACACAGTCAGGTTGCCACTAGGCATGTCGCTCGTGCGAATGATAGGCCTCTGAAAGATAACAGCGTTAACACATCGTCGCCGACGCATCACATTCTTAGAGGTCCCACTAAGATCACAACACATGCATACACAACCATACAGGCACACGTACATACGGAGCTACGTTCGTACTCAAAGATGCACGAAAATGCCTAGCACATCTTAGAATGGGCACGGTAAGTCAGATTTGCTGCTGTCTTCGTTCATCTGCCCGTAAGAAACATCACGCTCCACATAGAGAATTTATAGCGGTAATACGCGCAGCTTACTCGTTCTGAGAGTAGAGGCAATTCGCGCCAATTTCAAATTGTCACCCTTTATACTGAATTCACGTATAAGTACTATATGAACTATTAGGAGTAACCATCAAATGATACTAGATAGCTTCTAGAATAATTCTGTCGTTACTTCCTGGCGGGAATCGTGCGCTCTTTGGCTTTTAACAGCATGCATTGCTCAAGGTCATCGTAAATAGCACAACAGCGTATTATCTCTACAGCGAACCACTCAGCTTCAATCGTTCGCTCTCGATGTCGCTGTTTGGGTCGCTCTATCCTTTGCGGTCCTTCGATGTTAACTTACAAAGCAAAAAGCCAGCTAAAGTTTGCGAATTTCCTGTGAATCATGGCGCCGTCTGTCTGGCCGCACACCTGCAAGACTAACTGGAGCCACTGCCTGGACCAGTGTCCGCGGCTGCCGAGAGGTCGCGAACATTTCAGCGAACATGAGTGCAAGAGAGAGAACTAGAGACCAGCATCTCTGCCCATCTGTGCGTGCTCAGAGCTCCCGGAGGTTCTTCGAGCTATCCAGGTTCGTCTCGGAGAACCTCCGCAAGGGCAGGTTCAGACAAAGGCACACCTAAGCAAGATCCTGTGCATTAAGAACTGCGTCATCGGGAGAAAAGAAGGAAGTGTGTGACAGACACTCACACAGAAAGAAATGGAGGAAAGACTGCTTGGAAATGAGACCGCAATTGGGAAAATTTGACTGAGCTTGGCCGCAAAGCGCATCTCTGATTATTTCGAAAAGTTGTTATCGACAGTTTTGCGATGCCGACTAGAGAATTGGGCGTTCATGGCATAGGCCGATTCTCTTGGTTCACTATAAAGCACACTCAATGAAGATTTCATTTTTTTGCTGTGGTCACATAGATTGTAGTAGTAGTAGTAGTGGTGGTGAGGCTGTAGCGCTATTGCGTGTCTGGATGAAGACGACTTACAACTTTTTCAAGTGCACGGGGGGGGGGGGGGGGGGAAGAATGAGTGGTGGGGGGTCCGGGCCAACTGGCCAATTCTTCGGTCAACGCATTTGTGTGTTACAGATATTTTCGAACGCCGCCCGCCTCTGACATCTGGTGAATGACAGATTCCTGGCTAGTGATGGTTTCGGCAGGTTGGCTAAATTTGCAGCTAATGCTGTCTCCGCTATTGCCTCTATTAGTACAGTGTCGCATGCCCCCGAACAGACACGCCACACAAATGCATATACAGAGACACGGCTACTACTACTAGACATAATACAGCTGTTGGGTGTCCTGGCGTGTGTATGCAACGAGACATATGTGACGCCAGTGCATATACTGCGATGTAAAGAGTACAGGTCGCGAATACCTTTGTTGCACATAGTTGAAGATCCGACGTTACAACGCAAAGGAAAGATTAAGTTAGCGAAGCACTGCTTTGAGTGCAGGGACTAAGTCGTTGGCGGCCGGCAAAGTATGCCAGGTGCTTTCTTCGAGCAGGAGTGTATAGTTGTTGAATTACGCTGGCACTATTGCAGTACCACACTAGGGGTCTTCTAGTGTCACATCTTACAATCTCAAGTGGCGCCATACAGCGGAAAAATGCCAGCAATGTTGTGTTTCCACTGACGAAAAGGGCACGCCCACATCATCTCCTTGATTATTAGCCTTATTACAGCCACCGACACAGTGTCAGCGTTATGGGCGCGGTTCAGCAACGTGTGTGGTCTAGCAAAAAAAAAATAAAACGAATAGAACAGATGAAATGATACAAATAATCATTTGTATTAATATTGTCGCGATGACCATATCAGGCCTATCGACTTGCAAGTATTAGTATGATCCTACTGGCTGGACGAAAGCCCAAAATGCAGTGATCCTTAAGCTGGCCCGGACAAATACTGCCCGCCTAAGATTTGAAGGAAAAGCACGTGTACATGTGGTAATCGAAATGACCTGTTCCAAAATGCCCATTCTCGTTCGAATTGACTCTATTGAGGCAGCACAAGCATAGTATGTATGCATGCGTCTATTGGATGGCGTCTAATGGACGAATGCCGAGTGTACTTCGGCCATCTGGGCTGGCCGCTACCGAAGAAGCAGCTGGCGCACCTATTGCCTATAGTTGTTAGACGGAACTTCATTGGCGACGCAACTATGTGGGGACATAGATAACCAATAAGATAACTTGCTTGTATAGGTAGCCGGACGGGCTAGAGTCGCGGACCTTAAAAATAACTGAAAGGATCTGGTGCAATAATAATATATGGAGGACAGTCTTAGTTCTGACCCTGCTCCCCCTCCCCACCCTCCATAACCAGGATCATCAGTCAGCGACAAGAATTTCCTTGAACCAAGCTCAAACTTGTCAGTATTGGTGTTGCTACTGCTATTAAAAATGGTCTAGCTCTAGTATATAATTATTTCAGAAAACATATATAATGAATGAACATCTGATATATTAATAATAGTAAGATGTTTATCAATTAAAAAAGGACACAGATTATCTCATAGAAGGTGATCAAAACTTTGGTTTTTGAACATAAATTAATTTTTAAAACTTCACATTTTTTTCACACAAATCGCGGACTAAATGTTACATAGCCAGAGCTCGAATCTGCAATCGGTATCTGCTTCCTTTAAGCTATCCAGCAGTTGTTAGAACTTTGCTCAAAATAGACTATTTTCTACCTTTCTGTTTACTATTACTACTTTTCCAAAACGTGGTACTTTGTAATGTTTTAAGCCATAGTAAAAATTACTTGAAGTAGCCAAAAACTTAATGGGAAAAGGGTTAGACTTAGGATTGAACTGTCTTTCCTTACCGTGTATAGATCTATCTTGGCGACTCCCGACTATGCAAACAAAAACCACTAATATCATCGGCTGTCTCCAACTGATGCGAAACAACCCATCTGGGATCTCCTCTGGGATCGATTTGCTGTTCGACCAATTGCTATCTGATTAGCACAGCAGCGTCAGACAACAACACAGTCGAACACCGTATGTCTTGTTGGGATGTATAAAAATAGTCTTGGTAGATCAGTTAACCCAGTGGGCATTTGTATTTGACGTGGGCACATTGAGCAGTGAGAATTTGACTATACTGTCAGAAAGGATAAACGCTAAACGCTCGATACAACAAAAGCTTAATAACGGTAACGACAAGTACGTACACTCTGTACATAGCTTGATTATTCTCGCCGTATTCAGTGCTGGTTGCTTCTATGCGCTTTGAACAGGAAATAAGTAAAAAAAAAATATCTCGATTAATAATTGCTTATTTTTATTGTAATATATCATGTCGTTTGATCGTTCGGCAAGCTCAAGATATACTGAAGGATTCATTAAATACTTAACTATCGTCTCTATAGGCGGACCATCTCGATATCTTTTTTGACTAGACATCTTTTATCTATCTGACCACTACATATACTGTTGATAGAAATATCGTTTCGTATCACACCCCTAGCGCCGTCCATAGGGAAATTATTGAATGAATCATTCACAGTGAATACACAGCTCGTGTTATTGTATTTCTATACTTCGAGCGTTGCCATCTTGTACGACTATTATCCATTAAACAAGCTTCCCCGCAGAATCTTCGTCCCTCCTCTAAACCAGCCATTGATGCATCATACCTTCTGGCGACTGGGTGAACGTTTGATAACATTTCAGTCGATCGCGAGGCCACAGACGCACATTGAGGGCCGACCCTTAGTGTATTCACTAAGTACTATTGCTGCTGCTGCCGTCGGCGCCGACTCAAGGCATGTTTGTGTCCTAGCTAAGTAGGAGAGACGAAGACGATTCAGTCGGCCTACCGTGGACTGCTATTGCTTGTTACTTATTTCGCATCAACAGACTGTCGATCTGCTTGACGTTAGTCGGTTTCATCTGCGCCTTGTTCGATCAGTGAACGAATGAACTTCTGAACGATTTCTCCTTTTTCGTTCCGACGAAGCCCATAGGAGCGGTCAGAAGGCCACGACCACGTTGATCGTGGCATTCATGGCAAAGACCTCCGTTCCCCACAGAGCTAATCACGCTTTTTACAAGCGAAAAACCAGGAAAAGGAAAGCTACTCAACGGAACCCTATGCCATGAATCGTGGAGTAGCGACGTGGTCGAGTGCTGACTGGGTTTGCTCGCTGTTACCGCTGCTACCTCTGTCGACGAGATCTGCTCTCTCGGTCAGTTTTGGCTGCAGGTTTCGATTCTGTATAAGTAACACCGATGGACTCCATCGTTGGGGTCAATTTTTGTGTCTACGACTTCTCATGTAACTTCGTCTTGCCCCTCCAGGATCAGCCGGTTGAATCATGCGAAATGAAGAAAGCAGGACGAGAGAGGCCGTGTGTAAGCCTTCACTATTTAACATTAGTATGGCTGTTGTCGTTGTCAAACACTTTACTCCTTAATAGATCGTCGCTTCATTGTGACGACTTCTTCAAGATCACGTGCGGCGGTGACGACAAACGCCGGCGCTTCTGCTGTTTTCGCTGACGACGACGACGATGATGATAATGATGGTGGTGATATTGATGCTATTAGTTATAACGAGAAGGGCCGATGTCGTGATATTCGTGCAGTCTGTTTGAAAACAGCCAATCCCGAAAAAATGATCACATATTACATGAATCTTTTCTCTGCAATTAAGCATCCCGGAGGGTTGGAGGGTAGTCTGTTATACTTGCTCTTCACCCGACTATGGACATAGCGGATTTACCCAGCCCCGCAGCCCTTCTGCGGTTGCGAATCTGACCAGGATGTCTATTCGATGTATTATTGCCTAGCGATGGCCATTCTATAATAGTTCCTTTGGCCGCTAACTCCCATTAATCGTTACCCTCTTTTGATCCTACCTTAATTAGATGCATATTTATCTACCTGTTTGTCTATCTGAATGCTTACGTGTGTGTGAAGTTCGTTCCTTCGTCCGCGTGATTCAGATTATCAGGACATTGTTACGTTCGCGATGTTTACTTCAAACTACTCTCAATGACCATATGATCCACTGAACAGCTGTAGGCTGTAACCATTGATCTAGCGATGATCCTTTAAACTCCTCTTTTGAACTACCGCCTTTGCACAGGTCACTTGTGGGACATTCGAAAACGTTGGCGCCAGTCGATAGACATGGCTCTTACAGACAGCCGCATACAAAAAAACGTAGGAATAAACAAACCGTGGCCGGAGATGTAACGACTCTGTTGAATGAAACTTAATAGCAGTATCAGCCTTCGCTTCTCACCTTTTTGGCCAAAATTTACAGAGAACCGCCACCATCAACCGTGGCAGCTATCGCTGCCGGAACGACAACACGGGCACTAAAACCCAGTAACCTTCAGCCCCGTCATTTCATACAGATTGGCCGACATCCGCTATCAGTTGTCGACAAAACAACAACGGAGACACGACCGACTCCCCAGCTGCGCCAACCTCTTCCCCCGTTCCGCTCCCCTCCTGCTATATTTGCTGAGCGTATGTTGATTATTTTTGTCTTTGTCTGCAGTCGCTGTATTAGTATTTACGCTGAAGCTGGCTGCCAAATGCAAGTCACTTGAAGCTAGCATCATAAGTTGAAGAAAACGTCAATGAATGTAGGAAATTATAAAATATTTCAATTTTATTTTTCTTCTTTTTTAATAGGCTGCTGACTATCTGAGCGGATTACTTCCAAAAGGGATAGTCGTAATTATGAGCTTATAATTTTTTGGCTGTAATGATGAGCGGACGCACTCCGGTGATGGGACTAAGTCTAGATGATATGTTTGTGCTCGACTACAGTCTTCAGTTAAGATTTTAACATCAGCAACGAGCCTATAGCCAGACACAAAAGTTTCTACAACGAGTTCTTTGAGAACTGCCGCACACTAGCCTACACACTATTCTCCTGAAAAGATCATCACTGGATGCCCCTCTTACAAAGTTTCATCTTACGACGTATTTCAGATAAAGACTGCAGCTTGAGGATGGTTTTGATCGACCCATTTCCCGGCTCGTCTTCGATCCATTGCTTCCTCATAAGGACATATGGCGGCGCGTTTAGTGATCGATGTTCTAGAGAAAATCACGTTTAAAAAAATTATCTTCTCAAAATTGACATTTTCAATAGTACCTGCATGTAGATTGCATTTTTTTTTCGTTGTATCATTAGGCGGTGTGGCGGCGCACAGTACATAGTGAGTTAAAATTTCTGCCGTTTAACTTATTAGAACACTTGGTAGACAATGCTGATTACTGCCTTCGCTCGCAATAGGATCTACTTGATGGATACTCATATTATTAGATAGTAGAGATATGTGCATATACAGTATATTCCGCCATTCCTAGCATTAGCAGCTCGCAGGCCATCTTGGAAACAGCCAGAACAGCACATGTATGTCAGCAATCTGACCTGTAGTGAACTGCTATCGAACTTTCCACCATTTAGTGTTATGGTCTGTTAGATACCTCTTGCTACGTTATGCACTGCTATATTCCAACTAGCGTACGCCGCTTGCCGCGAAATGCCACCATCTGTGCATTTCATTCGCCGTCTGGAACACCACGGCACGACGCTATTACTAGCGTACCATATGGGCAGCATGTGCGGAGCGTTGGGTTGCAGTGTTTTCTACCAACTATTTCTGAGTGGGGCTGAAACACAGACGCATAGCGAATGTATAAGCGGGCGATGGTGGGGGAGAAAATAGTCAAAATGTATGGTTCCCAAATTAGACAAGCGACCGGCTGGTAATGATCATCTATCTGCATGATGATAGGCCGGATTTCGACCGCGCTTCCTCGGTTCTTGGTCAATCGAGCCGATTACAACAATCGATAAAACAATGAAATGAGGGTGGGCGGAAAATCAGTGAAATCATCGAAGGCTATATTAAGAAGGGGTGGAAAAAATTGCTTGAACAAGATCATCTTGAATGAAATCTGGAGAATGACCCTCACATATGCTCAGTATTCCTCATAACAGAGAATACACCGCATGCCTAGAAAGCTGATCGTTCTAGAAGAGCTAAAATAGAACATAGGAAAGATTTCCTGAAAATAAGTTCCGTCGCGGCTGAGCGACTGATCCGGGATGAGCGTTATAGATTATGATACTTTGCAATACTTTTATGTTATGTTCGTGTTTCGAATCAGCGTTTGATAGTTAGAACACCGTTGCAGCAGTTAGCTGGTAACGAGATCGTATCAGCAGATGAAAGTGTGACATTGGAAACTAAACGCCTTGTTTCGCCGAAATTATAAAAATACCTCTTTGTATATGCAGGCATCTATCTATGTACACATACACACCGTACGATCCCAGCAGCCATTTGGGCATCCGAGCATTGCTAAATCCTCCACTACCTTGTATGTGTCCCTCCATCCGAATAGTCTCATTGCCGTCAGATGCATCCGTTTTAGAGAATGACTCTAGTTCCATGCAACGATCAAAATTTCCCCTTTCTGAAGAGAGCCGCGTCCTAACTTCGTGCATACAAAGATAACCCTGTCAAGCAGACATTGACGCGGGGTGTGAGAAGGTACCAGGCCCCTTCCTGCTGGAAACACTGCGCAGAGTTTGCTTTGACATGGTATAGCATCCATGTATGGTGTCCTGGGGAGCGCACCGCTCCTGATCGGCGCTGCTGGTGGCGATAGCGCCGTTGAAGACAGCAGCAGCGCAGACACGACAATCAGCTATCGAGGCGCCCTAAACTCCCTCGATTTCCTCGTTCGTTTTCGAATGGATAAAACGTAGGCGAAGATCTGCTTGACAGACACGGCCGCCGTAATCGCTAACCACGACGCGCCGGTATCATGCTGCCATAGCCGCTGCTGCTGCTGTTGCCGCAACCACTACTCCCATTGAAACAGACAAACACACGGTCAACCATTTCTGCAGTGACAAAAAGGCCTGTGGCCCAACGCTGCCATAGCTGTCAGTGCTCTGGCGGCAAATACGTACCTGCTGCTGTTGCCGATTGGGCTCTCTCTGGTTAAGTCGCCGCGACTACTGCAGGGTGTGCTGTCGCTGTGCAGGTCGTCTGGATGAGTCGCCGCTTTCTCCCGACTGTGCGTCACACCATCAGGCAGACTCACGATCAGGCAAGCCCTCTCGTGGCCGACGTCGTCGTCATCATCATCGTGCTGCCAGAGGCGTACAGCCAGCTAGCATCGCCGGCAATATCACAATCGTCGGGCCGGCAGCACCGTTAAAAGCTGCTGCCTGCACTGCTGCTACTATGACAATTGCTTACAGCTGAGAAAGCGACAGTCAAGGAGGTTTTGTCGGGTCCAGACGCTGCCAGTCCACGCGCTCTGCCTTCATTCTGATATGAAATCGTTTCGATTTCCACTGAGAAAGTCTGCTTATCTGTCCCGGTGCGTCCGTGTGCTTATTCGCGGATACGCGACGCTATCGTCGTCTATCTCCCCCCGTCGGCCTGTTGATTGGTCAGCGGAGCAAATTGCGCGCCCGTGCCCGCGCGCATATAGAGCTCACGCAGTTCTTTCCGTCCTGGCTACTGCTGTTGTTGTCTCAGTAGCAGACCTTTTGTAGATGGTCTGGTTTTTCGCCGTCGTCGTTGCCATCAGTCAGATTTTATCTGGTCACAAATACCACTTTTTGCCTGGCTCGCATAGATTCAATGGAATCGCTCAATTTGACCGCTACCAGCATCACCGCCGGCGGCAGTGCGACCCGCTCTTCTATTACTGCTACTATTTCGCCGCGACGAGACAAACGACTTCAACAGCAAGTTCAGCGACGATGACGATGACGATGACGGCTACAGCGGCAGCAACAACAAAAGCAGTGAGTAGGAGCGCCGCCGTAATCTGTACTACAATGATTTGGCGATATCAGAGTCGAATGTTCAAGGTGGCCGTAGTAGCAGCGGCCGCAGCAGTGGTGCCTGGTGGACGCGCACGTTCTGTCTCAGCCCCTGACCGGGCCTGGGGATCTGCGCTACAGAGCGATGGCGACAGCATTGATCATTTGGTTGCTCGCCGTTGGAACTGTCGCCCGCTACTGCGTTTGACGTCAATGCCACCGCCTTTGTTAGTGCCGCCGCCGCCGCCGCCACGGTTGCTAGAACGTAAAGCTGAAATGGCATTGAAACTAAGTGTGGCGGGGTATTCTTTAATGGTCCTATGTGAATCAGCTCCACACGGCGAGCGACCAATTCGTTGTGTCGGGTTTGACTACAATGGCTACAAGCCCCCTGGTCGCAAAAAAGCTTCCACCAACCTCACCCAAACCCGAGTTTCTGCTACACCTGTTTTTTTTTTTTTCGCTGCTTTTACGTTTTGCGTAACTTTCGTACCGCTTTGTCTTTAAAGGGCTGAAAGTGTGTTTCTGCTGAACTTAGTCAAGAAGTAGGTTCGCAACTATATTATGTATATATAGGGAGAAGAAAAGGTTGAAGGATACACACCGTTTGTGCTATTGCACAATCGCTTCGTACCGAGGAAACAGAGTAGAGTATGTTCTAGTACTTACTTTATGCAGTTCATAGTATACTTACCTCTCCTTCTTTGGCTGTCATCTTATTGAAATCATTAGTCGTTTTCGTTAACTATATGGATTTCGGCTCGGAAACCCCTTTAAAATGCAAATCCCTGCATGCCCTGTAGCTACAAATAAACATTAACGGTAGAATCAATTGTTCCTTGTCTTACTCGTTAAGAGGTCACAAACCTAACGACTTTGCTATACAGCTGTTTTGAAACGTTGCGATCATATGGAAGCACGCCTACGCTTAGGGTGAAGCTAAGTTTTGAACGAGAAAATCTGCAAGAATATTTCGAGAGCTAATGCAATAGGATGGTCGGTAAGTAAAAATAATAAAATCACTACTGCCATATTTTCTCGCATATTTGCGACGACGGTATCTATTTGTACGACACTAGGCCTACGAAACCTATTCCCTATGATTCTAGCTATTGGAAAAATATTTATTACTAATTAAGCCAATCCCCTGTTTGGACTTCCGCCATCATCCTGCAAGCCGGAGGGTTTATTGGCCATTTGTTCAAGCGAATAGAACACGTCTGAACTCGGTAAAAGGGAATCGTTATGGCTTACTGAGCCTCTTTACTCGACTCCCATAACAACAGAAGATGCTCTTGCTGATTGCTTGTAGTATCTTGAGGAGTCTGGATCGCGTCCCGTTTGCGTTCCCCTATTTAGCTCTCTTTGCGCACACTTTGCAGTCGAAGTGACAGATTACCGCCACTCGTGTCATCCTTTATTGCCGCTGCGTTACTGTCATCTGTTAACAATTCGGCAAGTCGAAATCGTATTGATGACCATAAACAAAACGTTTCAGCCCAAAAAAACAGCACTAACGACACTGATGTAGCTGGTTTTGTCGCCTTGATTCAAAAAATCTTAAGCTTCCAACATGCCTCGCCTGTTAACTTTGCCAGAAAAATACACGTATTTCTTTTTCTCTGCCCCCTCTGCCTCTCCCTCTCCCTCCTTCACCATCCCCCCTCCCCATCCCCATCCCCACTCTCTCTTTCTCTCTCTCTCTCTCTCTCTCTCCCCTTCAAACGCCTGATGAAATGCGTCTATGCAGGAAAAAAGGGCAAAAAATTGTTTTTCATTTACATTGTTTTGGAAATAGCTATTCCGTCGGCAATGTGTAGCGGTGACAGTGGGAACTAATAATGTTTACAGCAGAGTCAGAGCACTTTTGCACCCATACGAAATTACTTATTATTATATTACGCTTATATTTTGAGCGGACGTGGCTACTTTCTGACAGCACAATATGGAGTTCGGAAGCAGTCATTAGCTGCGGCAGCAGCGGCGGCGGCGAGACGACATACACTGACCTCCGAATTGTTGTTCCGGTCGCTTTAGTGACCGTGTTCGATGTTACCGTGCGTTCTTTTCAGCCAAGCAATAACCAGCAGATTAAAGAAGTTTATTGCCTTGGAGTTCTGTGACCTGCGCTTACTTCTCACATTAGATCTTGTTGGAGAATGTCCAAATGAAACAAAGCTAACAGTGCGAGGTACTTTCTCAAGCGGTACCTCTGAGAGATCACTGTCGCGCCGACGAATCATCGAGGTGTTTGTACGTGCATGAGCACATACATACACCTGACATACATTGAAGCGACAGAAATTAGCTACACGTATGCCACTGAAATACTCAAAGGAAAGACCTGTTCACAGGAACCTCCCGTACCATATCTGGAGAATGAGTAAGAGGCACCCATTGCAAATCTTCGTTTGTCTGTAGGTTGCTTCTACAATAAGGATTGGCAGATTCTAGTTTTCACAAACCAACCATTAGAATAGATTAAGGTCTATACTTTTAAAATGCTCTTACTCCTTTTGTGGAATTTCGTAGTGCGTTGTCAATTGGCGTCCATACTGTATCTCAATATCTTGAAAAGTTGCCAGGATTGACTTCAGAATCTTCATCTTTGATAAATCTCTCAAAACCTAAAGCAAACCCATCGATCTCAATTATGAACTTGCGGTTTTGTGATGTCTAGCTGAAAGCGATGCGTGGTGACGGACTTCTTTGAAAGGTGGCGCCAGTAAGTCCTTACGTTACGCCCTTTACACGAATGATCTTTCATCTTGCAAACGTTACCTTGCATCGTACCTGCCTGAGTGATTCAACTTGCAGCATCTCTCGTACCAGTTAGACAGCCGCCCGCAGCCGCCGCTTTCAGCTTCGTCTTTTTAAGTAGTTCTGCGAAGAACGTCGAGACAGCCTAGTTAGGGTATTGGTGTCCCCTTCTCTCCATGCAGTGCGCATAGTCAGAGCTAAAAGAAGACGCAAACGTCCTATAGGCAAAAGATTTTTAGGTATTTCATTGATATTCGTCGTACTATAGACATACGCATAACATGCGGTACTCTAGTTAGTGTGAAGCCATACGGAACAGAACTTGGGGGTATGATCAAAACCCACAAGTTAGACACTTAGCGTCGAACTGTCGCGGCTTTGTGTCTGGCGAGGAATATCATTCGTACAAGAGTTATATTCAAGCAAAGGTTTTTTAAAGGGGATGCTTTATTTATTAAATCGAGCTTTATCCATTATTTTGGTCAGCATAGGGTTCCAAATGTTTACTAGTTAACGTTCATTAGTTGGGCACCCGTTTTTCAATTATGAAAAAATATCTTTCATTTTTTTTCGAAAAGATATATATATATATAGAATCCAACCTAGCTATACAAAGTTCAAAACGTACCACTCTTTTATAGTGGTAAATTTGTCTTAAAAATATCATTGCTCTTTATCTCTTTAGCGCAATTCGTTAGTGCATACTAAATTTTTGTCTATTCTTGTTGTGTTAAGTGCCAAAAACACCAACCATTACTTTGTACGAAAACAGAAAATTATACGGCAAACACGAGTTCTACTACCCGAATCAACAAGTCTATACAAATTAGATTACCTATTTAGTTCCATTGCCTATATCGAGACTTGCCCCAACTTTTTCACGCGAACTCGTTAAAAGAGACCTTCCATTTGCCTCCGACTTGTTTAAAGTGTGTGTCAGTTTATTCATAATCTTTATTTCAATGCTGCTTAAACATTATAAGTCTTTCTTCAATACGTCGGCTGGCAGACCACTATATTAACTCTGATGGAAAAGCAGCAGCAGGTATGATGGTCTGACGGGGTCGCCCGCGATAAAAGTGCCCTTTATAGACTTACTTTTGCAGCTTTTCACAACTGGTGATCTTTTCCGGCAAAGTCATTCTGTCGTTCTTCTTATCGTTGCTGCTGCGTCTTAATTGCCTGTTATATGGTCAAATACTTTTACGAAGGTCTCTTTTTTTATCACCCTTTATCGCTAGTGCTTTTCAGGCAGCTTATTACTGGTCATCAATTACAATAGCGGCCTACAATATATATGGCTGTTATTTAGCCTAGTAAAAACACAAACACGAAAAGCTTCCACCTGGCCGGCCACGGCTTGAATGAATGAAGTTGCGGTACATCGCATACACAATGTCTTGTCTGGCCTTATCAGCAGCTTCCCCCCGTCCGCGGACAGTCAGCTCTTATCTCTAGCAATAATAACTGAACGAGGAAATGACAACGCTAAGTTCTGAACTCGCCTTGAGGTTACTTGAGCTCACAATGCTGAAAGACATTTAGAGACTGCAAGAAAAGTGCCTGAACAACTAGATGCGAACCTATGAAAGGTCTTCGTGACTTGTTTAATAGCTAAATGCTCAAAATCGACTGCTTTGGTGATTCGTAATAGCTAACAGACGACGCCGACAGCGACGTTGGTGACGAGAACACCAACAGCACTAATCATGTTAACGCCAAGAATGACTCTAACTTTCAGATCTGCCGTAAAGTCCAGGAACGTTAAGTAGCTTGATGTCCCACGACAAGGGCATTTGGCACCACCGAGACCGCACAACGAAGGCAGCAGATATTGAGAAACTTGGAAACAGATTTGAAACAGAAACCTCTCGACCGGCTGGTTGACGCACGAACGGCTTGAGATCAATCTTGAGCGCTTCGTTTTTATTTCCTCGTCTTCTTCGGAATCGTCGAATACCCTCAGCTATCCTTTACCTGCTTTCTACCTGTCTTGTGACAACTTCTACCCTTAACAGCTAACAAACTAACGGTTCGAGGGGGGTTAAACGAGTTAGTTCTGGTGAGAACTCGGAGGGACACATGGAATCACTATCAAGTTGCTACATCTTGCTAGCTAGCTACCACACACGTCGGCCATAGTCAATCCAGTCGCTACTCTCTAACATGGCCGGAAACCGAAGCCAGTTTGAAGGACAACTGGCTGGCGGCCAGGCCACTGTCAGTAGTCATCAAGAAGTAGTCGGCGGTCAATCTTCACGCCACTAGTTAGATAAGAAGACATACGCCAAGTTGTGATTTAGCCCCAAGATGGATTGTTTCGATGGACGAAAAGGCGACGTGAGGCTCGTTGTTGTCGCTTGCTGCCGTCGTTGTCGGGTGGAAGCCCAACGTTGTTTATGGGATCTCTTTTCGAAGACAGGTTAAGAGATCGCGCTAACACGAGAAGGGAGCTAGGAACTGTGAGCGCTTGTTGATATGAGCCCTGCTTGTATTATTTGTATGCACTTTGTGTCTGTAGCGGATTGACTATTTGCTGGAGTAGTACCGCTTTTTCCCCCGCATATGGTATTAGCTTGCTTAAGTGACGCCGCTGCTGTTGACCCGAAATGAGAAAAATGGAAGAGGAATATTTACCATGGAGATGAGAGCAAGAATGCGTACAATATATGCCCCCCTCCCCAGTCACTTAAGTACGAAACTTTACTCGAAAAGATGAGAATATAGCATAGTACACACAAGTATATCTGCGTAACTCCGTCCATACGCATTAGCGCAGACCCATCCACCTATATTTCGTCATGTCGCATGTGGCCATTTGGTTATGTGCATGTGGGACGCACATGTCAACCACTTGGTCGGCATGAGTCGAAGAGCCATATGATTGGATTTTGCTGGTGCTTCCTGTTCTCGATGACGCCGATTCCTCACCTACAAACGTCTCATTTGTTGCGAATCTACGGCATCTCGTACTGTCGCTGGCGGTCAGTCAGTCAGTCAGTCAGTCATCTGCTATTTGTTTCAATGAGGGCGCCTCGAGAACGTTTGTTTGACGAAGGGTCGGTGTTTGTGTGTCTGTGTGCAAATGTGCGACTGTTATTTATACGTGTGTACATATTGACCGCTCGCAGTAGGGCGGAGAAAAAAATTAACGCTTCTCTTCCTTCGACTATTTGTCGGCGGTCGTAGCGAGGATATCTGAGCAAATCTTTTCGAATCGGCCGAGAGCGACAACAAGAAGCCTCTAAAGAGAAGAGGAACAGAGAGGGACTCAAGAAACACGACAGAGACAAAAGATTCCCTATTTTAAACATTCAAATGTTAGCCAAGAGGTAATCGCTACAGAAAGACTTAAATATGCTATTTTGGGGTACGAGTGCCCCACTTGTAAAAATCGAAGAGCCGCTTTCCAGCATGGGATGGCGGTGAGATCAGAAATCAGGCGGAGCCCATTCGACAGCCGGAAGATTGATACTGAAGCTAATTCGTTGACAGATATTCTAGTTTTTCCTGTGTTATTATTATTATTATTAGAATCAATTGCTTTCTTGCTGGATATATTTATAAAGCACTTGATTAAACAAAGCATTGAGCAAAACTGAAAGTCGCGGTATGGTCTCTCGTCATAGGTTTGTAATCGATTGTTAGTCTTCGTAAGATAAACGCACTGGTTTGTTAAATAGAATAGTTAAATACGTAAATAAGCATGAACACAATGGTTTTACAAGAAATTTGCAGGCCTGATAATATTAGCTTTTTATTTCTAAGATGATCTTAGTTGTCGTTATTCTTTCTAGAATGAATCTTCTGTAAGAATACTTTTAATTCTTCAACAACTGTGTTCATCAACTTCGGTCCGGTCTAGAAGTTTTCTCAGTTGATGTCGTTTGTCTTCACTGTTATACCTTGATAGCTGTTGTTATATGGTGCATATTGAACATCGTTTCTGGAAGTAGCTAAGTTTCTGATTCAGCCATTTTAAGTTTTCTGTCATTTGAAAGATGTCGGAACCCATTCAATCGTAGCCAATGCACAATTCTGAAACTGAAGTGAAGAACAGATCGGAGAGACAACGTTACTTTTCTGATTTTTTTTTTTGATGAAATACTATACGTTTACATAACTTCTAACATGTACGTTCTCGGAAATTGATTGAACTTTAGACTTCCGATATAAATAGCTACTGTAGCATATTACGATAGCTGGCTAGTCAAGGAGCCCAGTATTTCGTATCGTTTGATTTTTATTGGCTAGTGCGGTCGAACCTTTGTCGTCAGCGGTTACGTACGTCGCTATTGTATAGATAGTTAAGTGAAGAGTCATTTTTACATTGATACTGTAACAAAAATGTCAAAATCATGTGACGCATAGCTTTTCGCGTACCCTGAACCTCATACACGCTAGTGTACGACAGGTTAAATAGCACCTCGTTGAAGTTCTTTGAAGATGCATTGCTGAAATTTTATACAGCATAGGGGAGGTCTGTTTTTCGGCTTTAGCTAACTTTCTATTATGATTGTACTTCTCTGTAGATGTGACTTTTCCTCCTTTCGCTTCGTGGTTCGATGTTGCATGGCGCGAAGTTCAAAATAGAACAAGCAACAGCTACAAAAAATAACTATATTCTACGCATATAAGGATCTAGCATCTCGTATCACACGAAAGTGCCGTTCATACACGCATGACATCACAAAGGGTAGACGCATCATCTAACACCTAAAACGATCGAATCTGTTGTCCTCCTTTTTTGCTTCGTTGTCGCCACACCTGTTCATGCCTCGTTTGTCCTATAGGAATGGTGGTATGTTCAATTCTACATAAGGCAAATATGTCCGTTCGAAAATGCATGTTTCATGGTTCTGGTCCCTCCCTGACTCGTTCCGTCTCTCGGCCACCCGACAGCCAACCGATTGATTGGCCTACCGATCGAGAGTTCGGCCTTCCTTGTATAGGTTCCGTGCTCCTTTTGTATCGCCAAACAAATGGTCCAGAAGTCTACCAATTACCAGTTGAACAGTATATTTTCTATTTAAGTCAACAATAGCACCAACTCTACCGGCTGTGAGAATACATTGGAACCTAACACAAACAGCACCGTCGTAGAGGTGCGTGCGTAAGACGAAGAGTTAGTAAGTCGAGTCGACTGCCGCTGCTGTCGAGATACAAAGCCATTTTCTGGGGAATTGTCTCATGAGCCCCTGTGTTAACATGATACACTGTATATATGGACTGAGTGTTAGCTTAGTTATGTAAAGGAAACACGAACACAGTTTGCATCCTTTTTAATGCGATACCATTAACTATGGTAGTAACATGGTCGATGGATAGATTTTCATAAGCATTTTGTGGCGTATCACAGCGTCGGTCTATCTCGAAAGGGGTACTTTGCTCACTTTTTTTCATCGAGCAATTTTACTATGACCACCAGTTGTATCAGGCATGCTGAGTAATTGGCCATTTTACTTTACGGTATTATTACTGCTGTCACCAATAAATCGTGCCTAAATATTCACCGAATTCTCAACCGAAATCCAAAGTCAGTGTTTCTTGCTAAACATGCAAACGTATGTAGTTCATCGTTTGTGCAGCTCCCTATGTACTCTAATATGTTTACAAGCAGCCTGGGCGTTCTTATGTTATTGCGCAATAGAATCATTACCATAGTGTTTGTCTATCTCCTCGTCTACCACCTATTCGCTCTAGGGCAGTCGGGTCCGCGCCTAGGTGCGCGTAAACCTGCAAAGCTCAGCCGGCAGTAACAGTGCCCCGCTACGGTCCTCGTTTCAATAGAGCGAAGCCAGCACAAAACCGAATGCAACAGGTGTGTCTGCACGTAGCTGCATAGACGGTCGCAGTAGCAGCGGCATGTAGCCTGTGTGTTAATGTCTACGACCGTTTGTTTGTAGTATCGGCTGCGGTAACGACAGCGGCAGCATAGGCGAAGCAGCAGTTCAAATAGCCACAGCCGAGAATGAAAAAGCGCGCGTTACTTAAGGAATGCCTTGAGACGTTCGCTTTGTTCGAAGCAGGGTGAACTCATCAGTACCCAGATTTTTCTCAGCCTGCCAGCTAGTCTGCTTGCCGCAGACGAAGCATCACTCGGATCGGTCAGATCAGTTCAAGTTCAATCGACTTATCCTGATGAGTAATAGACTGGAACAACGGGAGAGTTTCGCAATAGTTGTCTGTTTAGCCTTGCCCTATCGAGTCGAAACAGAGTGGAATACAAGCCTTCGGCCGTAACCTCTTTGTTGGACACACTGGATAGATATATACACGCCCGTGAGTACATTCGGTAGTAAATTCGACAGTCGATGCTAGGACAGGGGGTACCTGAGGACCGGGATAGGGGATAAGGTGTTCGGTTTCAATAATAATGTAAATATTCTCAACTGTCGAGTCCTCGAACACCAGGCGCATCGTGCCTGCTTGGCTGTTTTGGGTAGTCATCGCACAGACTGAATAGGCCTCGTGGCGCCTGAACAACTCAGGGATGATTCGCGGACTGAGAGAACTATGAGGGGGAGTGCATAGGTTAAGAACGAAGGTTAAGTTATGTCAAGACCTATAGGTAGCAAATGCAAATGCTGCACCGTCAGAACGATCGAAATTCCAACGTCTAGACATACGATATGACAGCCCCGCGCAACTGTCATTACGGCGAAGGCCAGCTCCTCACACTCCCCCGACTTCACCTCCCTAGCAGAACTAACAGAAGCTATAACAACAGCGAGCAGCACCAGCCAAGGTTTAATAAAGAAGATCTATTTGAAAATCTCATGTCGGCCGCACTTTGAACGCTCGGCCCTTGACGATAGATTTTCTGCTATTTCTGTGACGAGATCAACTTCTCCGGCTTCGCGGAGGTAGACTGATTAACGCTAAGTTGTGCCGATTCATCTATAGAAGAGTAGGGGAGACAGAGAGAGCTAAAGAGATTTAGCTCGCAAAAATCATGTGGACCTGTTACGGGCTCTGCAGTAGACAGATACAGTCGGCAACAACAACGCACCAGTTGGTCACCTGACGAAACGGGCCAGGCTAGGTTACGAGGATCAGGTGCTGAGTGGGTTAGATAAGAGTAGCTTGCCTCTGCGACTCAAACCGTCTAGCAGTGCATGAAGAGAACGACCCTTATCCGTGGCCGTAGGCTCACAATTGTGCGGCCTGTTAGCGATATGTATCGTAGCCTGAAAATACGACGAAGTTGTAAGAAAAAATTCTCCTAGAACAAAAAAGGCCTTCTTTGTGGGTGATAACACATTTAATTGAAGCAAAACTATGTAAAGATACGGCACACTCGATTAAGCTAGCTTGTGCTAATTACGTCAAGATTAACAAAAGGCCTTAAGCAGCGAATTCTCTCACGCTGATTGATATGGAAGCACCAAGTTAGACGACCTAATGACATTTTGTGCCTGTCTCTATACGGTGTTAATTAAATTTGTTCTTTTTTTTTTAATAAATGTGTAGTGCATATTTGTATTTTATACAAAATATAAGCATCAAAAAATGAAACAATTGGTGTATGATGTTTTGGCGTCAATAATGGCGTCACATGACAGAGGATATGTAAGCTTATTATGCATAACAAGCTAGAAGGTTCTCCAAGCAGATCGATTGGTCTGTAGGCAACGGCTAAACCGGTAGCGGCTTCAGAGGCTCAGAAAACCTCAAAATTGCCATCTTAACGACTTATCTAACCGTTCAACTAAATGCCCTGACTGGTACCAAACTAATAACAATCAGGTATTCAGCTAGCTGACCCACCTGATGTCGGCATTCGGTCCTGCTTGATCAGATTACCGAACAAGTACTGTTGATATCGTAAATTTAGATTTCCATACCAGGCTTATCGATGAGAGTCTGGTAAGCAGCAGTGAAGGAATTACTTCACCCTTACTTTGCTGGATGATCTCTCCGTCTCGCTCTCTCTCTCCAACGAAATCCCATATCTCTACAAAAGGATCTCTTCTCGTCATTATTGAGGACGTCGGCCATTTCGAACTGTTAGCATCAACTAAATGCTAGAGATAAACGGGTTGAGACTTCAATTGAAGTAAAAAGTCGATCTTGAGCCGTCGCTGGGCTGAACTGTGGAGCAGGTGGTTGGGATCTGGATTTTGCCTCTCAGTTTATCGCTTGGGGATGCTGACACTACAGTAACCAAGAGTAACCGAGGAGAGAACCCAAAACATAAAGGGTCTTTATCATTTTCAAAGAAGAACCATTTACCCTTAAAAGCAACCTTTGCTTAAGAGAAATCCCTAAAAAATCAACCTGCTAATCACATTCATCCTAATGATGATCGATGACTGACAAATGCGATGTGTAATAATACTTTGAGAAGAACATCAGGCGAGGGGTAACCGGTACGGTATGCAGCCATAACAGCCGTAATAGATCTATTTGCATTTCCATCTGAAGCCATTAACGGCCAGTCGTTAACAAGATCTTCGAATAGATAGAATACATAGAAGATAACCATTACTTCGACGATTTCGTTATTTGTATAAACTTCCATGTACGCTTATGTCATTATGCAAACGATACAGAGTACTGAGCCTGCCTTTTGAGTGAACATTTCTTATTCCAAGGAAGAACCGGGTGTTTATTAAACCTGATTAAGCCCAACAGGCGGAGTTGAAGCCAACTAGAAATAAGTACTGCGGACACTTGGCAAAAACGTTTCATGTGCCGCTGCAGAGTGCGCCACAGCTTTCGACTAGAAATATAGATTTATAAAACAGGGCAACCTTGCGAATTAAGTTATTTTGTTTATTCTACAGCTTAGTAGACCCGGTAGGACCAAACAGCCTGAGATTATTTTCCCTGTTTTTTTACCCCTTGTACTGATTGATATAATTGACGCAGCTGGCATCCTTGCCCATGCCATCTATGTTCAAGTTTACAAGCTACTTTCTTTGTAAGGAATAAGGGCCGAACTAACGACTAACTCCTTCCGTTCCCATCAAAACAGGCCTGTCAGCCACTCGCTTCGATGTTAAGTCTCCCGACCTTCAATTGAAGAACAGCGACGTCTACGAAATAAACTTCATTGCTTTGCCTCCTCACGCTTGGCCGCAAGCCTCAGCCATAACAACAACACATACGATGGAACTACTTGTACCACTATTGCAGAAATAGTCTACGAAATACAACTACAGTACAATGGGCCACTTTATTTTTCTGCCTGCCATTGTATTACATGCACTTTGTGCGTCGTCCTTTACCGTCTGGAGAAATTCCCAGCGCTTAGCTTGCTGCCAGCAAGCGATACTGTGACGAGCTGTCGTAGTGACGTGCACTGGTCCGTGCATCTTGCACCTCCATCGACCAAATTCGGGTTCGTACTCGCCACGCTCAGTGGGGTAATACAGTAAGAACAGCAGCACTAGTGGCAGTAGCCGCAGCGCACAATGACGTTGTAGATATAGGCATTTTGGTGTGACTCAAACTTAACAAGTGCTTCACGTCCGTTCCCACTACGTTTTTTCGACTTCGCTTTCGCAGACGTTACGGCAGCCACCGGTTACAGCGTTCGGCGTACGTCCTAGTGAGTCCGTTGCGGAGTAAGACGGGTAGGTACGTGATGGGTTCGCTGTCATTTCTACACCTGTCTCCGAAAAAACAATGCCTTCGAGATAGCGTTCGTAACGTGGTTCGACGGCTACGACGGCTAGCAGCATCTTGGCCGGACCTTTCTTATGGGAAATGGTGGAATCCATCCGTGCTAGATCAACACGTTTCTGTACATGGAGTATTTACAAAAGGCGTTGAGTGCCCGAAGGAGGCACTCACTGTACAGGTTTATAGGTTTAGCATACAAGTTATTTAATTTATATAATACTACAAATTATACTATGCGTGTGCTTAAAATCGAACCAATTTTCCATGTTCAAATGGACATGGAGGATCGGTTTGTGAATCGGAGATAGGAAATTCCGCTTACATTTGCGTAAGATTCATGAGTGCTTTTCAAAGTAGTTTATGGTGAATCGAAATATGCTTATGCTGAAGTAAGCATAACGCGAAGACGTCCTTAGTCTACATCCGTTAAAGGGGCAATCGAAGTAACTTTAACTTTGAACATTTGTAATACATAAATGCCATACTACAAGCATATTATAAAGTATATTTATACAACTAAGCCATCTGAATGGCCACAGCAGCCATTGTCGTCGGTATTATATTTTAGGCGTTTACTAATCGTATTGCATTATACTATAGGGATATAGAAACCTTATTATTTGTATTAGGGATTCCCTCGCAAGTGTCCGGCACGACTGTCGCAACAACTTTTCAGCAAAACACCCAGAAACTTTTTACGTACACGTTAAGTTATTCGTTCATTTAACAGTTTATTATGTTTGTTATTCTGCTTGTGGTAACACTGGCTATTCGTATCTCTAAGGTGTCTGAGGAGACTACCCAGACGTCTAGGTAAATCAGATTTAATTTACAGACAAGGTCGAATCCTCAAATTTACATGCCTGGACATCAGCTAAAAACATTTCGTCTCGGTATGGTAGCTGGATCAGAAGTTCAGCTTTTTCAAGCGGTCTAAGCTTGTCATTAATCAGAAGAAAGCTGATCTTTTAGGCGGGAAATGAATGATATAGTCAATTAGTTACTGTGTGCTAAAATTACCAGCGGACCGGAGCTGCATTTCTAGCTGGAGTATGCCAGACCTTACCCATATAGTTTCTACGATAGCAGTACGCATATACATGCGTTGAGATCCTGCGGCACGAGGAATTCCAAACTTGTCGTTCGAAACTCTGCGTTTGTTGCGCCTTTGGCCACCTTTGAAAACTTCTACGTCAGATTTTCTGAGATATATCGTTAGATTGTCGGGGACATCGGAAAAATGGAACATTCTGTAAATATGTGTAATTAGAAATCGAACCAAGTTAGCTAAATGCAATAAGGCCTATTTCTGGGTTTCCAGCCAACTTTGACTGCTTATCTTGCTTGCTTACACAGAATTAGATCGACAGCACTGATTTATTATAGGTCGTGACAACGTTCCATTACGGGTCAAGTGGATACCGTGTTGAGTGTGTATACGAACTAAGGTGCGTCGCTGAAATTCACAAACGCTCGTACCCATGTCGCATTCGACTAGAAAAACAAAGCTACTGGATACAAAAACTCAGGGCAAACACTATTAGATAACCCTTCCAATTGACATCCAACCAACAAAAATCAATCGTTCTGATTAATTTTCCTCATTCGAATATTTTAGGATATGTAAGCCTGCTCGTGGTGTCGCGCTGCTTAATCCGCCACTGTTTCTGCCAGCTATTTTCTATCGTTGACGTAACCGCCGATTTTAATTGTGACAGCGGCACCAGCAGCAGCGAAAGAGATTTCTGCATTGAGGGCTGTTGCATCTGGGCCGCTATTGCTGCAATGTACAGAAACGCACCAAAACGATGGGGCAGTCTGTGTCGTTGTGACTGTTGCTGTTCTGCCGTCTGGCGGCCAACGATCATCAGGTGCACGAACAGCTTAGACACCTGGAGATATCGGAGCAAACGATGTTAATTCTACTGCTCCCGCTGTTGCACCAGCTACCACCGTAACTGCTGCTGCTGCTGCTGCCGTGGCCGTCGCCGTCGCCGTCTCCGTCATCGTCAGTGAACTGCTGTCGTCGCTTCACTTTTTGCTGGACACTACATACGTGGGTATACACATGTGTGGTAGCACTTGTTAGCTGGCGTCCGGCCGTGCGCCTGCCTTGGCGACGATGTGGGGTAGCGTTGAAACACGGACAGGCGCATAAAGGAGACATGGCCAAGTGGGCACGGACAATGCAGTTCCCTCCGATAGGAAACTCCGATCGGCCACCGGTGCGTGTGGGGCAGCGTCCAACTGGCAGATGTAGACTGGAACTGAGATGTCTCTAAGCTAGCACCATTGCTGCGACTATGATTGCCGCAGAAATGTTATACAACACTAACGGCAGCGGCAATAAGAAGTACCCAGGGTACGCGTCACGCGTCCCAAGCTAAACAGCAAGTGCTGCTATACATGTACAGATGCATAGGTCGAACAATAAGACCTGGTACAATTTAAAGCCAGGTCACAACAAGGACAATGCAAGAGTAGAATAATTGCCTGGTTTGCCCTATTCAAATGTAAAAACCTGGCAGGGCAACTTGTAACGAGGTCGTCGCAGCACAAGTGTATTATAAGGTGCTTCTGCTCGTTCAAGAGTAACGCCTACCCGATGATTGTAAGCCGTCTATGATAAGAATATACTTTAATTAGCGATTATATCAAGTAACTAGCTTCACTTAATGAGCTCAGATATGGTCCACATAATGTTGAAGTTCGTTAATGAGAAAAATTTTGGTAAAAAACCTCAGCAAGTAATATAGGCGCCTTTTTTAAGATCGCGTAATATAGGATACGCTTTTTGAAAAAAACTACTCTCTATTATGTTTCAGCAACTACAATTAAAACTTAATCTTCGACTCGAATGTGGAAGACAAGCTGAAGTGCGCCTCTAAAATGGGTCACAACTGCTCTGGGTTGGCCAATCCGCCGATCTACAGTTCGGTTTGTATATATTACTAAATTAAACATGCTTGTATACAGTGAAAACAGAATCGATTATTGAGCTCAATATTCAGGGGGACACGAATAATCAGACTTGCAGTAGTCTCTATTTTTTCTGGGGTGCACAGGAAAGAAATATGGCTGTCATCTACGTAATTTTTACGAGCAATACTGAACAAAGCTACAGTCGGACTAATATTTCAGTTCAGGCCGGGTCGGCCAGTATGACCCACAGCCTGCAGGTGTAAATGCTGTGCCGTTTACGAGGATGTCTAAATAAACATGTATGCAAGGCAGAATAAATTGTACAAATAAACTGAAAGAACAAAGAGGAATCTTCCATAAAAAAAGGTAAATCTGATTTTTGCTGCTAAAAAGCTCTTCTATTCCCCATAATATGATCATATGTTTAGAATTTCAATACGCATCTCTCTAGCTACCCCAGTCCTTCGTTAGATATAACAATATGTGACAACGAAGGAATTGCTTTAAATATAGTAACGTAGATACAAGCTTACTACAGCGACACTTCATGCTTCATCGTCAGTTCCATCAGTATCCTTGGCAGTGCATCTGTTGCTTATGATCGAAAATGCCATTCACCTAATGCTTATAAAAATGGCAGCAGCATGTTGTTCAGTTCTTAATTCTGTGATCTGATCGGTCTCCTCACTTTTATCTTTTCTGTGTCCGATTTTGCTTTCATAGTAAACTTTTCAGCCAATTTGCTCGGGCCGATCTTGGCTACCCCTCTTGTTTCCTTGTCCTTAATTTGGAGTTACCGAATCACTTTCGAATAGCTGTCTCCACTTCCCCAAATCCCATGCTAAACTTCAACGGACGGCCTGTGTGCGAGGCGGCGAGAGCCCAGGCGCGCGCCTACTAACTTATGCGCGTTCAAGATCCTCCTTCGGGACCGACCGATTAACAGACGCGCTATGGCGTCTTTGAAAATCCGGCCCGGATGTTCCTTCCTCTGTTTGACCTTCTGCTCTTAACAGCAGCGGCTGCCCCTGAGTGTGCCCTGTGTGTTGCCCATCCCCTGCCTGCTACTGCTGCGGCCATCGACGATGCGGCACAATGGCCGATGGCTCGGCGCACGAAATGCGCAAGCCATAGAGCTTGTCCTCTAGTCGTCGCTGTTATCCGACAGGATCATTGTCAGCTGACAGCTGTCACCGTACCGATAGCGTGTTGCATTTTGTTTTTGTGCGCCGTTGTCAATGGTGCCGTGGCCGCGGGTCAGTGACAGACGAATGGACGTTTTCCTGCCAGCACCGGCGTAAGCAAGGAGATGCCGAAGGGCAGCACAGATTGTCTTTCCGTCCGTACACGTTCACTGCTATTGCAGTCGCCGATGTCACTGTGACGCAGCAAGCTACAGTTACCTCTGCTTTTACCGTTCCTATCATAGTAGATGGCTGACGACTTTTCGTGTTGTCTGTCTCGTGATTCGCGCACATCGCCATGTGCATCACGAAGCGAACGCGCCAGACCAGATGGATGCGCCGGGCAGTTCGACAGGATCGGTGTCCAGTAGCTAAACAATGCAGACATTAGGAACAACATTGTCTGCTTCGCTCTGCTAAGGCAGCAGTAGCGACAGCCAGGGCGTGAACAGCCGTAAATACATAGAACTGTACGCACATATGCAAGCGAATCGAGAGGACAGCTATCGAGAAGGCTTCAACGAATAAGCTCGCTCAAGTCGACAGATTTAAACCGAACAGCAGCAGTAAACCCAACGGACCCGGGCTAGCTTTGGCGCTGCTAGCTGCCGACGCTGCTGGCTTCGGCAACTAGTCACTGAGCTAAAGACAGCAACGGTGGTAACAACAGAATCGACGAAATGACGCCGATCGTCGTCTGGTGAATAGGCAACGAGGAACTTAGGCGGTCTATCCCATGGACGCCAAAAGGATAAACAGCTGGCAAACCTTGTGCAGGAGGTGCCGCTGGCCAGTAAACAGCAGCATGTTAGATGGTGGTAACAGCAGGCGCGGTAAGACCCATTAACAAGATCAACCAGGCACCGCAAACAGGGTAGTCACTATTTTATACTAGTCCATTCTTGGCCGTTTTCGCGATGGCGGCTGTCAGCTCGTGGTTGCGCTCACAGCAGTCGCTGGTTGCTCCTCGCGCTAGGCCAGGTGTGTTATGGCCACGACAGCAACAGCAGCAGGCGCCACTATTGCTGCTGGCGCGCTGTTTTTGCTGTTGCCATCGGACAGCTGAGCGCTGTATCGGGTTGAGCTGATTGAAGACGATGGCGAGACCAGGCGAACATGGAGCAGCCTTCCTGCTAGGCAACAGGCTGTACACTCGGCGTTATCTGTTGCTGGTGGCGAATGTCGCTGCAAGCACAGCTGTCAGCCGGCCAGGGCACCTGCTCATCGACTGGCATCGAGCAGTCGGATGAACACCAACAGAAACGGCATCGGAATCTTACAAGACGCTTCTGTTGATTCGACGGCTGTTTCGGTGGCTGGTGCACGTTACACGAGGCTGATGCTATATGCGCTCATCGCTGGAGAAGCGTGGTCTTCCTCAGCTGTTTAATGGCTGTTTGTTTATTTAATACGATCATACGACGGCGGTGGCAGCGGGAACATTCATATTGACAACAACAACAACATCAACTAATCAAATTTATAGGATCATTATGGTGTAACACACGACGACGACAGCGCGCCCATAGCGTGCGCAAACGCCAACTTCTCTCTCATCTTCCTTATTGTGGAGGAAGAGTGAAGCATGACCGCTACGTCATTTGTGGTTCTGCCGAAGCAAGTACAAATATGTCTTGATTTAATATGATTAAAGGCGTTACCATTGCGAGCTCGCACGTCCCTCCGGGTGTGTAAATATGCATATGAGCCCATATATATATATATATATATATATATGCTTCTGGGTGAATGCATTCACTTACTAATCGAAACGGCAGAAGGTTACCGAAAACCAACGAGAATCAGTACCGTTCGCCGAAACGAAGCTCTCTAAGCGAGCCACTCAGGTTAGTTTGCTGCTACCGCACGGCTGTAGGTATTATGCCACTCGATCTGATTGTTGGTATCGTCACCGCGTCTGTGTAGCAGGACGGCCAGCAGTAGCCAAATTACGCCCATCCAGACAGACGGTTACCTCTGATGACGCCGGCGAAGTCGACCAATGAAGTACCCGGCAATGGCAGCGACAGCATCCCGTTCCGGAAGATATGAAGGTAGCACGCTCCTCGTTCGTATATATATTCGTTTGTCTATCCATCTTTCTGACCATAACGCAGCTGTCCCGGTTGGCTCCTTCTAGTTACATAGGATTTATGCGCATATATCCATCTATGCATGTATTGCATATGGCCACCTGGAAGAAAATCGTGCCTGGAATCGGGCCTGGAGCCGATCGGCTGATTAAAGCGTCAGCTAAAGATGACAAGAGTGACCCGACACGCGATCGACCGCAACAAAGACAAACAGCACAACCTAGCCGGGTAACATCATCAGGCTCGCGTCAATTCTGAAGCATTGTCCAATTTACACAAGTGAAATGTACCTGTTACGCCGGGCTCTTGGTAACGCTGCGGCAATTCTACATATGAGCCTATGAGAACTGACTTGGCCCTAGATTTTGATCATTATTAGGGATCGACTAGATAGGCACGTATTCGCCGACATATGGTTATAGATGATTGTTTCTATTGCTCAGACATGTATTATTGATCCAGCATGATTTAAACACACGAGATTTGATCGAAATGTTTCTTCTTTCGTGTAAGCTAGCGAGTCAAGCGTGAGAGGGATTCTCTGTCGAAGCTCTAGAGAAAAGACAACGCAGGAGAGATACCGGCAAATTGGAACCGTAAGCTCTCTTGCTTTAACTGCACACTTATTTCTAGCTGTTAAGTATGAACGAGAGGTAAAATTATCTTTCCAAGCAAGATCTACCAAAAAGATCTTCGTTGTGATAAATTTACGGTTCAAGAAGCAGACAAGACGACTTAGGAACAGAACAGCGGCATTTCATACCGGCATAGACGTTACGCTATACGTAAGCCATGTCATTGGTAGTCAATTCATAGCTGAGCTAGTTAGGTGACGTACATTCGAAACGTGAAAATATAAACATGTTTGAAAACGCTTTGAACATACGTTTAAGATAAGCTTTACTCTCTTAAATGTCCCTATACGTAAATGATTACTTTTTTTTTTTTTTTTGTTTTAATCACTTTATATATATGGGCACCAGTGGATTTTTGATGCAGGCGGAATTTCTCAGCGACACAGGCGTCCGCGGATAAATCTGATAGATTTTTTGAAACCCAATTGTCTCTCTTTTTTTTTCGCGCACTGAGTAGTCCTGTTGCTTTGCTTAATATATGCCCTTCGTAGTTAACTGATGATTCTTCATTAATGACGACTCTATACAATATTGGAGTATCGATTTTTGTATCATTTTCTAGACTATTATAAATGTGATGTCTTAGATAAGCTATTTCGCAAACGCACTCGTAAGCAATATCTGTAAATCATTGATGTTTTTTCGTGGAGCTACTTTCGTAAGGTCGCTCTGTTAATTTTCGATGATGGCAACAGTAGTTAATAAGCCGTAGTGATGGAAACGCTTCGTAACGACTCTGTGACCATATGCAATCGCGATAGAGTCCATAGGTATTATAGCCGTTCATAACGGTGAGGAAAAGTTCATGCTTCAAAAAGGCAAAAATCTTATTCCAATCATATATCACAGGCATCATGGGGGAGAATTGAACGCTACGTAAATGCATTTTGTTTAGCTGTAGATATTTCATAGAATCCGGGTCAAATGAGCTAAGGGGCCACGTTAAAGACACAGTGGAGCCATCCGATGCCGCCAATGGGCAATTGTTTAAATCAAATGCTCCGGAAATCTGCCTAGTTTCATGAACTATATATTTTATTTAGTGGGTACCTTAAATAAAATTGCTTTGAAAACTTTACTCATGACACGGAAGAACAGTGTCATATAACGCTGAAGCAGATGTCGACGCTCACGAAGTCCTAGAACACCTTTCTCCAGACGGAAGGAAGCGAATGCGCTCTCTCGATGCGCCGCTCGAGACGATCTATCCCGCTGAACGCCATCACGTGCCGTGTCCATATGTGTGACTATAGAGCTCTGTAGCTTCGTTAGATCAAAACAGAAAACCTCGTGTTGCTAACGACGCATACAATAATGTACGCAATGCTATTATATATGGATTATTCTTAGACGTGCGCCAAGGAGCGAACACTACCGGTTACTGGCAACCATTCAATAGCAGCGGCGGCCCCTCCAACTGGCAGATGAAGTTGTCTGCCATATCGCGATCGTGGCGGTAATACCTACAATTTGAAAAACTCAGGAAGTAAACTTGAACAGCAAACTTTACTGCTCGTTGATTTCATTATAGCAATAATCATAATAATGACGGTGAAGAGACGATCAACCGCGATGACTGCCGACTGTGTAAGCGTGCTTCAACAACATCGTCGTTGTTGATAGTGTCGCTCTTGCTACTGAGAACAACGAAAGTTAACAACATGGACTTGTAGCAGCAGGCACAGCCGTCGGCACACGATGCGAAACGCGAGCCGCTCCACAGGAAAAGCGGAGCTCCAGTTGGCTTCCGTCAGAATTTAAGCAACGAAAACGTCAACATCGCCAACAGCAGTAGCAGAAGTAACAACAACATGTTTTCCGGTTCGACCGACACGTTATTCAGGCGATTGGCGGACTCATTAGACAGGCACAACATGTTCACCCTAGCAACCAGCCAGCTACGGTCCCGTCGTGCCTACCTGTAGAAGAGATCTTCTAGTGCATGAAGGTGTCAGTGACCGAGCGAATAGCGCCGAGAGGCTTTTCTTCGTTGTGTTTTGCTCGTGGCTTTTCTGCGATTTCAGCCATCAACAGTGGATTCTCTCTCTCGCCCCATATGATCCTTCTGTGCTTCAGTGGTACATAAAGTGATCGTGGCGGGGTCAGCGGTACTGACCACATTCTCTATGGAGTCGCTAGTCTGCTGGCGACCGCGCGCTCCCCGGTTCCCGCTCCCGGCCGACTCGCGGTAGAGCGGACATGGCACACACATCAATATACTAGCGACTGGATCGCCGGCTACAACCTGTGGCCTTCCCGACGGTTAACCAACAGAAAGTCGCCAGCGCGCAGCGCAAACAGCCACTTATTCGGTCGCTCGATACGCGCTCCCTCAATATTATCAAGTCTGCCTGCGGAAAAGAAGCGCAGTCGAAGGGGCGCAGGTGCAAAGCGTGTTGCAATCGCGACACGAAGCAGTCCGGAGCCGACGTTAGTGGCACCGGCCACAGCAGCGCACCGCAGCACGTTATGGCAGGCTTATGTGATTTGCTTTCCAAAACATTTACATGCAAAGGACTGCTGTGTCTCTTAAGGATGTTTGCTGATCACATGGGCACACTGTCGATACAGCATCCGATGAAAAGATCGTTATGAGCAAAATGCCACTCGCTGCTAAATGTCGCACTGTTGTTCCCAATTTGACTCCGACATTTTACATATATGTCGTATGATATCATAATGATATTGTTTCGATGGCGCAGGCGGTTCAATATCACTGACAGATCGAACCTGAAATAAACGCTGAAACACACCGCGGAGCCGAGGTCCGCATGACCACAATGCCGCAACGATCGACGGCGCAACCCCCACTAGACTGCTTCGGCGAAGCCCCCTACTGGCTGAAAGTATTCCGCATTATTGGAGTTACTGCTGCTGGTGTTATCGTTCTGAGTGTCCGCGTTGTTGCTGTTGTTGTTGCCGTGGCCACTTTGCTTAGCTTCCCTATCTTCTGAGAGTGGCTTAGGTGGAGTGCCTGCTTGCCATACGGGGCCGTCCCCGTCAGATGGACTGCGGCAGGTAGGTAGCTGCTGCTCGCTCGACTACTCGACGAGGAAAAAGCTACGCGAGCAGAACAATTCTTTAGGATGGCCACCGTTCTGGCCAGAGTTGTTGTCGTCGCTCGAATTTCGGAGTTGAACCGCTTACCACCTTGCACCAAGGCACGTGTTCGTGGCGCACAGGTAAGAACCGATTGTTTTCGTCGTTCATGCTTTTGGAAAGAAAGATTTAATTATCGCCAAATGTGATTGTCCACTGTGACGCCTAAAGCGACATTTATTTGCAACTTAGGCCGGTCATTTCAACAGACACTACATGATTTCAATAGAAACGTCATGAATGGGTTTGTGAAATCGCAGATACCCATGAGTGTCTCCCATACAGCCCATAGGTGCTCGCGCAATTGATTTGACATGGCAGTAAATCGTACGCCGTACAATCATCACAGGAGGAGAGATACATCAACGCCGGAGGCACATCCCGCACCCATATGGATTCCCTGTTAGAGTAACGGGCTAGAAATAGTATATTAGTTCAGTAAGTCCTCGCTAGGTTGCTTCAACGAGAGAACGGAACTTCGTTCGAGTTATATAAGAAGAACTGAAGTACTGTGGTAAAACGCCTAGCTCTCCTTTCCGGCCTATTATAAAAGGGTATCACGCCTACGACGGTGTCAAAGGCCGCACTGGAAATTCGATATAGGTTAGCCTAAGGCAGATTCAGTAACAGAATGGCAATTATAAGGATTATATAAATCGTCTTCGCGCAACTGCAGAAAGTAGCATTTTTAATGAGTTTTTTTGACTGTTTAAAAATACCGCCACGCAAGAACGAAGATATTCCCGACTTTTACGACAATAGATTAAAATTTCTGTAACAGAATCTTTTGTTTATCATATTTGGTCGGGAGCAAGCCTATTCTCTATTAAAAAATACTTCTACGAAACGAGAAAGTGATCGTTGTTTCATGTGTAGACTTGCGTCTTTCCCTTACGAAACTTTAAGAGTGAATTCGTTAATTATTTGGGCCCGCCTATACGCTTTTCTACCGATAAGCAAGTTTCAAGAGTATTGTCTTGTGCTGCAAGATCAGTTAGCCATCTTCTTCGGCTATCCAAATAGAAGTGCCGGTAGTAATGCCATATATATGCCTATGAGTATTTCCATGTACCTCTATATGACGACGGTATCTGACGAACCTCAGATTATCGTAAAGAACGCCAAACCGCAACAGGTGGCGGCGTCGTCACCGTACGATGTTTTATCGATAGTTGTTGTTGTATCGGATTCGTGTGCATTACCAGCTGCTCCGATCAGAAAAGGGCGGTGCTCGTAATGCTGCTTATGTTGCGGTGAACGATGTCATGGCGGAGGCGTGACAACTTCAACATTTGATTAAGATCTGCGCGAATTAATTGATTCTATTGTTTCATAGATAATAAGATTTTACATCAGGGTGTCTAGATGATATAATATTCCTTCGGGTCTGCCGTCTTTCCCACTGCTGTTACTATTATTAATGTTATGGTGAGCCTTTGTTTGTCTCCTACTTTACCCTGTTCTGTTCGGTGTCGGTGACGGCCAGGGAGCTCCTCGGTAAGGACTGATAGGCTGTTCATGCTGAGGGTGACACACATGGCTTTTGCGTCTGTCGCTCTGCTAGTGCGTGCATCGGCGAAGCTCATACAAACGGTGGGCGGGGAACGAAACTACATCCCCGTGAGTGCCGTCCCGTGCTGTGACTGGACAATAATATAGAGAAGCAGAAACACTTGACACAGTGTAGGAACAAGGGACACGCGAAAAGCATGTGTGTTTCAGTAGACTAAATAAGTCAGGATATCATCAATGACAATCAATGAAAACGAATTATAGACAACACCTGACTGTGAGAGGATCCCGATTTATGTTCGATTGAACAGGATTTCCTAAGCAACAGGTACATCGATCTAGTGATCTGTTCAACGTAAAGACTTCTACATGAATAATGAAGACTTTGAAAATAATTCTAAGCAATTATCGATCATTGCTAGTATACTCCTCAGTACCAAAGCTGGAAATTTCAGCTATTCGGATAGTAACAGATGGTTCTATGTATTATCATGTCAAAAGGATATGTACTAATTAATACCGCTTAGATTTTTATCTTCTAATTGGTGAAATTGAAGGTGAAGGAAAACGACTTATTAAAGTAGCGACCGACTGGATCAGTTACAAGTTGTGTAAGTTACAATCTTGCCGTTTAGAGTAAACGAATGCGCGGTAGGTGGGCGCTGAGACGGAAATCTTTTACACATACTATGAATAACTGTGTGCAGATCAGGCAAGTAATCCCATCGATCTATTTGAATGTAGTAGTTGACAATGACACTCCTAACGTGCTCCCTTCATTTTCGTATGCGGCCTTTGTACCTAGTAGCTAAAGCGAGCCGCTCAATCTTGATGCTCCTTTTGTGAAGCACAAAACAAATAAAAGCTGCTTTAACTAGACGACATTAAAATATATAAAGAAAAGTAGGGGAGAGAGATAAAAAGATATACCGTGTAGATAAATTGTAGCATGTTATCAAACCTATAAGAAAAACCAAGGAAAACGAATACAAATTGATCAAATCTCGGATCAAAGTTGCTCCTCTCAAGTAACTTATATTAGTTGGCAGAAAGATGCAGAAGTGTTGCGTAGCGGATAACGGTGTACATTGGACGCGTATAGTATATTTGTCATTTTCTTCAAATCAACAGGTGAACTTAAGCGTAAGGTGAACTTAAGTAACAACTGAGCGTTGACGGACAGAATTCATCTTTCCTTCGAACAGCGTTTTCTTTTCATCGTTTAGGTTAAGCTCCAATTATATTGGTTAGGAGTCAAATACAATGAAATACGAATACATTATTTGCCATATGCTTCTAGACGATTAAATTAGTATATATGTGCCTATTATCAAGGCTTTAAATTGGGTTTTTGTGATTTTTTACGCTTAGCTCAAATCGATGAAAAAACCCTGAAACGTAAGCAATATGTGTGAAAAAAAAAAGGATTATCCTCCTTTTTTTAGGCTATGGCGAAATTTCATTTCAAATGGCCTAATACTTCTGTAGAACTCTGAAAATCACAGCTAGTTTTATCACGAAAGAGCCAAGTAATTCCCCGCAAAATAACGCACCATAATAGGACATTTGAAAGCAAAGGACTACAAAGTAATTAGGATATTGCGTTGCCTAGATTAGCTTAACTTAACACATTAAGAAATTACTGACATTTTTTTATATTATGACGTTCAAATAGGATTACATTGCAAATCAGTGTAATTGAAACTGCGACAGGACAACCGGTAACGATGATGTAACAAGGTAATAGAACAGTTGTAACGTATCCGATCCCCAACTTCGATCCAGGCCGAAAAGCTCTAAGTTTGCTCCAGTATCGAAGGGGGACAAATAGCAAGATCTTATTAGGTAGCAACTAACGTGGAGCAAGGTTTGATAGGTGTCACGCAAGTCGGATAGCGAAAGCCATCCGGTCTCAAGAAGTAATTAGAATATTTTTCATAGCGCATGTTTTATGCGATATCCGATGCCCCCGTAAAGTAAATTCTATGTATTATCTGATCTCATACAAGTACTCTGATTATAGACGGAATCTTCGATGAAAAAGCATACTATTATCAATACCTATAGGTTAGTATGTGCTAGCTCAGGAAGTAACTCCACAGTATAGGTGACACATCAATTGCGGTCGAGAATAAGCTTAATAACACAGAGAAAGTTCCACCACGCAAGTCTTGCGTTCGCGTATTTAGATCATTCCGCGTCCGTTCTACGCAACAATCCTAACGACACCTATGAGAACTTCTAAGATCTAGCTAGGAAGGATTAGCTCTAGTCTAACAGCTAAAACAAGACACGTACGTTTGGTGTATATTTGCACACGGTCTCATTTATTTATTTTTTATATTTTGTCCACCCAGAGATAAATTGTTTTGGGGCGACGTGCAAACTCGAGCTTTTTTCGTCAGAATGATACGGCACATTGCTGATACACCATGTTTGAGGACAACATCATTCTTGTCAATCAGTATCTCAATGCAATCTATTTACAATTAACTTGTTGTTTATTGCACAGATTCCAAACAAACAAGCAGAGAGTATCGAAATAACAATAAATACATCCGATAAACTCAGAAATAATAAATAGTCTTTATCGAGTGTCGAGGTCCTGAGCTTACGCTGATGGTGATCACAGCTCGCGGTCCCGCGTCTAAGAATGTTCCGAAGGTTTCTTGAGGTGAGCGACCGCGGGCAGCTGATGGTGCTCATGGTTCGAGAGTTGACACCCGCCGCTGCGGAAGACCTCGTAGCCTTTGAATACCGAATTCGGTCTCCGGCCGGGCAGTAATCACTTCTTCGTTAGGGTCTCAGTCGGTTCGAAAGTTACAGTCGTTTCATGGAGCGACGAGTTCTCCTTCTCCCGGCTTTGACATGGTTGCACAAACTCTGAACTAAAGTAACTGGATCACTCGTTCTGTCGGTGACTTTCAGTCGTCGGATTCGTGAAACGCTTCGCTTAGATCCCAAATGTAATCGATCGCACTTTGTAGAATCTCCAAAGCGCTCATTTTTCGGCCATTTTTAGCCGGCAGAAGCTTTTCTAGGGTCTTCAGTAGATCGAGGACGTCGTTTTCAAGGAGCTCACCTGTTGACTCCTTGATCTTCATCTGCTCCACTTTTTCAACGAGTTGCGATTGTAGGATCATTGTGTTGAACTCGCGCACAGTTGACTCAACAAAACTAGATCAGCGCCGAGGTGGCCACTTGCCTAATCTGTCTGGATTAGACAAACACCTTCGACAGCGGAAAATGCCGGAAAAACGCAGCTGTAGAACTTCGTCACGCTTTAATCCTCAAGGACTGAACATCAGCTCTCATCTGACTTGGCCGTCCCGTAGAATCATGACTTTCTAGCGCGACGCTCCGCCCCCCTGGTGAGGAGAAGTGGAGAGGGGGTTACAGCATACACTCCAATTCCAAGCATTGTCTTTTCTCGTTACGCCGTCAGGGGGCGCCGTCATATCTATAGCCTACAGGTTAATTTCGAAAAGATAATGTTAGCTAGTTCCAATTAGACAAATTTAAAGAATACGACTTTTCAAGAACTGACCAACTTTCGTTCGGTGATAATCATCAAACTGTATATATCAAGCTTAATGTTCCAACTGTAGCAAAATTTAGACCAAGCCACTAGTAAATCGGCAATAAAAAATATGCTCGCGGCCATGATATCTTAAAGAAACTATTGAAACGCGAAGAAAACATAATTTGATTTGATTCCGATAAAAGGGAGAGCTAATCGGGCTAAACGTTATTATCGACTTTCGATTATGAGAGCTAAGCGCGGAGCACACTTGTTTCAGGTCAAGGTTAACAATGGAATATTTTACCATGATTTGGAAAATATCCAAATTGTAATACGCATGCAGTACAGGACTGTGCATTTCACTCTATTTAGTTTATAAACTCTACAATCATAGCTTTTTTCCGGCGTTTTATTGTTTAACTGAGGCCGTCAAATAGTCAAACCGATCGTACAAGCGGTGTTTATATCGTCTAAGCTATAATCCAGACTGATTATGATGACCATGATTATTGTTATTTTAGGTATTCAAATGAATATCGTTCTATGATATTTTTCGTATGAAAAGATTCAATTTCATAGACTATTTGTAAGCCATTATACCTCTCGCTAATAAGTTTTTTTTGATTATTTTCTGTTCTGTGCCATTAGACGAAATGAGTTACCGTAATTGGGAAATTGGCATGCCACAGGCTCCCGCCACTCCACCAGTTGGTTAGCTGATTTGGGTGTGAGTTTGTGACCAAACTCGAAAATCGAGATCTAATTAACATAAATGTCCAATCAATGCTCTAACGATAACTCGTCGGGTGTCACCTCCATCGGGAGCCAACAAAGCAGCTTGTCGGGTCTAAAGAAAATGAAATGAATCTTTATTCCAAGCGCTGCTACACTAACTATGCGGCGGAATTCTAAGAAGTCTTGCTGAGTGTCTACCAGTCGCCTGCTTGCTAGCTGGCATCATGCGAAATGCGCCGTCGCATTAGGCACGTTTATAAAGGGATGTATTTGAGAATTGGTAATTAGTCAAATATAGCGGTGTCTCAGCTGCGTGTGCGATTACTTAGGCCACCCCGAAATCTATATTGGTTTTAGATGTTACATTGAAGCTTGTGCACATTGCCATATCTATGAAGACCAAGCTGGCAAGCGTCTAGCCCTTTCTTTACAGTCTGTAGTTCCTGATTTTAGGCTAGACGTAGATGACTAGAAAGAACGTATACGATACACAATTCAATATATTTAAAAGTCAGTGGACGGTCTGAAAATCAGGAAACCCAGAAAAGAATATCAAAAGCCTTAACTGCGACGCCCTTCAAAAATCGTCGAGAGTCTGTTCACTACACCGTAAAGCAAGCAAACAAGCAAGCTAGGCCCTCCATGATCGTACGATACTTAAATGTTAAGAAAACAGGTATATTTCCAAATGATTTTAGTTTCTACGAACTGCTATGCTGCTCGAGTTCGTAGAACTATGATACACAGGCCTATTATATTGAATACGTTTCGTACAGTGGCGTTTGAACGTACAACATTTCAATGAGAGCCCTAATGCCACCGTTTTATAGCTTCGTTGTCGATAGACAAGTCATTTCTGGGAGTTTTTATAATCAACGATTTATTTGCGTCGCATCTTTTTTGGCCACACTCTTAGCTGTTAATTGGCATTTGCTGACGTATTGTGCATTACTGGATGATCTTGTGCTCAAGGATCAATGATTCGTCTTCCAAAGGTAGTTTTTCGGCCGGGTCTAATCGTCGATGCTCTTTGCTCCAATGCTTCTTCCAGGGTCATTTCACGTGCAAAGCATTCGCCTCTGTTGCAGGTCCCTATACGCAAATTAGACACGCAACAATCAGTCTAATCAATCATTCATATATGTGTACGCGTGAACACGTTGCAACAAAGTCAGGTAAAAGTAAGCGCACGCTGGAAACCCGTAATTAGCAAAAAATGTGTGGTGAGCAAGCCTGTCCTACCTGGTTCCTTCTTGCTAGTCATACAGATGCTTCCATTAGGGAGGGGGATCAGTTTGGGTGTCGGGAGAAGGCCACAAAGGACAGCGCACTCCTGATCGTCTGGACTCTTAATCAGTACATAACTGTTGCTCTGAAATGGTGACAAACGTAGAACACAATCCAACCTAAATATTGATTCGCTTTCCTTCGTCGGTTAACAATTGATTTGTTACAGCTAAACACAAAATAATTGGCTTGGAGCAGGCGCAAGTCATCGACGACGGTTCGATAGAGTGCTGTGGCGCTAGCAATGTTCTTCTACTCAGAAGCTGTTACTCATTGTAGAAAATAAATGGGTTACAATTCCTATTTGTTTATATTCTTAGCCAGCTATTTAAATTGACCACTATATGATGGCGGAGAATAGTGTATGTTAGCATTGGTAAAACGAATGCAACCTGGTTTGTATTTGTAAACTAAGCGGCGTCACAAATACGGATCTAACGGTTGAAAGATGGTAATAATAATCCCTATTCTGGAATCGGACTAAACCCAATTTTACTATATTGATAGAATGCTTTCATGAGACGATGTTTAGAATTCAAGCAGCACTATGTCTAATGAATATATATTTTTATTTGTCCGTTGCTTCCATAACCATGATTTAAGTAGAACGATTCTCTCTCTTCTGTGTTTAGATACCTCAAATTATATGAAAAATGTCACATAGGTCTGCTTGAATCAGCAGCTTGTGATCATTTCGAAAAGCTTGTCCACCAATTTCATAAATATAAATAAATGAACGACTGAGCAATCTGTTTTGGGAATATCAAAGCGAGGAAAATTATTTACAAGATTTAAATGTTTCAGCTAAATGCAAAAGCCAAACTGACTTTAAAACATGCGACTCCCTTGAAGCTTATTTAGAGGCTTAATTGCTTCTGTACGAAGCCTGCAGTTGGGGAAAGGCTGGAACCCTAATTTGACATACTCGGCATAAAGGCTAGTTTTAATCGTACCTGTCCACATGCATCGAAGCGGGCTTCCCATCGTTTTTCTGCCCAAGTGCTAGCAGCAAACAAACCTGGGCCACTTGTTAAAGCAATCAGAAGTGCAACGGCCGTAAAAATCACCCAAGTCATATTGCGTCCTGTAAAAGAAAGGTTAACTAATTGATAAATTAATATGTTGCATGTTACATTGCTACATGTTGAAAATCGCATGTGATGTTTCTTGATTATTAATTTTTGTGTGTAGATAGAACATTAACCTACTTCTTTCAGTCGCAAAAGCTATGCGTGTTAGTTACGTATGTCGTGATTATGTTTATTAGCATAGTTTTACCTATATATATATATATATATACACATCTTTTTGTTTCTAATGCGAACAGCGGAATCGGACTGAATATGCTGAATGTTTTTGTTTTCCTTTATAAAACCGACTCGCTAAATCGATTAAATTGTAACTGACCTGTAACTGACAAGAAACTTAATCGAATAATTAACTTATTCTTACGGAGGCACTTCATTTTACGGAAGTTAGGCTGTAAACAAAGTCGATTGATTTACAAAAACAGCTGATGAAATAAACTGAAAAAATATTATTGATTGTTTTGGAGCACGGGCAGCTCCTAACAACATATTAAAAAGCTAAAGAACTCAGCCCAAAATAGTCAAGTTATTTTCTCACCCACGTTGCAGTAAATGAGCATAATATATATGAATATAACGTAGACATTTCATATGTATTACGAAATAACCTTTTACATAACACTAGTTAGAATAGTGAAAGACTCACCTCGGTTCTGCCCCGTCTACAGTTCCGATGTCTTTAAACACCTATCTACGACGGTTTATCTACGCAGCAGTTGTGTCGCTTAGAACGATTTGTGTTGGTGTACTATGCCCCGAGGCAAAAGAGAAACATTCACATCATTTGTTGCGAGAGGGTTTTTATTAAACAACGACGACAGAAGCGCCCAGGTTGAAGGGCTGCTATAAGTCTATACGTCTAAACGCGAGTAACTTTCTCCTTCGCGGTAGTTAATGATACGTCACCTTCGTTATCACTTCGCTTGTCGCCGATAGAAACCGAAATCGGCAAAGGACATGCTCCTTAATAAGTATTGGCAGTTGTCTGATAACATCGAGTATTAACACTCTCCGCTCTTTGAATTATTATTATTGACCGTCTCTTTGTAACAATGTGATCTACACATGTAGATTCATACGCGAGTATCGAATGAAGCGCGGATAGTTCTAATTACGTATACCCTGGTAGCGTCTAGTGATGACTTAAAATACTCGTTTTTAGGTATGGATCTTTTGGCGTAATCTTGACGAGAGTGTAACAAGTCTCTAGGAGATACCATCACTCAATATGAGATCGATGTTCTTATGGTAATGTTTTGACTGCATATTGTTGCTTTCAAACGGTTGCATTATCATAGATAGAAGGAATAGGATAAGTGCCCAGAAAAATATTTTGAAACATTTACTTTGTCTCAGAATAACCCCAAATTTGCATGAAGATGTAACTGCTTATTAGGTAAGCTTTATTTATCCTAGTAGCACGTTACTGACTGTTATTTTCATGTAGGTCTTCGTTTAAGGGTTGCAATGAAAAAACAATAATATCGCAAGTAATCGCCAATAAAAATTCAGGATAGTGTGCTTCCAGGCTTTACTACGCTGGCTTTTTACTAAAAGGAATTAATGGTGAAACAAAACTACTAGAAGAGCATATAGTGTGTATAGATAAGAACCTCACTAAAAAGAGTATCAATAATACAGTGATATAAGCAACGTATAGCATTTAAAACGCTTCGAATGGTAATTAAATTTACCATCGTACTACCAACAAAAAACAATGATTGTGTTCGATCAACTAGTTGAACCGATTTATACATATAGTCTGTACAGTTTGAAGATGTATTAAATTCAAACAAGCTATGATGTTTTCTCTGTTCTTCTACAAATCAAACAATATGTCAGTTAGGTTAGTGATACTTTTATCTAATACGTCCTATAGACGTGGACCCTCTGTATTAAGCCATGCGGATATGGAGATTAGCAAGGCCATAAGAGCGGCGTCCATTCGGCCCCTGGTACTGCCCATCCGTCTAATCGTCAACCAACCTTATAAACGGCAAAACACACGTTAAAATAATTGCGCGAACGGAAGCTTCGTTGCTGCCGGGTCGTAAGTCTGCTCACTCACCACTCTCACAATCGTCATAGCGAGGATGCAGCCAAATGGACTCTCTTAGCTATTGGCGGAATGGCATGTAACATATCGTTGACTTAGCTGTCAATCATATTTTATCTATTTTTGCAAACGTACAGCTCTTAGGTATCTAACCTTTGGTTGAACTCATTCCCGAATTCTACGCCCCGCTACAGGCTCTGTTTAGGTCGATTTAGACCTACCCATTTTCCTTTGAAGCATTAGATAATAAATATCATAACATGTGTAGTAATAAACATTGCATTGGACATTATTGTTCCGGATAGCTGGCCTTTTTTTTAGCGCCATATAATGGAATGCTTAACGGCGGTACCGGACGTAAAACTCAAAAGATCCAACTCTTTTTCTAGCGCATGCTACGTGCATCTCAGCCTAGTTTTAAAGTTAAGACATTCCCCTAAGTTTAGTAGAAAAGCACGTTAGCACTGCGCCACCACAAAGGTACGATAAAATGTCTGTATAACTGCTGCCAGCACCACGAAGGTATTACTTAGAGAAGAACCTTGCAATTTAGGACTAGCTCTCGTTAGTTCTACTGTGTCCGAGTTCACAGATGTGAACAAAAAACTTTTCGGTTCATAACTTGACTATAAAATAAAGTTACTTTGTTTAAACGCTAGTTAATTATCTGAACAACTGGTAATCGTACGTTTGGAGGACACGACTCGAGTTAATCGTGCTAATCTTTTATTGTTACTACCCAGGTAATATAATCTAAGCTTGTTCCTGCAGTAAGAAACAATACACCCCTTTATTTATTTTTTCAGTTTGAGGGGATCGCTTCTGAGTTTTAATGGACTGATTCAGCCTCTGCCACATCATCATTGCCATCTTCATTTAGTGAAAACATACAATGCTACAGATTAGCACATCGGGTCCTTAGCATGACTGTGCCGTTCACAGAGAACTGATACGCAACTGAGTTTGATGAATGCTGGAAGTTGATGTGATACTTAACCACAACTATGTGTATTCTTAGCGCATACAGAGAACTTTACATTGGATCGAGCAGATATACTTTTAATACGCGCCGCATGGCCCCATCGTGCTTAACTAGAATGGCATAGATAAAGTCAAATAAGTGGGACATACCTACCGTGCAGGCGGCAGGTGATTTAGTCGAGACGTTCGGGATCGTCCTGCGACTACTTACGAGTACGGCCCCTGCATGTATTCCTAGATTGACTATACGATATATACTAGGCAATGGCGACTCTTATCGACGCTAGCTGATTTATTACATGCATAAGTAATGATCGACTTCTAGAATGACAAAGTTCAAAACGAAAACAACGTATAGATTTAGATTAAAAAACAAGCTGAGTGAAACACATTTACGTGTAATTATACGTAAAGCAGTAAATATCTTATGAATTGATTCAGAGTTGGTGGAATGGTAGCTGGAGCAGCGAGTCAAACGTTTGGTGCGTCGTTCATATCATATGTTGTTTTAAGGACGCACGCCATATTGACAGTATGTAAAAAGAATTTGCCCTGTAGTCACAGCAACAACAGACATAGAAACGATAATTGCGATGCTAGAACGTATGAAAAGATCGTATTTTATTTTTAAAAGCAATTCAGCCTACGCAGAATCAATCTCACTAAAACAAATAATCATATTTATCGTCTTCATTCGACACTGCATGCTTCAATATCTTGCTACGGCATGAAGTAAGATCCGTATACCGCTCTACACAGCTCGATCCGTAACTTTCCCGTTCCGGCCAACTTAAACGATGAACTATACTTTCTCGGCTGATCAAAATGTGCCACACTTATTTTGCCTTTGAAGTTTCCTGAGTGTCACTTCGTAGCTTCAAATGCGCGCTGTAGCCAGTCTGGCCATGTGGTTTTCGACGATGATAAGATCCCTTATCTTTTTTATATGGAGTTTAGAGTATGCGGCACTGGGGCATTCGAGACATCATCCGTTGAACAGTGCGCTGTTTCCGCTAGCTGATGACTGCGCAAAGTGCAGGCTGGGCCGTCGACGGTAATCCAAGGACCAGGCAGGCTATTGAAATGGTGCCGACCAGGAGTCGTTCCGGCCAAGTGAATTTAGCGGCGCCAGTCGTGGCAGTAGGGGACAGAGCGCGCGGCCGCCAAACCCGCGCTTCTATAGATGACCGCGCCTTCCGAGACGAGAGGAGTGGCCGTTTCACGTCGGTGCGGACGCGGCCTAACTAGTGCTTCGCTGCATACAAGCTAAGCTAGGCACAATTGTATACATGGTATAACAAAGCTAGCTATTAGCTGGCGGGCCTTTGTGCCCTGTATTTTGTGACCCATTGGCGTCAGAAACAGCAGCAGTGGCGGCTTCTGCCAGCAGCAGCACTTCACTACGAATAGTGTAAGGGAAGTAAATACCATTAAAAGTGGGTGAATCGTGAGTAGCCATGTAAGTATGTGGGGGGTTTGCGGATAGTTTATATGTAGGTATGCCTGTCGCCTGTGTGCGACGTATGCATATGTGTGCTTAGTGTAGTTCCACAACCGAAAGCAAAGCGGTGAAGGGCTCAAACGGTCACGTAGTTGACGACGTGCCCTATAGAGCAGGACTCTGAGTTCACTTCAGCCATGCAAGCCGGCAATAGAGTGCTCACCTCGAGATGATCTGGGGTTCTGGTGCAACGCCTGCGCCACTCCAGAATCTAACAACAGCAGAAGTCGCATGAAGCGAAAAGTCTCGGAAAGCACGTCGAATCTGTGACCTCGCCTTGGTGTATCCCCACCAGCATCGAGGCAGTCTGATCATTAAACCACGAATCAGTGGGTCTACGTGGGCCGCTAGATGGACAAACACCACCCACATACCCATCGTATGAGATGATTAAACGAGCCTAATTGCTACGAACGTGCCACAAAGAGAATGTATAACAGCTAGAAACAGTAGCGTACCAATGGACTGCTTTGGTTGCCATGGTTAGAGGTGAAGTTGAAGAGCTAATGAAATACATCAGAGCTTTTGTTGCATTGAGCTTGGTTGGTCTCTACTACTGCTACTGTTTTATGTCTGCAGTTACGAGCTACTTGTGCTAATAAAATACGAAGTAACCTTGAGCCGCCCTCTAGCGGTGGACCAATATACAATAACAAAATCCCCACACGGAGTGAAGCATCGCCACTGGGACGGTGATTCAAATGTCTTTTCTATTTTAAGGCGTTTTCGTTGAAGTGGAAATGCGTTATCCATTTCAGTCAGTACGCCTGCGCCGTTAGTGTAGAACTTTAACATTAGAATACTAAATCGGGCACTAGTCGGTGAAATGAAAATAAACTTAACGATAGAAGGTATTCTGATAACTTTTTTTCTTTAATTTAGATCTGATTGCGGTGTTCAAACAATTATACGAATACCTGAGAGCGCGCAGAACCGAACATCGAACGGGCGTTTTTCCCCTGTAGGCCAGTAACTACCGGGCGGAATCCTGCGTGTTATATTTTGTCAGTATTTTAATTTCCTGTATCAGTTAAGCAATCACGCAAGCCTGCGTGCCCTAAACACGGTATCTGAATAGAATTTGAAATGCAGTGGTAAAGCACAAAGGATGATTCGATTATTAAAATGATACCATTAAGCACCGGCAACTAAATGAGTGCGTACGTGCCTGTCGCAGTCTATAGGAATAACGGGTCCTTATGACGAATGTGACGACAAAATAAGATCGGGTTAACTAAACAAACCCTACCAAAATTTGACACCCAATATGCCTACTACACATACAGCTGTGAAACAGATTACTGGATGGGATCCTTTCTTTTTTTTCAGAGAAGAACTGAGTCAGCAAAACTATATGAGAACTCAATGAGCTTACGCTACTTCGGGCTTTCGAAAAGTTGTGCATTGTTCAGTAGTGATTGATTTTGTGATATCTTGATAAGGTTATAGTCCGGCACTTCAGTCCGTTAAGGGCAATAACCTTAGAAAGAAAGGACGACTGAGACTAGAAGTTAACCATCGGCATGATTGTGCTACACCTAAGTAACCCACAGGTATGAGAAGTCTGAAGGAGAACAGAACAGCAACTTTCAAACGGTCGCGTAATTCGTTTGCACTCGTTTAACATCGCCGATTGATAATATTGACAATAGTGTAGAAATGAAAAGGCACAGTAAGTAAAATAAGTTAATAGTCGGTAATAAGAAAATATCAAGAGCTTTCTTTCTTTTTACCAGACCCACGTCGACGAAAGGATACTTCACCGCGGTAAGTGGTTCCTAGTGCGTAAAGGTCTGTTGGTACGTTTGCTTCTAGGAGTACGTGATTGAAACAACAAGTCACCCGAATGGCCAGTCACTGTCACAAGATCCAATGCGTTAATCCTCTCTGAAATACGAGTGACATAACTTAAATCTCGAACTGTAACACTGAATATTTGCTACTAACACGTTTATAGGTTTAGAAGTACAATTGTGGCCTTTCGGATAGCGTTACGTTTAAATTAGCTGCAAGTGTGTGAAAGTTTAATTGCAGTTAGTCGTACGAAAAAGTTAAATGAATTTTAAAGCATTTAAAACACTTTTCTTGGGGAATATTGGAAAACAGCCTTGTTATCGGATCACGTAATATTGGCCTAACACTAGTAAGGACCAAAGTGATTACTTTCTTTTATGTTATATCTTGCGGTTGTATAGTTCAGCGACAGAATATTCTCATTTATTAGTTCTTCATGAGAACCAATTCGAATACTCATACCAGCGAAGCAGATGGAATTAGTTAGAAAATATGTCCACTTTTGGAATAATACTAAAACAGGCAGCTTGTAAAAGTATGTTTGCAACTCCGCCTAGAGGATATATTAAGTGCCTGTGTACCCATGCTAGTGGAGCATTTGGCGACTGAAACAGTAACATTCTATGATCTTGGTTTTTTAACTTACGAAAGAGACCATTGTGAACATGTAACCGCAAACCGGCAGTTAGTCATGTCCTATAGGTAGTTCCTAGACTCACTTGTAGCATCAATCACAACTTCAAAAGTTGCACTAATCTGGATGTTTCTGCCAGGTATACGTTCAGTACTTATGTAACATGCCGCCATAATGCTTCATGCATTTTAGCGAGTGCAAGGCTCTTGCATAGATGACAACTCGTGTTTAAAACCTTTTATCATGCAGCCAAAGCCAATTTTTCCCATGCAATAAGTTTCCGTTTAACACGTTCCATCACACGACCAGCATACGACAGTGGGTCAAAATCAGGTCACTATTTCTATATTGCCAGGTGCCAACAGAGTAAACATATTGACACGTAGAAGCAAAAGGACCTCCTAGTAGCTTGCGTGTCCAACAAGCCATGTTCATACGACCGGAACTGGCCTGCATGTGCATGACTTCTAAAACTGGTTATATAGATAGCCACGCGCGTGGCTTGAGTTCAACAAGTCTAAAGTGAGTACATAGAAACGCACAAGCAGGCTAAGCCTTAATCAGAATACTAAAGGCCGGTCTTGAACTTCAACAAAAACTAAAACAAACTTAAATCTTTAACGCATCAGTTGCTCCGGGTCGGTGTTCATTTTAGACTATAATTGAAGACAGACCTGAAATTATGCAAGGATTTCTCTTAGTTTAATCTATCTTATCTGCTTCCTTTATCGTAACAGAACTACAGACATCAACTACTTATTAGTAGTATTAATCTAGTACGATGATTTTCAACGTAAATGGTCAGCTAGATACTAGTTTGGACGCATACGTCTCTAGCATGTCAAACTTTTGCATAAACCGATGATTTTCGTTCTACCTAAACGATGATGCTGACGCGATGCTAAGGAATTTATATCGGTAACAAGTGGCATCAGGCTCACTCAAAATCTCTGGTCACAAACTGAACTCACTATGTTTTTCCGTACTAGATCACCTCCGCAGTTTTCTATGATAGAGCGATCTTGAATCGATTTTGAAGACCACTCACGTAGCGTTGAAAGATTCCGGTGTAGCGGGTAACAACATTTCAAAGTTAATCATCGTTCCTACGTATGTGATGATGGTATCGGAGCCTCGCATTCCAGATCATGCATTTACAGCGATGAGTGCAACCACCCCAGAGCGATAATGCCGTTTAAAATTCACAACCAACAGACGTCAGCAGATAGTTACAATGGACAAGGTATAACAAGATTCACCCGAAGTATCCTGAAGTGTCGGAACCCCGGGGGCATTGTCTTCACTAGAAGAATTAGGAGCAAATGCAATAGACCTCACACTATATCGAGTACAAAGTAGAATTTTATCTAGAACGAGCACAGCATCCTCACCGACATATCCTCGCAGAAGTGGGACATTTCGACGCGGATCTAGCGCTCTAGGCACTGACGATAACTGGCATAGACTGAGCGTGTCGTTGATTTTTCTTTTGTTTCTGCTAAATGCCTATAGTCAGCTCGGGGTGGGCGCGACTCTAACTTCAAATGCAGCGTGTAACTTGCATGTCTGAAACGGTTCTGCTCGAATAGAAGTTCTTTACGGAACAGGGCAACGGCAGCGATCGCGGTAGTAACAATAAGACTATAATTGACGAAAAAAGCGCTGATTAGTTGAGACCTAAAACAACCGGTACACACGATCGGCAAATATTTTCTTGTATTTGAAGCACGAAATGAAGTTGTTGAAGCTAATCGACATGCAGTTGTCACTGTTATCGCCAGACGTCTTAACGTTCCTGAGCTTGAAAACAATACGTCAGCTTTGTTGCGACGATGCTTGAAACACTCACCCGGCGTATCACTGATACCACTAACTGCGGTTTTGTAGCTTTAAATGCAGTCGATGAGGGTCCATTGTCAACGGTATGAGTCCGGTGACTGAGGTATCACCGAAGTGGCTCTATCGGAATGAGAACTGTTTGGAGAGCACTTCGCAGATATGTACATGCGCGCCTTGGAAACCAGAGGCCAAACACAGCACGCAGCATAGCAACGGGCCTGTTCTATCCCTGCGGACTTCGGGTCTGGTCGGAGCTCGGACCGAACACTGGACAAGAGCAGTTCAAGCCGCTCTGCTCGCATCAAGGAGGCATGCACTCATACCGATGGGTCCACCATCCCCAAAAGCCGTTAGCAGCATAGCCACCATGCACCAAGCGCATCAACGTGCTTCAACCGACGAGAGAGGCAAATTGTTGTTGTCGTCGTCGTCGACCCTATGGAGTTCTAAGGCAACGTGGTCACAGGGCAGACTATCACGACCAAATATCTGCTGGATCCGGACAGTTCCAGTTATGTATATTGTTACTCGCCAGCAGCAGCGGCGACGGCAGCCTAGGCTGAAGGGCATCACAGCCGGTATCCGACCGACAGAGCGATGTTGGTAGGACATGTGCACGCTGTCACTGGGTGCCCCGGGACGTGACCAAACAACTAAGCTTCATTCCAAGCGGCGGCATTCCCTGCTCATCACGAGATTGCTTCAGGATCTAGCGCCAGGTACGGTCTCCGCGCTATGCAGTCGCTCACACACACAGCACTAACACCCCCATCCCCCCAGAGCATGATCCCACATGCAGGGTCAGAAACATACGAGATAACCTAACGCGGAGTACACGGCAATCAACAAAAGCGCAGCACCATGGCTTAAAGCTGAGCTCTAGGGCTGGAGTAGGAGATCATGAGCCCAGAGCCCGTAAATTAGGTAGTGACCGCAGACCCCCGGCCGCTTTGTTGCTTTTGTAGGAGACACCACTATTCAGGGACACCAACAAGGCTGGACGAACTCGATCACTTCGTCCTCGTAGCACCACGTCCATCGTGGCCTGCACACTTCGTACAATTGCCGTCGCTGGTTATACAATAATCTACGCTTCTACTTATATGTATTATCGTGTTACGTGAATACAGTTCGTGTATGGTTCGTTGCCAGGTATGACGACCTTAGCCTGTCTATCGCCAGGAATGGTGCTACGAATTATGACAACCCCTAACGAACAACACCGAATAGACGCAATTAGGCCGGCAATAGGAGGGTGCGCATCTGAGCACGGAACGGTTGGTCAGCCAACGGCTAATCCAAATGCTGAATTGAGGACAGAGCAGCTGCCCTACTCCACACTGGCGACGTCAGCCGATAAACACCGGTCGGCAGCACGACGCTGACCATTGCGCGCAATGTCCGTTCTACATTTAATCGCCATGATTTCATTGTTTCGCCAGCCTGCTTGTCGGAGTAACGCATCGTCATACGCTGTACTTTAAATATATTCATTACTCACAAAACTAACGTCTGAGTCAGCTCTGCTCGAATTCGTTAGTAATATATAATCGTACAAGTCAAGAAATTAATAATCGGCTAGAACACACAGCCGTAGAAACAAATTCGGGACGTTGCTATGACGGCAGTAATGCTCTGTGCGAACACAACATATATATACATATGTGTATATATTTTTAGCTATCACTGCAGCGACATCGTCATTGTCAGAGGGCGCCACGATAGGCCATATGCCAAAATGTCTACCAGAATTAAGAGTGAAGTGATAATAGCTCCTATGAAATTAAACTATATAGACGAATCAACCGCTCTGAAGACCTATGTAGACATACTATATATACATATAGAAGTACTGTAAGACAATAGGAATTGCTTAACGTATGGCTGTATATTGCCCCCTAATTTTTAAATACAGATCACTGTGTGATAGATACTTGACATTTTTTCTTGTGGCAAGTAGTATCATATCTTGAATGCCTGAATTAGTGATACGAAAACATGAGTCGTCCTACCAAACGCGAGGCGTCAGATTCATATAGCGACTATGGCAATTAGAGCGAAATCCGAAGCACACTATTTCAAATCCAGACATTTTACATTATTTATTATTGAACAGTACAGCAACCGGAGGTTGTGCAGAAGCGGCTCGAAACAGGCAGTTTTTCAGCGTCACTTCCGAGAAGCTATCCTAGCCGAAAATAAATAGATCGGTAAATTGGTGTAGTTTTTCAGTGAACTATCTCCAATGATCTGAACAGAATAAGAGTTTTCAGATAGCACATTATTTTCTGATTATCGAAGGCGAAATCAAGGTGACAACTACATGCTGTTTTAATTAGCGCGTCCACCATGCCCTGCTCTACGTGTGACGTCCTGTTCTGTTTTCTAATTCCATGCATGAATAGCATTAGAAATTAAAGTGTTGTGTTCAACATCATTTGAGAGAATGATGTATTCAAGAGGTTTCCTGATCGCTCTAGCCAACAACCGCGACACACGGAGAGGAAGCAGCCGGGTGAACATAATAACATACAACTTTGAACCGTCTAATCGTCAAGTTAACTAAGCCCAGTTAGATATGATTTTATGTTTAACTTACCCACTTGACTGTTCATTCATTAGAACACACACAACACCAGCCGGTATTTTCTTAAGCGTACCCATACCTTGGAAAACTTTGGAAGCTATGCTGTGGGTCAGACCTCCTAGAGGCTACTATGGATCAATATCATTTCAGTATTTGGCCGAAAAAAAGTTTATATAGCTAGCGCCTATTAACAACAGACCTTTTAATTTCGTAAATATTTTTGTTTCTATTTCGGCAGAACGTACTTTCACAAAGCGCACGCCGACGATCTGGCCCAGTAGGTGCACGTTAAATGAAAGCTATCGTAAAAACAAAGGCTTTCGCCTGTAGACGACAGCCTCATTGTATTATAGGAACCATCAAACGGTTTCTATTGAAATCATCACCGGCGACCGACAACTTCATGAGGTTAGTATGGTTAGCGTCGATTTGGATGGTGTCAGGCGCGTAATTTGCGAATATATCTTACATTAGCTATGACTGATAAAATTTAGCGGCTTCAGATCGCGTGCAAATCGTAGAACCATATGTTGCTACAAATAACAAAGGTGCTATTGAAAAACTGCAATTTATTCAGCCTCAAGCAGCCTCTTACATACAGATTTACCTCGTATTTATTTAGGAATTACGATGTTTCCATTTTAGCGTGCCATCGAAATTCGCTTCTTAACATAGCGCCATATATCTTTTCCATTAACGGTTACGTGCACACCGCAGGACGTTCCAACTCGGTATCTGCGAGGGGCCATCCGACTCGCAATAATAAACAGCCTCTGGTACCGCGGTTGAAACTTCGTTTAGAACTTAAGCGTTCCTCACCCAATCTTCGAACTGTCCGTAAACTTCCGCAGGGCTAGCTTTCCCCATTCAAGCCGCAGATACCATCGTCGGTCCCGGAACATTCTGTGCGCGTTTAAGGACACTTTTGCAGCGTCCCGTCGTCTCTCTGAACAATACACCCGATAAACGAAAAATAATTCGAGCAGTGCCCTTTTAGGGTCTCGCTTATGAGTGTATCCAGGGTTACACCTAGCAACAGCTTCTCTAACGAGCTGCGTCCTTCCGCCACCAGAGACTCAGGCTTTTTGTGACTGTTCATATCACTCACTTAACTAGCCTATTGGACTGTGGATGTTGGAGAATCGTCTGCTATACTTTTGCCGGAGATAGTCCGCAACCTGCCGTGATGTGAAACATGTCTATCACGAAAGTGTCTAAACTCCCGAAGAAGCCCTTCATAACCGTCGGAGCCAAGAATTAATGTACCAGACGTGACCTTGCGGACCAATTCAAGTTAATCAAGTCGTGCGGAAAATTCGCCAAGATTTGGAGAATCTTACTACGTGAAATTTTTAAGGGGTTTAGGAAGTTCACTGTTAACTTCTCACAGAGGCGTTCCAGAGCCGGTACCAGGCGGATTGCGCCGTTCTGGGCCTTGGTTACGTCACTGATAGATATCGCACTGGTCAGCACTCTCTAGATACATGTTGTAAGCTTGGCCCCAATAACAAACACTTTTACACTATAACTCCGCCTTAATAAAGAAAGGCTTTTTAATACGTCATAAAGCGTTCCGCCTGCCGACATGTTTTGCCATACCCCCGAAGGACATAGAATAATAGCCTCTTCCATCTGAGAAGATATAATGTGGAGCAGCGGTAGATCAAGTCATCTTTGAGCATGTACCCTGAAACGCATGTTTTAATTCGAAAATTATCCATTATTATTATTATTTGAGCCTCTACCAATGGCACGACTAGCTACGACAATGCATCTGCACTGACATAGCCGGAGCCCTTTTTGTGAATCATCTCAGAGCGGAAAGTCATACTCCTGTCAAATCAATGCCCAGCGCACCTTCTCCTTCAGGCTTAGTTCAGTATTGTTGTTAACAAGCTTGAAGTGTCGCTCATACAATGACGGTCAGAACTTCTGAACGGCCTATAACTTCTCCAAGAACTCGCTGTATCTAGCCTTAGCGTCAGTCAAGCAGCGACTAACGTACGCGACGATCCACTGAAGCCCTTCTCTTATTCAGGTCAGCATTACCCTTAGGGCGGTCCTGTTGGCATCCATTTGTTACCTTGTTACCGCATCCTGCTGAAACTGGCTCAGGACAAACTTATCTGTAATCTTGAATCGCAACAGCAAGCCATATCGCGGTAAGCGTTCTAAATAGCCTCATTTATGTTGGCTACGGCGTAGAGCAAGCATGCGACGCATGCAAAATCCCGCATTGAACTAGCAGCTCATAGAGAATTTTGTGCTGTATGAACCGTTAGTAATAGGCGGTTAGGCCGAGGCAGCCTTTCCATTCCATCGCCGACACGAAGGTAGGCTGGGTGTTCACTACGCAAACCTTGTTGATATTCGAGGAAACCCTAGTGGCCGTTGTCTTGTAGCCTAGATACACCATCTCCTGGGTAGCAAAAATGCATTCCTCAACATTGAACCGAAAACTGGCGAAGTCGACGACCCTTAGTACTTTTTGCAGGTCGGTTATATAGATGTCGAATTCAAATGAATAGACTACGATATCGTCGAAGTAAATGAAAGCCACTTGGTATTTTAGAAGCCCATCAGTTTCGTCTATCAGTACATCCAAAACTTTGGGCATCGGGCTGTGAAATAACTCTATTCCCTGCAGTTGAAGCATCTGCAGCCATCTGGTGAATATTTGTCGGGCCTCCTCACCGTGACGCGTTCACTACTATTACGGATTTCAACTTGTTATTACCTACAGAAGAGTTGCGCAAGCCCCTTAAATTCGGTGACGCAGCCCCGATAAGGTAGTTTTTCCCAGAAAATTTTTTCTTGACCCCTCCTGCGAGCATAATACTGAAATGGACCGGCAGCCATCTCTGGGAACTCTTAGGGTCGTGGACCGAGTCCCTGGTTAAGTGCAATGGTCTACAATTCAAGAGTACATTCGCCAGGTGTCATGCAGCCAGTCTCGAGACAGGCCGGCGAGAAGAGTCTTGATCGTAGAGCCAGCTTAAGATGCCCCCTTATTGCCTGCGTCAAGTGTCTTCCGCAAGCCGCGTGAGGCTTCACCTCATTCGCAGCTAACGCCATACATCATTGCTCAACTGGTTTAGTCTTTAATCCAGTATTCGATCCGCTGTCACAGCCACCAAAATGTTGCAAATAACAAGGCTGCTACTTATAAACTGTAACTGATTCAGCCTAAAGCAGCCGAGTTACGATATAATGTCGGCGCGCATTTTTACGTTATATATATACTATAATAAATCAAATGTTATAGCCTAAATTAGGCTGAGAGGTAGCCGTTTGAGGCAATGCCTAATAATAATGAGGTAATAGCAAACATAAAACACGTTGTAGTATATCATTGTAGTAGAACACTATTATACTTTATTATAGTTTAAAATATGAGTAAATACGAGTCTAGGACTACATAAAAACAGAGTAAGTAGCTGTGAGGTCCCCGTTCCTACCACGTAACGGCAAAGCTAAGCCGGTTCGCTTCATTTTAATCGCAGCGGTGTTATGGCTCGCGATATGATAGACATTGCAGAAAACTTGCTCCACACTATAGTTCGATTTGGAGACGCCTGAGCCATGAGCTAAATGTCACGAACAGCCTGCGAAGGAACAAAACTGGCCATCGAACTGGGTCGTGAGGCTGGCGCGTCAACGTTTGCAACGAGTGCCACCTTGCTTCGATTTAGAGACTGGTGTAGGGAAGACGTGGGAGAGCTCGAAAAAAAAAGCTGGATGAGCGCTTTCCAAGGTCGGCTCGTTAAAATAGCTTTTTCGGCATTACAAAGAACAGACAGGACGAGTTCGTGAGTGCCAAGCGGTCCTTGTTAGATGAGCTAAGTATAAAACTCAAGTTTAGTGTGTTCTTGGGTAACATTCAAACAGATCAGCAGCATCTTTTGCTAACCTTCTCATCGCGACAGAGATAACTTTGTATATTATATAGGGAAAATTCGAAGCATTTGCTAGAGGGAGTGTACCAAGGAAGAAGAGCTAACTTCACTTTATGGCAAGCACCGAAAAGGAATCGGTTTATTTCGTATTGCGCATCTCATCTGGCTCCCATTAGTATGAAGGCGCCTAATTTGGAAACAGCGCTGTACAGCTAACATAGAATCCTGGCCCACTCCGAACGCTGGTCGCTGATCTCGACGAGCGTTTGGCCTTCGATTGAAGAGGAACGCGCCTAGTAATCGTCTGCAAGATGCGCAGGGTCGTGCAGCCAGACTGTGACGCCTGTTCACACGGAGTCGTCACACTAGCACGAATGGAGTGTTTTGGGCACTCGACGCGTTCGAACGCAAATCGCTTAACTGGATCAATGCGGACCCGAATCTTCACCACCCGGACATAACGTCGCTTAAGGTGGTGGTTTGTAGAAACCGTGTCAACGGATTCCAGTTAGCTCTGAACTGGCCTGACATGAGTCCATAGGCAACTCACTTAGGTAGGCACTTATGCGAGCGACCAGCCGTAGATACTCGTTACTGTCTCCAACATCTCAATGCGCTAAACAAACCTCTAGCAATGAAGATCTGGCGGTAACGTGAGTCCTCCTACACTCTGTAAATCTCACAAGGGCATTTATCCGACTTCCTTATCTTTTCTTTTTATCTACTCTTTACTCGGGTTATTTGCTTTCCTCTCGCTGACGTCAGGTGTGGCGACAATGCACTATTACCGGTATAAGTGCGACTGGAGAAAGTTTACCCAGCCCACTTAAATTTCCACTAATCGCATATACGACAAAGAGCTTTGGGTAGTCTTCAACAGATATTTCGTTTAAATACTGAAGCCCTAATAACAAAAATAGTATTTGTGTATCCCTACATCCTGTAGTCTTTGTTCGTTTAATTTGATTTCTCAATTTAAAATATACGAAGAACAAATGGTCTGTAATGAACTGCATTCCCTTCTTCGATCCACAGATACCTTTCGGATAATTACCCAAATATAGCGGCAGCAATCGCAATTGGGTGGCTTGGAAAAAATTGTCGAACGGCCTCTCCACACTGTAACCAGAATATTGTTGTTGAGTTCCATGTTGTCCAGATGAAACGTGCCATAGGCAGAAAAACAGTACGATTTAGTAACATCGATGCGACAGCCTGAAGCATCTATTTGGATTGAGAGCTAATAATAAGCACCGCCTCCTCTAAGGAACTCACTACAGATAGTGATAAATTCTTCGTTAGAGGCAATGGCGGAGCAAAAAAAAATCCTTTCCTTTTAAGCATTTAGTATGTTGAATATTTAAGTGAGCATTTACGAAGCTGAATAATCAATTGTGTGCCGTTGTGTCATGCTTTCACAAATGAGCTCTGCTTTAGTGTTTTTAAGTAGACATTTTATGCACCGATGTTACGGTCATTGATATATATATATATATATAGAGACGGTAAACGCAGCTATCCTGGTATCAATGGCAGTGCTAGGTAGCATCCAGACAAGAGAATTGTATAATAAAAACAAAGGTCTACTTCCTATGCTCAATTACTGAACTGTAACCGCATACCTACTTGAGAAGACGGTCAAATAGCTATAGTAAGGACCACTGGCTCAATACACAGAATTAGTTTACAGAAAAGCATACACGCCGTTTAATAGTTAGGACATTTATAGCCTAGGTCTACTAAGTGGCCAATGTTTACAAGGCCAGTAGTTATTAAAAAGCATAGGTAAAGAACATTTTTGGTCCAGCTCGCATTGCGCTGAAGTTGTTGATCGAATTGTCTTATGCTGTATTTTGTTAGGGTTTCAAAAGCGGTGATGTCTGGGTCCCTGACCGACCCCAACAAGCAAGCGGCCCGGGTTTAAATCCGTAAAGCAACACACACCCTTAAAATAACAATATACTCAAACTAGTGAAAAAGTTTATTCTAGAACAAAAAAATGTGTTCAGGTCTCACTAATCAGGTTTTTGTGTCTCGAAGGCCACAGTACTGCGAAAATCCATCGAACATTAGCAAAGGCATTAGGTAAAGGGGCCTTCAGCAAAAGCACAGTATGTGTCAGGAATGTAGATTACAACGTCGAAGGCCAGCGAGCATCATCTATGTGATCAGATATCGAGGCCCGAAGGACAAAAACTTATTGCGGTAATCGAGGAGGCGTTTTACGACAGTAAATCTTTTTTTTTGAAAAAAATTGTTAGCTGAAACTGACATTCTGTATGTGATGTATTACAGAATTTTAAACCAAATATTAAATATAGAGAAACTGAGTAAAAATGAATTCGCTGTTTGACTCCAGCCTAGTTGTCTGTGGTGTATTCCATGCGCGATTTGTGGACATCTAATCAACAAAAAGCCCTGCCTTGGGGTGTATAGGTTTTATATATATAGGCATGGTTTAGGTTTAACCACCAACCGAAGCCACCAGACGAGAGAATGGCGTCACCGTTGAAAGAAATTGAGTTCGCTGGCAATGTCCGGACAAAAGGTAAAGAAAGTAACTGCAATGGACATCAGGGGCATGTGTTACTATAAGAATGAATGTAGCCCACTGCTCCGAGTTCCTTAAAAAATTCATAAACCGTTCGTGTAGTAATCGAAAACACGCTATCCGGCTACTCGGTAAGTACGCTAGATCTCATCATCAATTATTTCCTAGGTTAAGCAAAGGTATATCCAACGTTGGCCTCAGTTAACTTATTCTAAGTCCATGTGAGTGCGGAGCTTTCCATGGCCTACGAAAAGCATGTGGTAGATAACCATATTTCAACATCGGTTTACTTCTGGAGGCTACAAGTAGGGAAATTACATATGGTAGGTATATGACTGTTTTGAGCGCTGAGACAAACGTGTGAAAATAAAGAATAATACCTCTAATACATGTTAAAAATCATTATTCCCAAAGGTTACTTCATTTCAAGGTCTGTCGAATTTACCCGTAACAACCTAATAATAATAATACTAACAATATATTTTATGACTTTACCAGCTAGGATTAAAAAAGGAACAAGCCCCCCGTATAGAACGTAACAGTTAGAGGTAATTAAATGGTGGGCTACAAAGAAAAGTTAGGGGCATATTGAATGCTTGCTTAATCGAAGATTACGTGGTTCTTATTCGGCTTTTAATCATCGAGGATTTGGAACAAAGCTCCTTTAGTTTGACCGCAAAGTTTGCGTGAAGGCTTGTGTTAATTCAGAATGAAGATTAGAAGCCTTCGATACGATAACCTGTAGCCCTTGAATTTCAATATAATGAGTTGTGATGATACTAATAATTATCTTTCACGGCACATTGCAACTCGGAAATACAACCTGTGATAATCCATATTGCATATATCGCCGGTTTCGATCTAAAGATGCGAGCTGAAGGGTAGGTCTCATCGTATAGTAGACTAAACATTTTATTAGCTGCGTTTTCACTCAGATTTTTCCCTAAAGCTGATTTCAATCAAAAAACAGTTTATTTTCTTACACTAATTAGCAGTCACGCGTATCGGATCTGTTGGTTCCACAGTGGCTCAAAATGATGAAATCTGTGGTAGATTAAATGTTTGTATAGTATGTGTGCTATTTCAACAATCAGACAACAGTGATAGCCGCATTATATAGCCACTTCTAACAATGCTTATCTCAAAAGGGTACTAGATATACTTCCGAAGGATTTAATCCACCGTTGTACATGGAATTATATTTTCTAACGATCGAGTTCGAAAAAGATCGGATAATGATTCTTCAAGCTTCTGTTCAATGTTACCAATATCGCTGTTGGGTCTTGGCTTGCCTCCCCAAATACTACCAACATGGTCAATTGGACATCAACATTGCTTTGACATTTAAGCTACGCTTTCGAATGCTCGGCGAGTTTATTCTACTTTTCGTTGTGTAGCCATTATCTCAATACGTGACCTCCACTTTTTACCTCTGCCCGGTCACCGGGTCGACAGCGATTCGACCCACTCATCACGGACGCAATGGGTAGAATATTCGCCCACACAGACACACGCGCATTTACCCATTGTAGGCGCCGCTAACTCGAACGGTCAGCGTCGAAGCGCCATTTTGAAAATGTGTGAATGAACCCCAGTTTGAGGCAGCTGCCCAAAACCAGTGCTGAGTACAAGGAAATCCGCGGACAAGCAGATATCCAACTGAATGTGCGCAAACTCAGGCCGACGGACGCTTAAATGATTACGCCTAAGTTATTATTCTATTTCTAAGCTAACTAACTTATTAACTAATGAGTAACTGCTGAACTGGCTCATAGTGATTATCACATATTTCAAGGTCGGAACAGAAAATGTAACTAAATTAGATCGGCAACTTTAATGATAATATGGTAACGAGCTAGAAATATATACAGCTGCAGATATCGACACGAATTATTTTGAAGTTCTACTCTTTGTGGCCGTCTCTTGTTTTTCTTATTTTCTTCCCAGTTATCCTTTCCACTGCCCTCGCCCTCGTCGCTTTCACTTCTCCACTGGGTCTCTCCCCTCCATCAATCGCTCGTCATTACATTTGGCCTCGCTTGGCAGTACGAGAGAATGACTAAGCTAAGCTTTCGTTGAACGTGACGAGAGCACAATCGTCAATCAACTAACGTTAGTAATTACGCTAAGGCTGCAGTGTTCATATACTTTCGAAGTAGTTAATAAATGTACCCTTTCGCCCGTCGTCTGCTACTTCGATGAATATTTCAATATATTGTAAACTTCTATTAAACAGCTGTGATTATAACTATGAGTAGATTTTCTGTTCAAGGGTCCTTTTGCATTTGCCTCAGCCCGGTCCATAAACGTGTTCACAGAACGTTGTTCAAGAAACAATAGCTTAGAAATTTTAAAGTTCTGCAAAATAATTTACTTAGCAGCTTTCTATCTAAACGTGACGAGATTCCACCGTTGTTGTATTGGCAGGTCTATTTTGATAACTGAGTTTGACGAATTGTTTTCTGTAGTATTATGTTACCTTGCAAATGATTGACAAATGACGAGCGGAAACGAATATACGGCTCATTAATCGAACCTAATGCTTAGAGTAAATATATAGAAGGTCTATCGTGTATACATACCCCCACTCGTTTTGCTTCCTCGCTTCACCTTAGACTGAATAAATGTATCGAGTTCTACGTTCGGAACTGGGATCTGTGCTGAGTCTTATGATAAGCATGTCCACTTTAGGATCACATGGCACGATTCGAACGTTGGACTCGAAGTGGCCGACAAGAAGCTCTGAGAATTTTTCCAATCGCCGTTGCTAATTAAGAACGAAGTAGTTCAATTCTATTGTTGTCCATTGAAAAGCAAATGAACTGACGTGTGCATCAGTACAACAAAGACCGAGTTGTTTGCAGCGACTTTTTCAGTCGTGCCGGATTCTTCGACCGTTCCGCGACCCGGTTCAAGACGCCACTACATGAACGTGTCGGTTCCCAGTTTAAAGACGGTAGGTTTTCTTAGCAGTACGTGACTGTATCAAGTCTGTACAGGCACGTATGGGCCTTCAAACTAAAATTTCCCGAAAAGCGCATACGAAATGTTGCATCTTGAACGAATGACGAACTGCACGAACGGTATGCAATTGCGGTCACGATTTATTCATTATTTGTTTGTAGGTATGTTTAATGATCCCAATGTATATTGTAGACAATAGTTATTATCCATTGTCGAGCCATTGTTATATGAGTCGTGAGCCCTCTAGTTACGTATTAGCAGAGATTTTATTATTAGATATACGTATGTATAATGGACGGAGAGGGCGAGAAAAACTTGACGCGCTTTTATTTTGCGCCTTAGGACCGTGTCGGGCCGTCGCTGCGCGCCCTAGTCAGAGACAGTGAACAGTTGGCTTTAGAGCTAAATGAAGGACAAGATCTTCCCAGGGTCATACGAAGCGTTAACCAAATGTACAACGATGGTAAGACACAGTCGGCCTCCTGCCGCATAAAATAACGTTACAAAAATTTCACGAGCGAACGGATGGTAGCTATTAAAAACCTCATCCGTCAGCCGAAATGTAACAGTTAAAGCAGATAGCGCCTACGTGTAGGTCAACTACATAAATACTAATCTAAAAAACTCGCGATTTCGTTGTTTATTGTAATTCTTTTCGAGGGAAGACGGTTATAACGCTAAAAATAGATGTTAATATCATATGGAATATTGTTTTTTCAAGGAAGAGGTAAAGATATTTTGGCTTTTAACTTTTATATCGATATAAAGAGGCAGTGTGTCGAATTAATGTAAAATTACTCACTGTCGCGAGAAGAACTATACCAAAACTACTCCTAATCTTTACCGGAAGACACTTAGCCTAAAGTAACTTTAAGTTGCAAAATTGTAAACACCTCTGTGTAAGCTTATATAACCTAAGCAATAATCAGAGAAGTAAGTATTAAAAAACTGATGCCATCGATTGGTTGTCGCAAAAGAAAATTGGACAAAGGGCATGCCAGATTCTATCAGAGCTGCTTTGGAATTTGAATCTTCACATTACCTGCATTAAGTCACCTTGCTTAAGCCTGTAAGTCACTTCTAAGCCTGCATAATACAGCCTCAATAGAACGAGATAAAAACTTGTGAATGCCTGTACTTTTTTTTAATTTTGTTTATATTAATATCGATTTCACAACAGAAATTAATGATGATGACGCATGTTTATTAGAAGGCCATACTTGGATTAAGGTGAAATTGGCAGTTTTTTTTTATATCGAAAAATTTCCGATTTGATGTAATTTATCTCCCGTCTGTCGTGTAAGTGTTTTAAGTTCCCAATGAACGCTTTCATTGGCCTTATGTAGTACAAAAATTGCTTGTCAGAATATGACTGCGTACTTTTCGTGAAGAACTATGGCTGAGTATCCTACTTCTTTTTGTACTACCTTTATCAGCAAAAACTTTTGTTAGACGTTAGATGAGGTATCTGACCCTCAATACCCTATGGCGCATAATGAAGTGTTAGTGAAAACTTGGTGGCAAATCGTCACCATGGTACTGAACATTGGGTGCAACTTGTGCTATCAAATATGCAAATCCCACTATTCTCGCCGATCTGATGCAGTTTAATCGATTCAAAAATCTAAAACAATGAGTCCCAAAGTACGGTTACATCCCGTCATGATTTTTTTTCTAATGATTATTGCTTAGACTCCACAAAGAACACTGCTATTTCTGATGCGAATTTTGCTGCATTTCTGATAGGTTCACAAATTAATGCTACTGCGTCGAGCGGATCAGGGAATCGCGAGCAAGAAGATGTCCAGGCTGCGATACTTATGGGGACGCGGGGGTTTAACTTGCCTTATTTAAAGCTTCTCGTTGACCAATTTCCAGCAAGTCCAGTGTTTGCACAACGTCAGAGTATTCAGGTAGAAGGAATAAAAAAAAGCGGCATTTTTTCGAAGCAATTCGAAATGCCTGTGTTGACCGTTGTAGGCCAGTATCCCACAACCAAATTTCCTAGCGTCTTCGATTGTAGCTTGTGTCTTTAAGGGAAACGACACATGTATGAGCGAGATATTTAATGATTACTCTTCGACTACTATTTTTGATTATGTCTGTCTAGAATAGCTTCTGAACGTCTACTACCTCGAAAGATGACATGCTTTCAAAGCGTTTCGAGATCGAAAGGTAAAGTGCTATCTAACTATTACAGAAGACCGACGTCAAGGGCTTCTTAGACAACGAACGCCAAAACGCTGTCATATCGGCGATTGCCGAGAAAGCGCTGATGACCCAGAACGAAATCAATCGCTTCATCCACCGCGTACAGAATGAAAGGTTACTTAAAATAGATGTATGGCAAATTAGCACGCGGTGCAGCGACGTGTTTAGTGTTGAGCTCCGTGTTCTATGGGAAGTTGTTCCATATAATACATTTTGGTCAGTTTGCAGATTAAGTTGCATACTGAAGGGACGAAAAAAGTTGATATTTAATACAAACTTAGGTGAATTAGCCAGTAATCGGTCCGTCGTCCGCCGCTGCCCAAATATCGCATTGAGATCATTTCAGATAACCTCTTGTCACCTCTTACTATCAATCAAAATCTTGAACTTACGTAGAAATCCGAGGAAATTAGAGATGCCGCTCAAATAGAAGAGATAAAAATAATGACTCCATAATAACAAAATAAAAGCTTCAACGTGTTTTGAAATTTCACATAGAGTTGCAGTCTGGGTATAAAATTATAAAAATTTAAATTTTATAGCATTCTGGTAGAGATAGACTCTGAAGTTCACAATGACTTTTCTGCCCGTATAGAGATCATTATTGTGTAAAGTTACTGTTCCGTTTTCCGTGATGTTGACTAACGCTCTTCTATCAGATGGGCTGAACAGAAACGACGAGTGCTGGCTTCGGTCGAGTTCAGCACTGACAATGTCAGTGACCAACGATTACAGTCATTCAACGACGCGCTCGCCATAAAGAACTTGACGTGGGCTCGGCAGGCTCGTGAGACGATCTTGACTTCGTTAGGTACCCCAATACGAGCTAGCCTATCGACAGAGGAACGCAAGTATGCTCGTGCGCTGTCACAACATAACGCTACGTCGCTGTCGGGCGCACAGTTTGGCGAACCGCAGACTCTCATCGACAAAATGATGCAGGCGGTAGAACAGCTGGACATAACTTTGCTTTGGCGGCTTCTGAAAGAGATGCAAACTTCGCGGACGATCCTGTCCAACGATCGTCTGCCGCAGCTTGAAGTAGCGAAGAAATTTCTCGAAAAGAAACGTCTCGAAGATATCCGCAGAGTCGTTTATGGCAATCTGAAAAAGGCGTCGCTTGGCGGCGCGCCCGGCACGGGATCACTCATACGCGCGTACTTGAATGTGAAGCCGGTATATCGATGTAAGCTGGCGTCGTTTCGCGCTTGTTCTGTTATAATGATCTAGTAAAAACGTAAAAACATCATACAAAATATAAGACTATTTTTCTAAGTCTTCAGCATTCAGAGCATTCAGTCATTGCCCGAAATAGCCGTTATGAGCGAAATGTGCTCTTTCCAGAAAAAGGTTCGCACTAGCAATGGCATCACCCATGGATTCCTCTGAAGAGTCATGCTATAGGGTGATACAAGTGCATAGCATCTTACACAATCAACGACCCTTTGTAAGTTGCTATGAAAGTAAGCATTGCCTAGCTACACCTTTATCCCATTGTATGACGTTACGTTTATGGATTATCCATACAGTTTTTTTTTGTTTTCAGTTTCTCCCGATGAGCCACTGGTGTATGGTCATCCTGTATGGGCAGTAATGTATCACGCCTTCCGCTGTGGCGACCTGGCATGCGCTGCTGAGGCGGCCACACAAGCTGAAATGTTTGATCTTGTTGGTAAACTTCAGGAATGCCAACGTAACCCTCAGCAGCGATTGGGTGATGAAAGTTCAAGAGTACTACGGATCATATATTATCGAGATTATGGTTTAGGTTTGAACACGAACAACCCGTACGCGCGGGCCTTATTAGCTATTCTGGCCGGCTGCGATGTCAGTAACACGCACGGAGATCTCGGCATGGGGAACATCGAAGATTACATTTGGCTCAAAATGTGCAAGGTGCTCGCAACAAAAACCCAGGAAATCGACGTGCTCAACTTAGCGGATCTACAGTCAGAGCTGGCAGACAGGTATACGAGTGCCGACTTTGATGCCTTGCAACGACCGTTAACTTATGCCTATGTGTTATTACTTACGGCGCAATTCGAGCGAGCCATTGGGTTCCTCTACCAGATCGACGATCAGAGATGTCACGCGGTGCACATGGCAATTGCATTAGATCAGCTTGGCCTGCTGAATCTCACGACTCAGCCAGGAGAACGTATTCTTGTACGTATAAATGATACTTTTCAGATAAATATGCCCCGGTTAATCACCGTGTACTCGCGTCGCTTTGAGATGTCCGAGCCTGAAATTGCCCTTGAATACTATTATGTCTTAAAATCCCAGCATGGAGCGCTTTGGCTGCAATGCATCATCGAATTAGTCCTGGAAACAAAGGCGTACGCGAAAATACTTGGACGACGAAATCCAGATGGCGGAACTGTTAATGGCGCTTTGGAGAAGTTCATTCCTCTGGGCAGAAACAATGAAGTACGTAAACAGGTTACTATCGCAGTTGCTGACGCGGCCGTATCACGCGGTTTTCACGAAGAGGCTGTGGCACTATACGAGCTCGCTGACGAAAGGCAGAAATGTGTTAATCTTCTCATTAAAGTACTATGTGTTCAGGTAGGGATTGCAGGCCCTATAAAACGGGCTGTGCAGACCTCATTTACATCCTGCGCTAAACGTATTCTTTTTGATGTTATCGGTTATCATATAGTGTTATCGGTTTTTAGCTAAATGGGTTGAATCCTATGACATGTTTGCAGAATCCATTTTAACTATCTAGAAACAGGAAAGTCTGAGATATTTTTCATATCATCATCATTACATCGTGATGATCAGATATCACTCAGGTCAGACGATGATGAAGATGGTCACACGTAACAGTACTACAGATTAGTTGGCTAGATAATCTAATACAATATTTGTCGTTGCAACACATCGTGTAGATTTGAAGATAATACAACTTTTTCAGGTTAGCCAAGCAGGTTCTGAAGGCAGTAAGCGAAGTAAACTTCAGAAGATCGCACATCAAATTCTCATGCGGTACGTGTATGTAGAGAAACTATCAAATAATTTTCTCAAGGCAATCAGAATAAGGTTAAATTTTGCGTTTCCATGATGATTTAAACCTTTTACAGGATTAATAGTTAAGCGAAGATACTTCACATTATCCAGGTTCCAGGGTTGCTCTGCGTTATCATTAACGGGAAGTCTGCGCAAGAAATTCATTATGCGCAGTGTTTCATAGTTATTAGGATACGAATGTGATCGATCTGAGAACAGCTCGTCTTGTCTGTTTCCAGCTATCCTTTTCCTGATCTTACGCTGCTGATGGAGCTAATGGAGTTCTTTGACCTCTATCATTTATCGAAGAATGAGGAGGCTCTTCAGGTAATGGGGAGACTTCGCCTTATTCCGCTCCAAATGGCCGACGTCGATGTAATGATCGCCGTATTCTGCGGACTAAACGAACAAATCCGGAGGGTAAGTTCGTATTGATAGTGAAGCTTCGTAATTTTTATGAGAAAATGTCGTAAACTGTTGCATATAAGAATGGTGTAGATTTGATACATATTTCTACCGAAAAACCCTGACGGCCCTCGTTGTTCTTCACTATAATAATAATAAACAACGATGCCAACCTCGGAATAGCACGATCGATGGCATTTCAAGATGTATATTTGGCAATACAATATCTATTTTCATCATTTTCGGCAGATCATCCCGGACGTTCTACTGACATTAATGACCATTCTGAGCGATCAATACAGGATGATTAAGAGACCGCCGCAACAAAGTGCTTCTGTTATGGTTTTGATCAGAAGTAAGGGCAGTTTAGTTTCCTTTTGAACATGTCGTGGGGCACTGCTTGTAGCGTTTCCGCTGCGACAAATTGAGTCATTTCGACCATCGGCCACCCGGCGCTAGGAGGTTCGCCTCCTCATAATTTATTCATTTTGTTTAGCTTATGAGGAGAAAGCATATTTATTTTTAGATTTAGATAATATGTTTCGTCCACGAATGTGTTATATGAATATTGGGAGACTCCTATTTTGGGAGCCCAGAGTGGAGCCCCGGTTTCAACTCGGATCAGAGTTACTACCGTGGCAAATGCATTGCCATTACTCTGCCATGCCTTTGTTGTTAATGTTGGTATTGGGTACGATATTGAGACAGCCAGCGTTTAATTGAATACTGATGCAAGAATATCAGTCTCAAAGCCAACAATTTGATATAAACGTATCCCCGTTGAGTCACAAAAAATAGCTACGGAATAGGAGCGATGTTATCTAATCTGGCCGCATGTTTTCCAGGTGGGAACCTGGCGAAGCTAGAACTTATCAAAAGGCAGGCAAATGCCATTATTAAATATGCCGGCATGGTAAGATTTTCGTTGTCCGTTGTTACTCTTCCGTTTATGTTAGCTGACGTTACAGAATTAATCGCATAGCTAAACTAGCATTTAATACTGAAATTTCTTAGTTCCAACATGATAGAACGTCTCTTGATTGTGGCGAAATGAAAAATACGGAAAAACTGGTTGATTCGCTTTAAACACAATGGCAAATATAAAAGCAGTACTACGTGCATGCTAGGTACTTATAACATTCAAAGATACAAAGAAGTGCCCTGTTGTAGTATTGTAGTACTTACCAACATTATCACAGTAGACGATATATATCAAATACGTTTAATTTAGATATAAATAGATTGAAGGAGCGGATGTGCATTAATCATTCAGTTATTAGGTTCCTTCAAACGAAAGGAACAATGAAATTTTCAGCAATGCACACCAATTGGCAGACAGGTAATGTAAACAAACAATACAGTTTGGTTAAATTGATTCGTCTGCCGATTTTGTAATGTGTGAAATGGAGCGTTTGCATCCTCGAGGCCGGTCTGACAATGGTATCTGTCGAAAACTGGTGGAAATCTTACGGAAATTGGTCGTGCAGCACTGGTGTCAACTCGTTAAAAAAAAGTCCCAAGCAAATTTTTATCTTAAATAACCATTAATTTCTTCTTTTCAGGTTCCTTACCGATTTCCCTCAAACGTAAATGCCCGCTTAGTGCAAATGGAGTCTGGTATGGCATAAATAAAATATTCCCTAGAAGCTATAGTTTCCTCATAGAACGACCCATCCCCCAAATAGATATGTTTGACATGTCCTGCGTGGGAAGTAATTACGGATTGAATACAAGATTTGCTTGACGTGTTTAGTAGGTAACTAGAAACGTTCGGCAAGCTCTCATAATGCTGCTAACGGCCCGTTCATGGTTTTTCAAATAGAGAACTACTAATCTGAAATTTCTATTGCTCGCGACAAAAATAATCCATTGCGCTTACAACTGCAGATTATGGTTCGTAATGTGAAAGAATAGACTAGCTTTTTGTAGGCACCAAACGATAAACTCGCACATTGTAGAACTTCCAGTGGCGAATCAAGGGTTAACGAATTAAAGGTAATTTTATCATACTTTATTCATTTGCGGCAATAAAAACAAAACTCGCGTAATTAGGAGATAAATAAAGATTGCTGTACGTGCTATGGATTTATGACTAACTAGGAAATCACCTAAGCTACAGGCATCCATCTTACAGATACGTTGTAGGAATGCCCGGTACCTTACGTTAGAGTGCCTTCGATGTAGCTGCTTGACCGTAACAGTTTAACGAGCTTGCTTAAGACACCTAAAACACGTTTAGCTTTTAAAGTTCAGTAGGCTCTCTGATAAAAAAAAAATCATAATTAGCTAGACGGAGTGATAATTTTCGTATGGCTAGAACCATAAAATGCTCCACGTAACTGAACTTCTTCGAATTGTAATGGGAATGGTTTTACAGTGCCGCGTGGTCGGGAAATAGTTCCGCATTTCTTCGTTTCCTAAATCACGGTTGACATTAACTTTGTACATAGCAAGCTTATGACGATACATTTAAGTTGACATTTTTCGTTGTATTCTTAATGTGTGATATATATGCTTTGTGAAGCTATATGAACATGCTTATGACAGGCGGAAAACAGATGAACTTACTTACACTTAGGAATTCTTCTGCTTAAATTGTACCGACCTCGTTCTACTATGCGCTCTCACCGAACACACTGCGATCAGTAGTATCTAGTAGAAAATATCCAACCTAACAGACAAGGCTAACTCATACATGTTTCCATCGCCTGTTGCAAACATGTAGCTTCCCATCTGGCTAATAACAATCTAGGAAACTGATTTTTGGCGAAATATTTACTTACCATCTATGCATTGCTCACCAGTGCTACGAATATAATCAAACAAGACCGAGTAATAATCTCTTATGATGTTATAATAAATAGGTTATGATATATATATATATGTAGGTATATTAAAAAAAACGTTGGTGTTTGCAAAACTGTCGTTAAAAATTTTGGGACAAATGAAGCGAACGTACCTTCAACACTAATTGCAACTACATGAGATCCAGAATTTCGCGCGACGCAAGGTTAAAGCTTTTTGTTGTCCGTCCCTACTACTATTCTCTGTTTAGAGAACATGACAGTGATCTTCATTGCGATTGCACGTTAACTGTGGTTCTGTCATGCAAATAAGCCAAAACCTTCTACCTCCAAAGAGAATTGACGTAGGAAGCTCAGCCCGAAATTGAGAGTATCTCACTTCCACACGCGGGTTTTATACAAGCTTTATACGTCTTATACGTACGATCCTCAACAAACAGCTAGCTCGCACCAGTTTTCTTGTTTCAAATATACCACCGAACGTCTATGCAAATCAGAAGCTGCAGCTTAAATCGTTTTTCGCTATATTACGACGAGGTTCTTTAATGTCGAATGCAGTAAGATCATATCAGGAACACTGCAACTGGAAGCGCTGTACTGTATCCTTCTGAGTAAAGATTGATGGTTCAGTGTTTCTTTTCCTTGAGACAGCCCGCAACATTTTAAAAATGGCAGTGCTCTTACTCAGGTTATTTTTGCATATCCAGTATATGATTTTCCCCCCTCACTACGTACATTCTCACAAAATTGGGTTCACCTTTTAAAACTCTGCAAGCCTCTAGACTAAAACTGCATCGTTTGTAACCGACTGTTTGTTGTTCCATGCTTCTTCTGATATGTGTTCCTAAGAGAAGGGAGGTACGCTTTAGAGCAGCAATAAAAATAGCAAGTCACGTCGCCTTTTTTGTCAAAAGCGAAACCAGCATCTATATAATAAATATAGTTTGCTTTCAGTGTTCTGAACGTTCTGCACGTAAAGTTGTCTATTCTATCTAGCTATTTATTCCACCTACCCTCAGGTTCTTTAAGCGCAGATGAAAATACTTAGAAAGGGGAAATTTTAGTTGTGAAGTGGTTCTGCGAATAAAAGTGCCACAAATGAAGTAACGGGTATGTACATACTCTGGTAGAAATTCTGTTAGGTTAGCACGATCGTGTCGTAAAATGTAAGGGGGGATGACGGTTAGAGAAAGAAAAATGACGACGGAACGTAATTTTTGTAAAATCAAAACTTGCGATACGTTAGTGTATAAAATTACATAAATCGTGATGTTGCTTGTGATGTTATATCCTCTTTGTATTTTTATTTAAATGGCTATTTACACATTCTCGGTGTATTTACAAATGCGCAATTTCAGCCATCATGTTTCCCTCATTTTCATCTTGATGTTTTCTGTTTCAATCTTCCCGTATTTTTTTCTTCTGTATGTAATAGGTGCATCATTTCAGCATTGCTTTTTCGAGATTTCCTCGTTTTTACGTGCCGTATTATAATCCATGTATTTATCTGTAAGCAACATCGAACCAAACACCACACTACGAAGATAATTCCGTGTAAATTGATAAATTTCAATTTACGTATGTCACCCATAACAATAGTTGAACAGTAATAACCCGGTATTGCAATTGTTCTAATTATATGACTACGGTATCTTAAGTTTAAAAAAATCGAGTACAATGATTGCAGTAGTGGGCTCACCCTCAGGCAAATTACACTACCTGCATGAATTCATTCTTACCAACAAAACTGCACACCAACATACAAACCTGTTAACTACCTAACTATTAGCCTAATGTCGACTTAGAACGTAAACATCGGTTACAGCAGGCCTCGTGACGAGTATGGAATAAAAGTACTGTCAGCCACTTTTGCCAGCATACGCCTTTAGTTGACGATGGCAGCCTTCGGCTAAGTCAAACATGTCACTGTGACAATTTCAAATTAGAAGTTAGACTTTTGGCTTGCATCGCCTAATTTAAATTCGTGTAAACGGCGAATTGTGATACTACTAAAAAAACAGCCTTTGCAAATATACAATCGCGTAGGATTGTGCTGTGTGAAATACAATAACGGTATGTTGTTTTTCCTGCGTTTTATCAGTCCAATCAAAACAATCTGGTCGGGCCACATTGTTTGTTTACATGTCTCACTTAGTCCTTTCCGCGGTAGTAGCTCTATATGAGTGTGACGCTCACGGTCCTCGCATATCTTAACGAAGCCTGACAATATCTTCTGCGCCTAATTCGAAATAAATGATTCAGCGAATTCTGGGACTAGTTTCGTTTTCTCTGGATATAAACGTGCAAAGTACGTCGTGATACCGAGAGGCCCAAGTTTTGGAATTTGTTTGTATAGTAAGCTGGTTTGTTTCTGGATTTCTCTAACTCGGTTATGGACTACGAAATACTGCTGAAAACAGATCGAATTCTAATATATTGCCACCGCTTACTTCCATATTCTCTAAACTTCAGCTCTTAGTTCGCGTAGTTACGAGCTTTGCCAATCATCGAGTCCTTCTAGGTATTATCTTTGCTGCATAATTCATTAACATAATTAAGAGTACAGTGGAGCGATGTCACCTTTAATTGCTTCTAATCCACCCACTTTCTAGCCGTCGGCGGCTAGAATTATCGTATCGTACACTGATTTAAAATTACACGACCCATCATTTCGATCGTCGTATGTGGTTACATTCGCTCGAGCCATTCGTATATTGAGCCATTATTCCTGTCACTATATTCTCAATTATTTTTGGGTTTTTCCTCCGCTCAATGTTTACTCTTAGACTGTTTTTCCTATCTTCCTTTTTCTCCTGCAATCATCTATGTAAACTTAACATTTCATAATTTCATCATTAGCATGATCACCGTTATATAATTATGAAAAATTACATGATCATTTCGTTTAAACAGTTCTCATTTCCAGCTGCTGTTTTGCACGCTGCAGAACTGGTATGGATAATTAGATTATAATTACAGAGAGGTGTTAATCCGTTTTGTCCAAAAAAGACAGCAAAAAAGTTGTGATCTAGGCGCGCCCAACACGCACTCGATTCATAGGCCGCTAACAGTAGGAATGATAATAAACGTGGCTGGACAGGAGGATGGTGGAGGGGAGAAAAAACCGCAGGCGCTGTGGAACGCGCTTAAAGTTCAGATTTCTTCTCGCTGCTGCTCGACGCTTTTTTGACTGAAGCCGGAGTAGGTTTGGGAGCCTCTCTGGGCTTGGTGGGTGGTGTCGACGTCGTAGGCGTTCTCGTTAGGGGGGCCTGGGTGGGTTTCGGCGTCGTGGTTGCTGCCGTGGCGGTGGCAGGGGCAGCCTTAGGAGTGGGCGGAGCGGCGTGCCTTTGAGCAGCGGGTGTAGCTGTCAGTTTGCTTGGAGGCACTGAACCAATAATGGGTTCCGATTTGCCCCCAGATTGGTAGTCCTCGATCATTTTCAATGCCAACTTATAGTATTCCAAAAACTGTTTCTTACCGGCGACAAAATATTTATTGACAACAACCCTAAAGTCGGCAAATTTCTCTGAAGCCAGTTTTGTATATTCCTAAACAGGGTAGAGATGCCAAAAAAGAACAAAGATATTAACATAATATAATATTACATATAATAAAGATAATAAATGATGGATTTCGTAGAGGTAACGAATCATTCTATTGAACAATCCCGATTAGAAGAAAACTTTGTTCAGCTATGGCTAATAATTTGGAATCATTGCATAAGCCGTGCGGCTTGCAGATCACTGTAAGTAGTATGTATAGAAGGTTACCTTGGAATACTGCTGAATAATGGGTAGATGATGCTTTTCAAAGTAGGCGTAGTATACGCTAGTGTGCTTCTCTGCTATACTGTAGTATATTAATGCCTTTTTATGGCCTACATAGTACGCCTCTCGAGTGAAATCTTTTAATTCATCCAACGTAGGCATCCTCTGCTTCATATGATACGAATAAGCGGTAAACACGGCAACGTAGAGAATTCCAGCAACAGCCGTCAACGTCATAAGCTTGAGGAATAGACTGAATAAACAGCCACAGCCTAGAACATTGATCGAGTAACAACGGAAACAAAAGGTTACATATGAACAACAGCTATTAGAAAGTACTCAACACGTTAAAGGGAAAAGATGTACCTATAAATATCGGAATTCAAGTACAGCTGAGTATTATGGGCCAATCTAGCTTTGTGCGATGTACGTATCTAAATCAAATTTTGCACACAAAACAGTATCGTAATAGTGTAATAGATTTTTTTTTTCGTGACTATTACACCAGGACATGTTTGGATTCTAAGCTGAGGGGCTCACATCGACGTTATAGCTACAAATAATTTAGTTCCCTTCAATTGTTTTCATTTAAATTCAATTAATTAAATCAAATTTAATCCTATGAACGTCCGTGTTCCGATCTGTGTACAACCCGTAATATGAACTTTGTTTTAACCTATACTTCTGGGTTTCTAACAAAAGGACAGACTACTTTGAAGAGGTTGCAGCAAATGTCATTTCTTTACGGACTTATTCAGCAAGCCCTATTCGCTATATTATCGCAAGGCACCTAAGCATATAGCTGGTACGGTTAAGTAGATGCCCGACGAGTACAGCAAGCCAAGATATATATCAATCTAACGGAGCCTATCATGAAGCGTATTCCATGCGAATTATTACGGCTACTATTTAAAAAATAGTATAGGGCTTAGTTAGGATCGATTATAGAACCGATCGTATAATCTACAGTGATAGAATGATGTTGGCGTTTTCTGCCAAAAAAGCATAGAAGGGTCAAAGGCCAAAACTAGCGCTATTCCGGCTGTTTCTATAACAAGTTGCCAATTCGAATATGCTTGCTATATTCTCCAAATGGTTTCCTTCTGTGCTTCAAATGACGATGTGAAACATCTAAAAAAGGAGGAAATGGAACTTTCAATTCAGCCAATCAAAACAACCAACCAATAAAAGTAAAGAAAAAAGTTTTATTTAAAAAAGATCACTATGCAAAAGCAATTTTCATTTTCAATTTCTACTGTTTAACTTGAAACTTTAAAAAAGTTTCAAGTAGAAAAGCTGAATAGAGACATTTAAATTATCGGATAAAGGTAATTTTCTAATATAAATATTTAAACCAATAATTTCGTTGAATATTTATATTCTTGACAGGTAGATTAAACAATAAGCTGGTTTCTTATTGTTGGCTAAAAAAGATTGGAGGCCATGCAGTTATTTTGCTATGTATCTTGCAGGTAGGAGAGCTGCAAATAAACGATGAAAAATACGTTAAATCAAACACAATGCATTCATAAAAAACAATAAAGGATAGATATAAAACAAGTACTCACATCCTTTGGAAGATTTGGGCCCGCTTTGTCGGCGAGCACCCTGAGAGCTCCCTGACGACGAACCACTCTTCTTCTGGCCAAGCTGAGAAGCTTGTTGATTGCCTTGCTGACCCTTACTTTTGGCCATCCTGTTTGTCTAGATAAAAAAAACTACTTGAAGGTGTGAGCTAGGCCTAAAATGTAATCTGCAAAAGAGAGAAACAACCACATTTACGTTACAACCATACGATACTTAATATGAAGTGTATTCAAGTGTGAAGAGGTATTAAATAAGCAGTATAGTTTTTATCGTATAATTAATTACCGTTATACATAGGAAGACATCTATTCTATCTAGAAATATTTAACATTACTTGTATTAGAGGAGACATGCTTAAATAAAGTGATTTAAACAGGAATAACATATAATCTAAAATAATCAAAATTGAACCATCAATCTATAATAGTTTTATGAATGCTCACTTACTTCCGCATTGCCTTTATAGAGTATGCGAAATATATATCATGTAACTGATACCATTTATGACTGCCACAGGTACATGTACTATTCCTATACGTATCCCATAATTATCATTATAGAGTCTTAACGATAAACTCCATTATAACATTGACTCTTATTGCAATGAAACTGTCAGTCAATAGTCTGTATCGATGGCACTAGTCACCAAGTGTTTTTAGCGTTATGTTAATATTCCAAACCATTTCATGGAATTTTCTTTTAAATCGTAAAATAGTTATAATATTTGTGTCATTCTCTAAATACGAGTACTCCAAACATCTCCTATAGTTTAGTAATAAACTCTTTCTCAGGACATCTCGATCTGCTTGCTCACAGTTGTAGTTATCTTCTGTTTGGTGACTGAAAGGCGGCTGCATTTGCGCTCGGCGGTGGGCATGACAAGACTGAAAAACATGTTCAGACTCTGCAAAAAGCCCTCCGCTTGGTATTGACAGCGGCAAGGATTCTTAGCCGTTAAACGGCGACATGAACAGAACTAACAACAGATGCATCTTCCGCATACATGACCGTTGTAGTACGCTGTCAAGAGGCTAGTAGTGTGATCTCAAATTTCGGATCAATCTGGCCATATAGTAATTTATGCAACTCGCCCAGTAGTTTGAATTTTACATGAACAACATGGTGCGACAACTGGCTATTTCAAATGGCTGGGGAAGACAAAACTTCAATGTAAAATTCACAAGAAAAACTAGAGCTTAATCAAGTTCTACCGTATAGTTGTCAACTAGTTACCTTCAGCACCCTAGCTTGAAGGGCTGAGGAACCATAGGATGATCATGTTTCCACATACTTGATTAAGTCTGAATGGTGGGTAAATCCACAGTTGATACTTAACTAGTCTTGCATAATATAATAGCTACCTTTGCTTTACGATTTATACAGAAACAAAAAAGCATGCCTACATTTTATTGGTAGCCTCATCGAAGGAAAGTGATACGCTAACCAGTTTAATATAGTTCATAGGATTCAATTCCAAACAAACGACATCGATAAGACATCAATAAATGTATGTTCTAAAAACTAGAAAATGTAAATTCAATATGTGTTTTCATATAGTTACGATATATATCTCGCCTGATCCATCAGCGAACGAACGGCTGTCTGCTGCAAACGCAGTAGCACCAATATCGAATTTAGTCCGAACATAGTTGCCATAAAGGAAGATTATCTAAAAATATGCGTCTTTATTTAGTTGGTAAAAAAAAATCAGTTTTATTGAGTAGTTGGACAGCCGTATAGGCAAAAGATATAGAAATTTATTTCCGAATAAACAGAAGTCAATGGCACATTTGAAGGTTCGTCGTCTTTAATCTGTTTGTATCCAAAGACTAACCGGTATTTTATTCACTTTGACTGCAAAACCCAAGCAAGCGTACCAGTCGTGTTTGCCATATCGTCACCGCTAGTAGAACTATAGCGTGTTAGATGCGGTCTAGTGAAGTCAAAGTTCGACATTGGCTGCATATCCAGTAAACAAACAATTTTTCTCACTCATAAAAAATCATCTCATTACGGTTCGGTTTGACGATGCTCAAAAGTTATTGCTAAATCCGTATAGCAGTGATACTTTGGAGTGAGAGGTCAGGCTGAAAATCTAAGACATGGATCGGTCAAGACTCTCCTGTACATCATAGCACGCGCTATTAGCAAAAGAAAGACTTCTCTTAAACATGTTTAGATTGTCATAAAATGGTCTTCTTACTGCGAACGCGTTCCTTCACAACACATGACAAATTCTCTAAATATATGTCTGACTAAGCAAACATAGCAACAAAAGACTTATTTTTTGTGCATTGCCCGACGTAACTCGTTATAAGAAAATAAGTGCGCCCTACTAGAGTTAAATATGAATAGTAAGTACACGAAACACCTCTGTTAAATCGAATTAGCTCTATTTGTGTCTCCTCTTCTCGCTTACTTTTCCTCCTTTTTTCTTGCAAAGGGTTTCGACGATTTTTTTTCTAGTAAATTTGCACAACGAATATTCTATCGCGACTAGCATTTCTATCGGGACAACCGCTATATAAATACCATTGATTTGATAGCAGTGTGATGACGCCTTTGTGTTCGGGCCACTAAAGTAAGCCCTTGGCAATTAATCCTTGCATGTGATTGATACATGCACACAACAGGCTTTTACCAGCATAAACAGGCGGTAAATTACTTGGCTATACAAGCAGCTTACGTTAGTAGAAAATACATATATATGTGTTTAGTTATCCCAGTCCAATCACATATGCTTATTAGCCTTGTTGGTTAAAAAATTGGCAAAAAAGAAGCCCTGCTTTCCAACAGGCGTCGCTGCCACGCTATAATGGCTGCTGCTTGCAAGCACCGGGCTGGCTAGCTAGCTGCGATCTCGTTTCACAAAATTGTTCAGCCTAAACTGCCGGCTTCTCTCAGACATGCTGATTATAATACAACTAGTCGGAACAATCGTCGGGACGGGTCAAAGCTGCACAGACATTCATAGATCGAAAGTAATAGGAAGAAAAAAAGAACCGTGTGTTAGGCTTGCTTCGCTCGAGCCGGCGCACAGCCATATATATATATGTGTAAACTTGCATACACACACGTGCAGATATTCTATTCACTTATGTACCCTTCTTCCGCGTACTACTCTTCACCGCTCTGAAGACGCCTTATTGCTTCCGCGGACCTCAAAATGCCTGTAAATGCTTCAGTTCGATATCGTTTCCTGCCGCTCGTCCTACCCGTTCGGTTGATACTCTACATCCGAAGGCTGTAGACGGCAAGCGAGTGAGCAGTGCTTGATGATCGCATGGCTCACAACGAGGATGTTAATAGGTAACAACAGGCAGTTTCGTCCACGCAGTTTGGCCAATTTGTCAGATCAGTAGGCAGTTGGCAACTGTAGTAACTTGGCAAGGTAGCAGGCACCATAACATCAGCACTAGCGAATTTCGGCTGATGATACAGAGTTCGCGCATGATTGAGCAACAAAGCTATACCAGCACAGGAAAATAACATGGAACTAACTTATAAAAGAATGACATGGTCAGTGACGATGCCAGCAATAACAAAGCATAGAAACCGCAGTCTGTCATTCAAGATTGTCGCTGCACGAACGTTGGCAGAGTCTTCCATAGAAGCTGCCGGAATTAAGCGTGAGTAAATAAGCTTCTGTATAATAATCGCATAGGTATTATTAATAAAAAAACAAAAGTAATAACAGCAGTAAATAAAGAAAGGCAAGGGTAACGAGCAAACATTGCGATTATGATTTCCCGCACTTATTATTATAAATACAGCCATAATAATTTGTATTGACGGCAATGATTTCTACTGTTTGCTGGATTTAGGCCACGCCACTATACAGTTAAGAAATCCCGGCAAGTGCGTAAGGGACACCGAAACTGTCATTGCTATTATTTTCGATTTCGTAGAAAAGGAAACAGTACTTAAGGAAGTTTCTTCAATAATTATACATTAAACAATAATTATTTCCTGGTAAAAATAAGAAAATTTGGTTCTGTCTTCTTTTCGAACGAACCTTAGATACAAAGATATCTTCGCTAACACCACTGCTAGTAATAATCTAATAAGAAGAAGCAAAGTGGCTAAAATATCATTGTATATTCGAGTTTCATTAGCGTTTTCTTCAACGTTAAATAGCACAAATGTTTCACATATGATTGCACCATTTACGTGAAGGCCTGTTTCAACTTAGGGTCCATGCGACCAATCGGTCGGTAAATCATGAATTGATATTTTAGAGATGTGTTATGATTCATATATTAAAATACTCCTTATTTATTTGTCTCTATGGGCAAGCGCGTAAATTCATTTAAATTAAATCTGTTATATATTTATGCTGGCCAATCGTAATCATGCGAATTGCTCTCACGCGAGTATGTTTCAACAAGATCGCAAAAGAGCCTTCCGTCGGGCTGAATTTTTCCACGTGTATGTTTTCAAATAGACGCCGAGTGTAGGTAAAAGTGGGCAATGTTAATTTTTATTTTGACATTGATGGCCCGGTTATGAATATACCTGTGGAGGAACCTTTTACGAAAAAAACCTTAGGAAAGGAGGTCATCTCCTGTTTTCTAAATCAACGTTTCGAACGTTTCAAACGTCTAAAACAACGATTCGAACAGTTCTATAAACCCGTTCTTTTTGATCCGTACAGTCAACACTGGATTCTTATCAGATACTAAAAGCAGAATAGCTCCACCATTGATGGTACACCTTGCATGGTTTTCTATGTTTTCCTCTACTGGATTTATTATTAGTAATATTATTGCCATCATCATCCTCCTTCCAACAGTCAGATCACAACGCGGATGTTTGGTGCAACGGAAAGGTGCAAGCATAGACTGGAAAATTGCCAGCGGAACAACAATGCAAAATCTGACACGTACACTTTTCTATTTCAACTTTGGACAATCAAAGGCCAAAGGACAAATGCGTCAAGCCTCATGAAATATCTGTCTACTCACTGATACCACGATTTTGAATCGCGTGCTCGCTCGCTTATTGGGTAGGTGCTCGCGAGAGTAGACCCGGTGTTTTACACAGACGTTCAACAAAATGTGTCGTTGTTTAAATAAAATGGGCTTCTCAGTCAAAGTAGTATTATCACCAGCAGCTCTTTCTAAACGACGGGAGGCAAGCAGACAACTCGGCAAATGCCGCACATTACCGTAGTGCCGTATAGTTTGTTGATACTACGGGTCCTTCCTGCATATCCATACTCTACCCGCCAGCGCCGTCACCATAACGATCAGACTGGTTGTGTAGATATTCTCTGTTACTTGGCTGAAAACAACTGCTTTTTAATAATGTTTGGTGTTCTAATGATGATAGCGGCTATGTTGGAGGAGTGTCTAGCTACCACCAAACTGGCAAAATTGGCAACGACAATACAATAGCGCTTCTCGGTTGATCAGCAGTGACGTGTAACCCGACCTGCCGGTCTCCGAAGAATGAAATGCGATCACGTCTTGTCGAACCAGATCACTTCTCTGCGTCGATCGGCTGGCGAAAAAACTCATCTGAGCGCTTGCTTACCTTATGCAGCCAAGGAGTGGTTTCCAGTAAGACCGTACTCTCCGAGACACTCTAAGACGACACCACAGAGTCCGTCGGTATAATCTGTCATTAGACTCTACTCGATGGTTGGGTTCTACGGACTACAAGAGCGGCGGCGGCAACAGCCACAGCAGCAGTAGCGGCGGTGGTGGCAGCAGCGGCGCAGCACACACTGATATAAACCACAGCACAGGCAAAGAGGCTCCAATACAAACCGAACGATCAGCACTGGCTGGCGCTGGCCAGCGTACCACGATCGTCGCACTATCATCGACGACAGCGGCGGCGGCGGCAAAAACAGCCAACATGGCGACGCCAAAGAAAGGGGTCGGCCAACGAGAGCAAGGGCGCGCCAAATTTAAATGCACCTAGCGACACATTTGAACTGATGCCAAATGGTAGCCAGCTACGTGATCAAATAACGCGAATGAATGGAGAGAATGAAATGGCTAATAGCAACTATGCGGCTAGGTTGAATTTAGGGTCCTCTGAGGTGGTGCAGTGGGAACATGTTTGCCTACTTAACTTGGGAACGCTTAGTGGGCGTGATTATTCTTTATCCTACCCTGAAAGGGGGGCAATTGCCTGATATAATGTTTAGTAGGAACACAAGATGTGCATATTCATTATCCTAGTTCATTCGCCATTTATTCGTCAAATTAACTTGTAGGAGACAAAAACCATGTTATAAAATATACGTTATAAAAATCGATCACGCGGCATGTGTACGGTTTTGCTTGATCTGTATACCTGTGTACAAAACATTTTTATAGAATGTCACAGTGTAGTAATAACAGACATTCATAAACACACGGCTGCTGTATTTTGAGGGGAAGACATTTTTCAAATCAGGCACACTTAAATGCATTTTAACTTGGCGACATCTGTAAGAAATTCTTAAAAGAAGATGGCCAAACACCAAAACGCGCTCTTAATTGCCGTTGTAGTGGCCACAACGGTTAGACGCATGCAAAAAGAAAATTCAAATAATGATTGACCAATTCAAACGACGTATGTTAGCGTGGCTATGGTGCTATTTAATTGTCACTAAAACGATAATGAATATCATACGCACACTGATTGTTAGCACTGAAAAAATGCAACAACAAACTGTAGGGCTGATAGAACTGTCTGGGACAATGTCTTTAGCTGTCATCATAATGTTGTTGAGCGGCGTCAGCGCCACGTTTCAAAATACATTCACTTTGTTCGGTTTCTTAGTGCATTATTTCGACTCGTCTCATCGAGAGCTTTCTCAAAATATACTCCCATCTGCAAAAGGATAACATTCCCTTGAAGGAATGCATTGAGCACAATATTATTACTAGCATAAAATCCTGGACCCTACAACTTGTCTTTAGTCACCCGGTGAAGGCCCAGAAGAAATCCACAGCAAGACCACAAATGGAAAACTGGCACATGAAGCGCTGATAATTTTAATTCATAGATAAAAGAAGAACTGATCTCGATGCCAATTACAGGAATGGTGCCTGATGAATGTAAGTAACTAGCCGAATTGACGCCATTGTTCGATGGTTGCAGATCATGGAGCACTGTTTTCGGTTCTGAATGAAGTTTTTGGGTGCTATAAGTGAGTGTATACAAAATCTGTAACATAAATTAATGGGCCTTAATACAAAAACGAAACAAAAAATAGATTGTCAAAGATAGCTCGTGATTCTACATGGCCAAAAGTTCTAAAAAGTGCAGCACAATTGTCTGCATGGTTAGATGCCGTTGAGCTATTTTTGCTAATTGAGCTATTTTTGCTAATTTTGTGTGTTACAACAAAGTTGGAAATTAGGCATGGCTGTGAAATTTTGTCTCCAAAGCTATTTAATATATATGTTAACTATATATTATATATATATAGCTATTAATATATATGTTAGAAACTAGAAAATAACCTCTGTATCATATCCAAATAGCAGTGCTAAGAATTAGAACAATACTTGTATTTTGGCAGGCATTTTTTGTCAGTAGTACAAGTAGATTATCAGAAGTTTTGACAAATGTTCAACTTTTGCTGATAAAATAGTGTTAGGACCATTGGTAAGGTCGAACTGATAGTCGTCTTGGTTTATCAAAATATTCGGAAACCAATTCTCTGAGCTCTTCAAGTTACGAGAACTATTCTCTGGCGAACAAATTTTGCGTCGATTTAACCTAGAGATAGTTTGAAGGCTAATTCTGGCAAATAATATGCGTGAGAGGCCTAACTGAACAGCAATTTTTTCTATTTTCGATGTTACATACAAGGAAGACTGATGTCATGCAGCACAAGTACTTCGCGACTTACTTAATCAGTGTAAGGTCTTTTGATGTCAATGAGACGTAGTATCGTGTCTGTTCATTCAGTTTATAAGAAACTCACTTACCTGCCTTCTGTATCTTTTGCACAGCCCGCCAATTATTCGAAATTATTTTTCTCAGTCAGTCTGCATTCGTCTGCAGGTAAGTTCCTGCTGAGAGTGGACTAAATCTGATTATAACACGACGTGAATAGTAAAGAGTTCAATCGTTTGAGAACAAGGAGCAAATAGCTGGTCGAATCTCAGAGTGATCGAAAACTTTCTCGATTAAAGTTCAGGATGAAAATCTCCTAATACATTCGATACTTACTGCACTTTTCTTTGCACATGTTCGTAAACTATGCTTCTGAAGTAACAGGCGGAAAGCGTAGGTGCTAACCTTTAATTATTCGAGTTAATAATAGCTCAGAAACGTTTGATTTTTACTTGAGTTTGTAGTAGAAACAGTTACGTGCGGTACTGTGGCTGTCCTAAAGCACTCGGCGACTGGTGGGAACCTCTTATTAGATAGCTTGTAAGCATCTCGAAAGATAGTTCTTCATCGCAGCACTCGATAATTTATGAAACAAAGATCAGCCAAACTGCAGATTCTAGCAATGAATGCGCTTTCATTTAGTGGGACTCGAATATTATCGGTATTGACTATATAATTAAGTGAGAACGTACAGGGATAAACTTGGTCAAGGGTGCGAAGGAAAGGTAAAAACGCTAAAAAAGATTTGGAAACCTTATAATCTACCCTCTTTATGACCAACTTTATAGTTGTCTCGGGTAATCTCAAAAGTTATCTTCGTAACATTTGTTTCTAGATTCAGGCAAATCTAACACCCGAATATAAGATACATCTAATATGGCCGGCATTACAACGCTCTACCGCATTGCAGAGCACATTCCTAGTGGACACCGACAAACAACACGGTGTTGAATATGTATATAGTGAAGGAAAACTAGCTAAGAAGTGATATTACTCTGTTGTTTCACTTGTTGTGTGCATTGAATATTATTAGAATGAGTCGATCACCGCGATGTGCCAAAAGAATTTAAAGCCTAACCGAACCTAACCTTCCCTGAAAGCAAGACCGACGATGGGCAAACACTGATGGTATTGGGGTTCAAAATGCAAAGCGCAAAAATAGGAAAACTCAAATCCAAATGGTACTCTCGTTGAGTATTAGGTAATTTTTTTATGATGCTCGAACGCGTACGTCATGATGCTTAGCGTCTGATCTTGACTAAACCGAATGGTAAAAATTCGACAACCACGTACTTGGTAAGCTTAAGGGATGTGTCTTCATTGGCTGACGACTCCTTTGGCATAGTGCATAACCGCAGTCATATCATTGAATACAGAACAACTATATACTGTTTGAATTTTCTTGAAGTGCCTTTCATAGCGAAACCTTTGCCTATGATAGGGGATGCCGGTTGAAGTCCCACCAACGGCATATATTTCAGGACAGGTAAAATTAATTAAGAAATATATTTAATGAGTTTCATAGTCTTATTTCGATTTATACTCGATCCTGATACATACGTGTACATTTCGTCAGCCTACAACTGGCGAAAAGCAATACTTATTAATACTTTTCTGTATCACAGTCTAATCTCCAGTTTACATTCTATTATTGGTCTGCGTTGTCCGAACGCATATTGTATGAAATGATTATTTCGTATTGATCAAAAATTTTAGAGCAAACTGGGCATAATCGTACTTTCAAATATTATATATAACCTGTATGTTTATGTATGAATAACTGTGTAAAATACACGTTTCCTTTTATAAAAAGAAAAAAAAACATGACAAACGTCTTAGACGATCTGCACAGTTATAAGGGGAACGTCCGCGTAAAGACCCAGAGTTAAACTCTTCGTTATATAAAGAGGTATTTGTTTATTTGCACTTTAATCAGATTGACCGGGCTGATGATAAGTGTACCACAACAGTAATAATAATCAAAACGATCGTGGAGCAAACTAAAAGTGCGCAAAAACTTTTTGAAAACAAAGTGCGCAGTAACGCTATACGTCCTCTTAGCCTGCGGGGTAGACGTGCAATTGGGTTTGTAAGTTAAGTTAGCTGCATTATGTGTCGCTTTTTCATACGACTCGTTGTAAAGTAATGCTCTGTCTTTCAATTATTTTTCTAACAATTCTAATAACAGATGAGAGGTTTTAATTGTAACAGACAAGTATTTCGGACTTGCGTAATGTATAAGTTTGCATTGGTATGGCAGAAAGTGTAATACTTTTATTGTATAGTCAAAGCAAACAGTTGTGCTAAACACATACTCACAGAATTTAGGAATTGCTTAAACCTGATTCGCGGAGAGAAGTAGCTCAAGTTAACAGAATTATTGCGAAAATTTCGCGACTGAACATCGTTGCGCCTAGGTCGTCAGTAGATAGCGATAAAATTACCATCGGATGACATCTATTTGTGATGTACCGATTTTCAACTAATTCATGATACCAATTTATTGATTAAAGTAATAGTCATTATAACGGTTTAGATTAGAGTAATACTTGTTATATATAATCTTGCTGTTATTACTTATACATAAGTATATATGTATCAGTCATATATGTATATATGATCGCAATTGTTCCAAACAAATCTAGAAAATTAGCTTTCAACCACAGAAATGTTTCGACTGGTGAGAAATGACGATATTCAGATTCCTTAACCTATGACCAGCTCTTATATTAGCCATTTTCTCTGTCCTACTTCGTCGAGAGCCTAATGCGCGGAGCATTAGATTATACCTAGGTGCTGTAAACCTTTTTCCAAGACACCCCGATAATGTCGTGAGAGATGCACAATGCATACTGTACAGTGTATCCACTTCAACATCGCTTTTCAATGAAGCGTCTTTATGAAGAAAAGAAGGAGAAGCTCGATGAACTTAATTCTTCAACTGAACTTCATAATAACATTCATTGTTAACAACGCATCGTATCTCGTTTGGATCGGGGATTTGATTATATATAGCAAGTGTATGTGAATCAAGTTGACATATCGAAAGTAGACATCTAAATAACGCATTACGCTTCAGTAAGTAGATAAAGAAGTAGGAGAAGATTTATTTAGTTCTAAAAAACTGTTTTTCTATGACCTGCAGAAAAACAAATTTGTAAATTTATATTTATTTATATAGCACATAAGCAGGCTCACCTGTTCACATTTGTTTTCCATGCTGCACTTTTCTGTATAATTGTTTAATTTAAACGATGGCCACAATATTAAAAGTGGATTAATTATTATAGATTTCTGCAATCTTTCTCAAGGGTCGTCGCTAATAAGTAAGCTTCATAACTGTTCAGTGAACGAGTGTTGAAAGAATAAGGTTCGAAGGGGTGAAGAGGATTCAAATGGCTATCGCTTGCAACCTAGACATTTCACTTTGAAACATCTCGTCCCCAAGAGTGAATTTTTAAAAAACCGCCGGTTGTACTTGATGCATTTTTACTTTTGTTGATTTCTTATATTAGTTTCTTTTTGCTGATTGGCTGTAGCTGCAAAAACCAGATCCTTGTAGTAAGAGATAGTCGTGATAACTGTCGTATGGCCCGAACTTATTCGTAAATTTAAGTGTTTGGCACTAGTGCTTAGTCTTTAAGACATTATTAGCATTTGGGTCACATATATCAATAGAATGAAACCTGCTTGTTTTGGTTGGAAATTATTTAATATATGCGTACGGTGCAAGGCTAAAATTGGGATTTTCCAGTGCGTAGTAAAAGCATATATTTCAACAGAATTTTTTCCGTGTGCTAAAGGTGTCATTCCTTACAGGCATATTCATTAAATATAATCACTATTCACCGCGATTACAGCTTCAATTCAGGGCCTAAGCAACTAACTATATATTTTCAAGGTATTCCGTTCCTAATTTGCAAATCATTTTCATTGTAACTGCGAAAGAGCCGATCAAATATGATATATACGAAAAATGCTAGGGGAGTTAAATTTTCGGTTGAAAACAAGCTAAAAGCCAAAAATTTAAGGATTTATATGGATAAAAAAATCCAGCGGCTGTAAAAAGTCTTCAGAAACTCGGGGACTAATCGTTGGCGCTTACATGGATGATGCTATTGGATATTGATATTCCCCTTCCTAGACCGGTTATTAATGTGTACATAAAAAAAATCTAGGTATATTCAAATTGGTTTTTTTGAGCCGTTTTCGTAAAACTTTGAACCCTTTAAATCTAGAATCTCTTAGAAACTGCTGTTGCATTTTTCAGAAGCCGCATGGCAATAGCAATAAAAACTGAAGTTTTTGGTTCTGGTTGATATTCGCCTAGCGTCAACATGATAAATTGCCACATTACCTTTTATAAATTCAAAATTTTTTATGATCTTGAACTGTTCAACATAAAGCTCATTAGCGACGTTTTGCCGGTCAGATGGATGCTGCTTTTCCATCAGATCCTGATCTCTTGCGTTTGGGCGCGCCCCTCACATTTGCGTTTGAAAATGAAATATCCCGTTTACGCAGTATTATAAAATGGGGCAGTTATTTATGCACGATCCATACCAATCTAGACAGAACATGGATGACTTCAAGCAATTCCTTCCGATGGTATTGACGGGGCGTTCAGATTGCGCCCTTCACGGGCAGCCAAAGCGTGCTGTTCCAGAGTAAAGGCCGCAGTATTAACATCACTGTACTATCTGCAGACCACATGATTAGCGGACCAATGTGATGTATGAGCAAAGATGAGGGAAGAAATTATTGTATATGGCGTTGACTTCAATCACACTAGCGAACGCTGTCCCAACCGGTGCGCGTTTGAGTCGATTCAAACGCCATCGCTATAAATTAATTACAAATGCTTTTAGGCTTTTGGCTTGCTTGTAGGCGAACTCGCGATGAAGAGCTTCAACCGATAATGAAAGAAACTGTCCGTTTTAGCAGTAACGAACTCATATGGTCGAAGGGTCTTCATACGAACGAAGGGTCTTGGAACTGGCGTATATACGCAAATACATGTAGAAAAACCAGGATATAGGGCCGATGGTGCATCCGTTAGTGATAACGAGCCATGGCACGTGCTTTGTTATTGATTTTGCTGATTTTTAGGTGGAATATACCAGCGATAAATAGGTGCGGTCACTTGAATGTGGACATAATAACAAAATTTAAACACCTCATACCGTGTTACAGCTAAAGGCAAATCCAAGCACTATCTAAGTCTAAAGTCGTACTCGCTTCAATGTCGGATTTAAGGACTGGCTGCGATTGAGATTTACGTACTATGTGTTTGATAACTTAAAAAATGCAGCCATTTTGATGTAACGAAGTTCGCCTGGTACATGCGCTCTGATTGACGAAAAGCCAAAAGTTATTTATCTTTGTCAAAGCAAAAAGTTCCGCTTGTAGGCGAAGAGTTGGAGGAACATCTTCGACTCAGATTTTGTAAGAGAGAAAAGGAGCTTAATGCTAGACGCTTTACTACCCATTTCAAAAAGTGGAATCGGATAGCAAGTAGCCATCTTATCTCGGAAGGCAGTTTTGATAGACAAGGCACCGGAAAATTCGCGATTGAAGGAAATTAGGGATCTAAAGGACATCCACAGTTTCAGCTAACAAAAATCCCCACAAAGTTCATTGCGACAAACTTCACTGTTCAGGTTCGCTGCAACGTAAAGTATCTCGTTTTCAAGGGTTGCAGTGATGGCAAATCGATGCGGCACTCAGTAAGGTGGAATCAACCTGTTATCGTTCGCGTAGGTAGTACTGACAACATGAAGATCTTTCCCTACGCGTGTGTGTGTGTTATCTGACGGACGTAGCGCGACCAAGCATTCGCCCCAAAGCTCATGAAGTTGTTGATTCCTCTATTAGACCCTGTATGTTTTGTTTTTTGTTTCTGTTTATGTATATTTCTTTGCGCATGTCTACTTATTCCTTCTATCTATGTGTTCTTTAGTTGCTTACCATAAAACTGTTTAGATATATTTTAAACTGCTTAATTTTGAAGTACTTGTGTTGCTTTGTATACGATGAATACTTGATTGAGCAACTAGTCTGTAAACTAGTTGCTCACAAAACTTATAAGATAGCTTTAGTCATGCAATGATAACATGTGGAGGCTAAAAGAATATATACTGATTATCGTAACTTTGTAAAGGAAGGGATACATGGTTAAACGCCAAAGTTGAGGAGGCCTGAAAAGGGCGCAACGTAGAAATAAAGCCGTCAAACAGCAATTGACGTTGTGACCTGTTGATGATCATGCACATGAACCCTAACACAAGACGCTCTTTATTAAGGATCCTAAGCTATCCAGTTTCGAGCAGGTTCCTAGATAAATTCTTAATAACAAAGATAATCCCCACAAAAAGTTTAGGGAGTGCGTAACAGATGCGGACGAATACTGTTGTTGTTCCTTCTTACATACATGCCTATAAGATCAACACTAAGTTCACTTAGAATGATTTAAATAAAAAATGGCATGTATTTTTGTCGTCTTGGTCGTAGCGTGGTACACGAAACGCATGATCAAATAAAATGAAATTTTGTATCAATGGATGCTGGCCAAGAACGGCTCTCGGCCGAACTCTCCGGAGGAGTAGCCTGCTCTCACCATTGCAATGTCGCTACTTGAAGAGATGCGAAAGAAGTATCGACTTGCTAAAGCTTTATTACCTAGGACTATTAGAATACCCGAGCCATCCCTTATAAGCTCTATATCAAAAAAATTTACTTAATTACTCAAGACAAACTTTAAAACATGTAAGAAGCCTCATACTATGATATTTAAGATATCACGCATTATGAATAATATTTTTCAAGTGGTGTATATTATATGTACGACTATATTTTAGTAAGTTTATTTTATTTATTACAAATAATATTGAAATATATTCAGTAAGGATATACTGTTCGAAATTTCGCTCCAATATCTAAACCTTCAATTATTGACTACACATGCTCATCCCTTATCTGATGCCTTAAAACAAATATGTTACACAAACGCTTGCTCTTTTAAATTTACAAAGCGCGCGAATAATGCATTTGCTTTAACTATTCAAGCTACATATAATATTTTCATGGTAATATAATTACTATCATCGTGTTTCTATGCGCCTGATAGGCGTACTGTAGTATATAAGTCAGTTATTTAACTTAGCAATGTTGATGGCGCTGTCGTGGATTCTACGGATAATATACGTTTACATTTCCCTCGCGCATTACTCGAACTTTCAATGTTATCATTAGAACGTAAAGCTTCGTAAGCCTTGGAAGATAGATATGATATGTCTGCGCTGAGATGCAGTGGTATTACGGAAAGAAAACTTTCCTGCATAAAACCTTGATATGGTGACCTGAATGGATGAACTGTAATACAACTCTGTATTTAGTAAGTGCTTTGTAAATAGTAAGTGCCGTAAGAAGTTTTTTCTTCCTTGAGCATGTTGAGTCAGTGAATACGCGCATTAGTTTGATTTATGGGCTTAATTTTAGCTCGAATGATGGTCATATGGATAGCAATAACAGCAATACCCTAAAGTACAATCCGAGTTACAATTCTCTAAGTGTGCTGCAAGTCGATTGAGATATATCAATCACAATATTCAGTAAGAAATGGCTTTTAATTCAAGTGATATTTTGCTTCGATTTTTTTTTACTATACATTTTCGCTTTTGCTTTTTTTTCCCTATTAATCTTTCCCAGGCGTCTCTTCAGAGAGCTTTGATGGAATATCTTGAAAAAGTAGAATTACATTGAGATCTTCTTCGTATAGTATACTCTCATAAGACTTTTTTAAATGTAAATGATATTTTTCTGAATTTGTAGCAAATTTAAGAATGGGAATACAAGTGACACCTCTTTTCTTCAGTTTTTCTATATAGAGCTACTTAGACTGACAGATGTCTTCACAGCCCGGTGATAGCTTAGTGGGTAACGGATTTACCTGCAAATTATATGGACACGTAGTGCCATAGGTTCGGACCCGGGCGCAGACGTATTGTGCTGAAAACAGGCTGAAAAATCGAAAACTCGAAATATAGAGGTATGGGAAGGCAAGTATTATGTGGTATATGCGGGTCCGCAAGAAAGCCAGGTTCAGTGTAGAGCATTTTTTCATGGTCAAACTGTGGCCTGCATTGACAACGCCACGGTTCGATACAAGTATGCTTAGCACGACAGGTACAATAGTCGTTATATAACATGTGACTGCAGATTGTTTTTATGCACTTATACGGTGCTGTATGAACAATCCAAGACCATTGTATTTCCAGAGGAATTATCGGCAAACAGCTGATTGAAAGCTCGGACTAATATACCATGTAACCATCTCTGGGGGGGTTTTGAAATATTTTGTAGGTTTGGCATCCTCTGGCCATGAGCGTTCCTGGAAATTTAAATCGCTGCATTGTATTACATGTTCTATCGTATGAACAACTTCCTTTCTTAGTAATCAACGTTACAGATGCTTATACTATTCTGTAGTACGATAAAACATATCTGTTTTATATCTGCATGGACTTTTTGTGCGGCTTTAAATATTTAAAGTGGTATTTGAAAATAAAGGTTCGTTTAGCTACAAAGCGGGATAACTGCAAAAAGCAACGGGTCGACTTTAGTTAGGTGACAACATATTCAAATGGACGACGGAATAACTGACATGGTACTGGAAACCCACTACAGATTTATCAAAGTACAGTCAAGCCATAGCTAAAGTAAAATATGGTTAGTGAGATAACGTAGAAATGTAACGGACAAAGTGGTGGGTCAAATTAGTGAACTAAGGTTATAGGAACTCCAATAAGAAGACCGCAATTACCACTGCAATGGGCTGACAGAAATGGTGCAATTGAACAACAGCAATGATTTCGAGATTAGAGCTCTAGCATAAGTTAAGCAGGCCAGAACTAACCCAGATTAGATTGAAAAACTTAAAAAGATAGTATTCGAGGACCTCCGCCAGGCATAGTACTAATCAGGTGCTAGAGAGAGATAATGTATCCTACTACATTCTGGCACTGTAGATCACCGAACAGATAAATTTTGGTTGCCACTTGATTCTGATAAAACATATAATACTAATATGCGATAATAATAACAATAACTTCCTTTACCCACATACATCATCGAAAATATAGGCGTAGTAAAATGCTAGTATCAATAATTTTTCTCTAGAACTCGTTCATTAGTTACGGATGGGGACGAACAGATTAAACCTAATATGAATTTCTAGTTCTGACAAGATAGGCTATAAATATATTGTTTTTTTTCTTATGTGCTACCATCTGTGTGATAGTTTAACGGATGGCAATCTATTAACTTAATTAACCAATGAAGTGCACCTTTGTTTTGGCTTTAAGGAAGTGGGCTTAACAAATTTTTAAAAAAATATATTCTCAAGCCTAGTTTTGAGGATGGATTGCTTTGAGCCCTACCGTAAATATTTCATTGATTTTTGCCAAAAATTTTTTCGGCGACAGCGCCTGATCCTATTCAAATTTTTTTGCTATGCAGAACGAACTGCCTAAATATTAGCATATATGATGTGTAGAAGCTGTCGTGGTTAATTTCATCAATGCATTTGTGGTTATGGTCGACACGAAGTAATTTTCGTCATACGTCTTCTAGTGTGTATCATGAATTTGCTTGGTTTTTGATTAACGAGATTATTCGATGACGGTTTATTTTTAAATCCCAGTTATTTTATGGGCAATGAAGGATTTGCAAAGCACTGTATATTCAACCGTAACTTTCGATGATTAAACATGCGTACGTAGTTATCACTAGTTAACAACTATTTTTGAGAACGCCTTACCTCGACGAAAAAATCATAGCCTTGCTTTTAGTTCCAATATTAAGTTGAAAATAATCTTTACTTCTTACGTTCTTAGACAGCCACGGAGATTGCAGAATGTCCTAATTATTCTGTACACATCCGTAAAGTCACCATATGTTTATATAATATTTAATTTATTTTTTATTATATATTTATTATTATTGCGTGTAAATAATAAGATAGGTTTTCGTAAAAATGCAATTTATAGAAGAAGGGCTGTGCGTTTATATTTTGGAGTGCCAAATTTTGACTTGGTCGAAATTTCTAAAAATTAAATTGCAAACTGTCCTAATCGCTTAAATATTAATAGCTTAAGTTGCTATCGTTACATGAGAAAAAATCTTGTTATTAACGAGTTTTTTTACATTACGTATTATTAACGTAAAGTTCTTTAAAATTACCGTGCAATTCATCAGGTTAGTCAGGTCCCTTATCTCTGGCAATTTACTAAATAGTATATATAACATTCTATTCAACAAAAGGTTGACGAAATTTAGCTTAGGCAAATAAATATAAAAGTAAATATTATTAAAGGGGCACATTATTTAACCAGAGATACCTATGACTAAAGCGCGGATGTTATGATAACATTTCGTTGGCAAGGCAACGTTGAAAAGCTCAACGTCACAGTCTCTCGGGGTTGTTCCGTGCTTGCCGTAATATTAACCAAGAATGCGCAAACAGAAATACCTCAAGTTAGAAAGTACGTTTCGAATTATCCAGTTTCACTATGGAGTCCCACGGTGCAAATATCGGCGTTCCTGGATCAATCTTTTAGCCTCCACCCTGCGTACTAAGTGATGCTGCATCGCAGGGCTATGGGCAGGCTGATCCGACAGCAGAGTTAGCTGTCACTTGGATGTACCGAGTGCGCGCTCTGTTTATAACCGACTAGACAGTGTAACGCTACATAAAGTTTAAATACACGCTCATTTGTAACCAAAGCAACAAACAATGTGGGGATTTTGTCTAGCCGTACATTAGCGCGTAAAAAAGAAATGACTTACCAGAAAAAAAGAAAAGTGTATGGTAACAATACAAACAACAGGCACAGAAGTCTGGCCTGCGCCTTTTAACAAGTTACCGATGGATGCAGTGTCCACCTAGAGAAATAGAATATGCAAAACCTGATAGTTTTATCAGACCCAAACTGAGACAGCTTCTGCTTAAGAAGACAATTCTGTTTGCGTAACGCAGGTGAACATCGACAATGCGGTGACTAAAGCCAAGAGGTTGGTGGGTGCAGCTAATGGCCCAATAGCAGGGCTCATGCACGACTGCATAAAGACTAGTCTGCTTACAACGGAAGTCTGAAGTTTATGTTTTAGCTGTTCCCACACTCAGCCAAGACGGCAAAACAGTTAACGATACATTCGCATTTAAAGTTGCTCAAAAAAACATCAGCTTTCCCTGTCTTTTCCCTATAAAACGGCCAATACAATTATCGATGTGAAAGGCTTGACACGATAGGCTCCAATATCGCGGGGAAGGTCAAACCTATCTTAGGTCTACAAAGACGTCAAAGAGCGAAGGGTCCAGGAAGGCCGCACAACGGCACTTGCAGGTTAAGGATTCGCGACACAAAGTTTCTGACTTCGAAGCTAGTTTTTTTAAAGCTAGACGGTGGAACAATCAGGTTAACATTGTAAAATCGTACAGCAGTGACACTGTATGGGGACAAAGAATTTTCGACGGAAGATGATACCTGACAACTTATCAATGATCGCGGAAGGTGGTCCTCTCTAGGAGTACCGTCAACAATTTTATGAATTGCAGGCATGCAGACCGTTCTAGCATTTGGCGTTGCATCGCTATTGCAATTGCGTTCACGATCGATTTCAGAATACTGGATGCGGCTACACGCCAACTCGGCTTTGTGAAATGCATAGTAGAATTGCAAATGTGCTACAACACTAATGGAGACAGACATCCTAGTGTCAACGGAAACCATAGCGACAGTCCTACTTAGCTCGTAAAAATAATGTTTGTGAATACCTCAGTGGAGATGTCTTCGCATTCCTTAGTTATAAAGTTCGCGATCTCACATCGTGCATAGCGGCAGATGCGTAATCCACGCACCTGCATTATAACAGCGTGCGTTCGCCCTGCAAAGTGGATGTTGACACACCTTTTCATATGGGGTCTCTAGGCGGGGTCCCTTGGCCTTACTTCTGATCGTTGCTGGTGACCTTGGCATGATTGAATCGAGTCACCAGATCTGCAATACAGTTGTGTACCACGCCCGTTGAAACAGCCAACCTCGGTTGGGTGTCAACGTTAGAGGGACTCGCGATAAGCTCTGTCATCGATTCCCCTACGCCTAACGTAACTCATGATAAAATTAGTTTTGTGATGAGAAGTTCTTCTGAAGAAAATATCTGTAAAGGCAGACGTTCCCGTCGCGATCTACAAAAAGCGCTTACCAGGATAACCAGAAGCTCAGCCTACCTAAACGCTGCGCTGTCAGTATTAACATCGCTAGGACAGAAGCCTGCACGAAGTGTTTTATTGACATGTCTTAGTCACGCGCAAGTCCGAAGGCACCCAGGAAGCACAGACCATATATCGATTATTTCTGTCATCTAGCTCAAAGAGATTAAATCACCTGCAGATTTATACAGAGCTGCGGCATACCTTTTTTTGACCACAGCCTTCGAAACATATGCCTTAGAATAGATATTATACAATAAAAAGAGTACCTTATTCTTCAAAACTCACGTCCTCAAGGAGAACCTGACAAAACGGCTCTTGTATAATGCGATAACAGAGTCCCACTCCTGTCTTCAGTTTTTTGAAAAAGGTCTCTGAAAATGAAGGCCTGATAGATCTCGTTTAAGCGATTTGTTACTGGAGTCTACGTAGATTTGATGTTCACCAAGTTCAAGCCAGTCTGTAACGGTAGGAGTAACAAAGCTGAGACTAGCCGTCAATCTGACGAAAACAGGGACCGATAACACCGAGGAAGGAAATTAGCAGGTACGGCGATAGCTGACGGCATACTGTTTACCGGTTCGCGTTTTGCGTGGGCTAACGCGTTTCCGTAGCTCGACCTGATGGCCTATTTCAATGCTCACAGTTCCATCTCGTCTGGTGTTTTTGTCAGGGACCTTGTCGCCTCATTCAAAGCGGCGTTAACTGACTGCGAATTCATAAATCTTAAAGCTGTAAATCGTTTTACTAAATCATTACGAAGAAGTAATGATCACCCCGACCAGTTTAGCCAGTTTTGCTAGGTTAAACGAATGCAAGTTTGAAAAAACTTGCAAATTAGGCAATTCAATTGTTTAAAATCAAAGAACACATAAACGTTCGTGTGCTCGTTTGCTTTAACTGATTCCTGCAGGGCAGTACTCCACGAGACAAATACATGACCCACCACGAACCACAGTCTATTATTTAGCCTCCTTGACCGGGGTATAGGTCTTCTTTATTTATCTTTTTTAATATAATGCCTCGTGTGAAACGATGCGGCATCGAAATCCAACACTGGCAGCTTCGGTCCATTTGCCGCTGTCGTACAGATCATACACAAGGCACAAAAGGGCCATTAGACAAGACAAGTGAAATTACAAGTATCCTATATATTAAGGCCCGCCTAGTAGGGTTTGGCATAAACCGAAAGTATGCTTATCCGAGTTGAGCATCAGTCGGACAGCGTGTTAGTTTAGACTATGAAAATATTTCGCGGGGTGCCGAATGTCAGGTATATATTTCAGGATACAATTTTGCAGACGACTTTTAAATCAATCTAGAAAGATATGAAACGAGCTAATTACTTTGTAGCAGTGCATCCATTAATCACAGCCTAAATATTTAATCTTATTAATAATTCAGATAATATGAATCGGTTCACACAGCTTTTCTAGGGATCAGACAATATGCGATCCGTTACATTACTGTCGAAGCAAATCGTTGGGAAATCCAGGTGATACATAGTGAAATTTGTGTTCTGCCTACCTCTGCGTGACAACATGCACTGCTAAAATAATCTGAATGGAAGTTATTAAACTAACATTCATAATTTAGAATTATATATTATATTTAGAATTTTATATATATTATAGAATTTAAGCGTTAATTAAAGCCTCAGCCTCTACAGGTAGCTTGATAATGTTTAAATCCATAAAAATTTGCTATAGAGGTTTAATACGTTCATTCGGCTTTATGCTTTTTTGGCGTAGGACTTGATAAGCAGTGTTGAAACCTGGTAACTAGTACTATTATGTCCGCTCAAACGTCACTGTTCAAGTTCTTTATTAAATATATGCGTACTTCAGGTATACCCCAAGGATTTCTTCTATTAAGTAACACAAATGATACCCATTTGCTTGTGCAGTAATAGTCTGCCGGTTGTAACAGCAAGATTTTTTCAGAATGGCTCTGGCACACTTCTGCTGGGACAGATAAGTTCGAAGCAGCCGTCCCCATCATACACATACTAACAAGAAATGTCAAAACGAAAAAAAAAAACAACCCCATTTAAATTATGCTTAGACCGAAAAAAGCGGTAAGAAACATAGCTTGTGCCATCTCTGACAATCAGGTTTGCCTCCTCTGTAGTGGCACAGGTTATGCTCACAATGACATATTCTTATCAGCGCTGTTTTGTCAACGATTCGTGCGTACACGGGTGCAATAAAAACACATCAAACAGAAGGAATAAGTTGAGTCGGGCCGAAGGACGACGAAACGACAAACCGCGTTTGTGGTAGAGAGCACTGCGCATGTCGTCCCTGTTGCCCCTCTTGCCAATAAAAGACGAGAAAAATTCGGCCAAATCAAACGACGGGATGTGTAAAGAAGGGCGCACAGCCGAATCGTTTTAGGCTCCGGTTCGCCTCGTCGCCGGTTCATACAGACTAGAGCGCTACTTTTCCCGTGTGTGGCCGGGAACTAAAGATGTGCAACGCACGATGAAAGGGCAAACGGACACTATAGATACGACAACGGTCAATAGTTTTCTCGCGTTTTTGTTCATGGATAGCATTGAGCAAACGTCACTAACGTTGAATGTGAATGTGCTTGGTATTGCCTAAATCGACACGAGTTGTTCGCGGTGTCGGTACGACACAGCGTTTGTCGATTCCGCCTACCACACTGGCCTCAACGACCATTGTACCGATACGTGCAACTGGCCCTAACGCCAAAAGTACGATCACTCATTGTGGAAAACAATACAAGCAGTGCTAATAGGCAAGTAGCTATGTTTTTAAGAAATTAAAATGTATATATGTACATATATGTACGAATACTAAATAATTTCGTGCAGCGACAGAGTAGTCAGACCTTTGTGTTTCTCTCTTACAAGATTTTATGTTTAAGAGTTAACCTATGCTTGTATAATTTACATGGTCCGAGGGCTACGTTTGAAATGGAGATTTTTTCGGTTGGATATTTTTAAGTACTCGGTATGTGCTGACCTCGAATTTTACTATACATAAATACTGCAAAATCTGGGGTGAACAAATTAAGAATTTTTGTTAGTATTCCTTTAAGCAGAATCAAACCCAACATCTAGGGCTGAGAATCATTAAAACATAAAATAGGGTTGACCCTGGTGATGTCTGGTTTCACATAAATAGTATAACAGAAATTTCCTTAAAAATAATGAGATTCTACCTGATCTGCTTTCTTATTAACCTTTTTTCGCTTTCGAGTTCTTTCCTGTAATATATTTAGCCACAGTCCTAAATAGCTAACTATAACTAGATTAAAGGAGAACCCGTGCCCTCGCGGTTTTAATCTGAATAAGATCGAACGTTCATATCGGTCACAGTTTGTGTTTGGATGAGCCTATAAGGATAACTAGAAAAACCCGATAGGTAAGAATGCCTTTTCAGTACTTTACAATTAGTTCTCAGCAAGAAAGTATTACTCACATAGTAATTAACTTCCTCTCTTTATCATCTTCTTTAATTGGATTCATTGATATTGTGTAACAAACAGTTATTTAATCTGGTGTAACGATGATTGTTATTTTTACACTGTGGGCTTTGATATTTCGCGTAGCTCTTCCTCTACGTAAGCCAGTAACGCTTTGCAGTTTTAGAGCACGCGCTTGGTTAATGGCTAAAGGCGATGAAAACACACTAAGGTCTTATGGACAGTTCTTGTGTTTCACTAAAAAAAAACCAGAATCGTAAATTCGCCTGCACGATTACGAAAAACCGCGCCTGTTGCGAAAATATCTCAAAATCTCAGTAGATCATAAGGACTGTCAGTGAGCAAACGTATATTTAGTAAGTGTACAAATACACAAAGCTACACCGCTAATATGTTATCAAATAAGGATCGAACATTACCTGCGCTAAGAGGCGGATTCATCGTGTGTTATCCTAAAAGAAAAAAGTTTTCTCAGATGACCGTCACCAGATTATAACCACAATAACTAGCACCTTTAGGTTCGACGTCTTTCAAAGCACGATTAGCCTTTGTTTACCGTACAAAAAAAAGCTTTAAGAACCTCCTTTCCGTTTTTATGTTTTCAGTAAGATTTTTGTAGGTGTATGCTTCTTTTTTCCATCCCTATTCATTGTACAACATGGGCATAGCGGGACTGACCTGTTCTAACCGCTAGTCACTATGGCCAAGGCGTGGATAACAATTCCACGAAGGCGAAAGTAAGAATCATTTGCTTTGCGGTTGCTGTCCACTTTCAAACCTTTGCGGCCTAGCGATCAGACGTTCGGAACGGTTAGTCGTTCAAGATACATACGTTTGAGTACGCCTCCTCGAAGGAGTGCCACGACCCGCGTTTAGTCCCTCCATCGAAATAGGCGTCCATTTATCATCAGGCATTTGCATCCTTCTTCGTTCTCTTCTACCTAGCAGTCGATTCGACAAATCGTATACGGTGCTATCTTGGAATATAACGGCTTTGAGTCGATCGACATTATTACGAAAGGAACCAGACAGGCAAATGATATAGGGCCACAAAACGCACCCACTAAATGCGTTTTCGATGCTGGAAATACGCATTGGCACACAGCGCCGTCTGATGGTCTTTTCCGACAAGTACTACAGTATTAATTATTGTTGATCATCGTCGCTTTCACCGCCTTAAAGGGGAGACTCATAGCAAAGAATTAGGAAAGGTTATTAGTCTGAAAGGAATAAATAATAATAATAACAATATAACCTAGTGGTATTCGTTTTACGGTGGCGGCTAGCAGTGTTGAATTGCTGCGTGTGCCCCAGCTGATATTAGAAGTAAAACAGCCGATTTTATTCCTCTGCAATAAATTTCCCCTTTATCTATCGGTTAACCTGAATTGAATTTATTAATACAGATACACATTTGGGCAAAATTACACAAATCGTGTCCATCAATACGATAGTGTTAGAGGTAAAACACTTCATACATTTCGAACACTTAAACTGACTGAAAAAAACTGCATTTTATCTTCTTATTAATTAATTAATAATTTTATTCTTTTTTTATTATTAATAAATAATTTATTATTAGTTTTTCGCTTAAGCTCACCTAGGGCGTTTATTGGAATCTATAATATAATATCTTTAAAGGGAACTAATAGTTTAGAGCTTAAATGCTCAAGTTAGCAAATGTCCTGCGTTTTAAAAAAATTATTTTTGACGCGTGCCCTGATATGGAGACCATCTTTCTCCAGTCAGATCGCTAACTACCAGTTATGCGTCAAACATATTTTAAGAATATCTTTCAAAAATTTTTCTGCCATGTTTGTTCTATCCGGGGTATGTTTGTTCTATCTATATGGGTTTAGTTCCAACACAGTGGCCTTTTAGAGCAGACGCGGTCGATGCCCCCTCTGTATGTGGTAGGGGCAGCATAGGTAGGAACAAGGCATTGGCCCATTGCATAGAGCACAAGAAATTTAGAAGGGGGACCGTACGGACAAGCACCCAATATTCTTTGCTTCCACAGTTCTCGGCCTCGTCATGATCTTCAGTCGTCCTGCAGATGTTCAACAGTATCCCAGGCGTTTCCGTTGCTCATATACCCCAACCTTTAGTGGGTGGGTAATTTATCTGAAGGTTTTCTTCTCTATTAGCTGGATCTCGTGCTGTCCCCCAGGAAAAGTAGTGGTCGCAACAGTACTGGTAGAAGCATCCGTAGTCGCAGGAACGACAGCAGTCGAGGCCTCGCAGACTCCCTGCCACCTGTCGGTTTTCTTTTGGCCCATCGGACCGACGGAGAAAAATTCCCCTGGTGCTGTTGAAGCTCTGCTGAGAAGGAACTCAATAACCGAACACTGGCCTATGTCTTGTTGGTCTTCCTGGATTGCTCGCCTGTATGCAAGCAATAACAGCCAGTGCCGATCTATAGTATGCAAATGAAACTATCCAGGGGGTTAGAATGCGAATAACGCGAGCTAGTAATGGGTAGCCGCTGCTTGTCTATAGCCGTCCCGTTTACCTTCCCCGTCACCGTTACGTGTCGGCTTCATTTAACCCAAGTTCTGCTAACCTCTCCCTTCCGCGACCCGCTTTCGCTCACAAAGAATAGCACAACCTGGCATGCGAACCTTTCTTCCGATGCCCGAATGGCCTCGGCTGAGTGGCAACGGAAATAGTGGCAGCAGCACATCCAGTCGCACGCATTTTATGCTAGCCAACCAATAAGCGGTACTGGAGAGTGCATATGGATTGGCCGAGAAAAAGAGGGACATGCATTCTGCTACTTATCGACTGCACAGGATAATATTCCCACCAATGAGAAAGACGGCAGCGCGGTAACCTGGCCTCTGTCAACTATACAGCCCCCTAACCATACCCCTTCGCACGAGAACGGCAATTAATTACCAAGTAAAAACAGATAATTAATTAGCATCAAGAAAAACGCTGAAACGTACAGTGAGTTGCATACATGGATGCGAGACGTAAATTAAGAGGGGGTTGAGGGCCAGAAAGATATGAACGCAAGCTTTACGTTCGTTACATAAAGGCACTGACAAATGCCGCCCTAGGGTGGTTCAATGACACATCAGTAGGTCTCTCCATCATATCCTTTATTATCGTTTATCTCGTCACTCTTCAAATCACCATTTTTCTTTCTGCCAGGTTTCGGCTAAAGGGGTTCGTTCGGCTGTTATGTCAGAATAAAAATAGCTAAGTGTAACCTTAACAATTGACAAAGCGGACAGATCAAATAGGGCAAAATATGTAAATAATACACTCGATGCAGAGTTTAGTACGCCACGTTTCTGATTAAGGTTGAGACCGGGCGAAGCTGCTTCGCCACACAAATGGTACAAAATTTGCGTGGAAATAGAAAATGATCACATACATGTGTAAATAATGCTGTGTGTCTATATTATGTATTACCTTGTTCTGAAGCTAGTTTTATTATTTCAGTATTTAGATTAACACAACATTTGAGCAAGGCGCGTCTTCATACTTCATGGCCGCTGAGTTATAAAACGATGCAGTTTAGATTGTTCTGTACGGCAAGCCTATTTTACTTGGTCTTTATAGAAGAGTAATTTAGCGAGAAAGTTGAAAACAGTCAAGAGCACTGAAAACTATCATAGCAATACATTTAAGGACAAAGTTACCCACAAAACTTTAACTATGAGCAAAACATGGGTTGAAATATTATTGATACAGTGTGCAATTGAGGTTCAAAGGCCTGACGCTCAGGGAGTCTAAGGGGTTCGATTTCGATGATATGAAAAATATTAGGGCACAGTACCGCATTCACTGAAATACGCTCGAGAAGAAGAGTGTGAAAATGAACGTTTAGGACTCACATTCTAACCTTAACAAGAAATGAACCTGACGCATGATTCTGAGCTGATAAGCCAGCAACTTTGTACATCGAAGTGAAATTTGAATTGCATTAGATTTTCGATGTCAGCCAGAGTAGCGACTGTACAATAACAGACCTGAATTTTCGTTGCTGTTGGGACAGCAAGGCGGAACAGCTGGTCACAGTGACTTTTTTGCTTTTTATTTAGCCACAAACTCTATGGACTTGCTTCCATTGTAAGCAATTCGATCATGGGTCATTTTATTTGACCCATCTCTTAGGACGGATGACGACAATACTTTTTCCCAAAACACTAAGGCACTTTAAGTTAAAACCAAATGCTTGATTCTAGAAAATGACGACTGTTAGGTTTTCCAGAGGTTACCCGATACACAAAAAACTTGCTAGTTCTTTCGCCTATTGGTCTCACAGACTACAGCCACTTTACAGGACCGTTAACGAAACTCTTAGAACTGCGTAAAAAATGCACTATCGATTGTGAAGCCTGGTGTTGTACTCTTACTACTATGACATGAAAACCGCGCATGAGGCGCTTTTGAACTAGCAGCAACTCAGTCAAATATTAAGTTTTTCCTCAAATGGTACTTAATTTTGACCGTTGAATTTTGGCGGGTGCAATATTTCTGCTGGCACCCACGACTGGCTGTAAGATTATGTCATACTCTGCTTATGAATAAAATTGCGACTAAAACCGAGAACGGACACAATAATTTGATAATTGTCTCTGATGCATCTACAATTTAGGCATTTATCTGTATGCCATTTGAAGATACACGATTCTTTAGCAAAATGACTCATCGTAAAATGTGACAGTACGATTAAGGGTCAACAGTCAATGATTTTAACGAAAGTAGTATGTATAAAGTGTATATATTACATACATAATCTTATATCACTTAACTCTAGAAGCTCAACAGTACTACCCAAGGAAAATTGCGAAAGCATCTTGTCATCTTCAGGACAGCCATTTACAAGATTGGGCATCGAATTCTTTTCAAAGTAGTGTTTTTTAAAGTCGTTTCTAGGACTATGTCCAAACAAAAACAGATATTTCAACGAAATCCGCAAATAACTTCTTTCATAGTAACTTCTATATGCTAGCCGATCTTAGATAGAAAAGGAAGTTTGTACTATCGTTGTTATAATATATCATTGTTAGATAAGATATTAGCTGATCTTGGATTAGATTTCCGAAACGACGCACAGTTTTCTACCAGGGTGAAGCTGCTTTGTTCTAGAAATTTCTGACCTTCGTCAAGTACCAAGCATATCGGATGAACGCATGCTCGCTAAGACACACAGCCCGCCAAAGTTTAAGTCAGTTTAAATGCCGTGCCTCGTACGATATTCTTAAAACGTGTTTTCCTTTTCCCTCGGAGATATGTCCGTTAGTAGTACTCCGCATGACAAACTTCGCGGGCCGCAGCGACGTAATGTAAAGACAGTATGCGAATTCCTCATAGGTAAGAATCAAAAACCCTATAGTAGTATAATTCTGCCGAGAAGGGCAAATTTTATTAAATCATGAAACACCTGATCAGTTTATATGGTGTGTCTACTTCACCGAAAAACTCTAATAAATTTACGTAAGATCAGTTTCTTCAACCAGCCGATATAGCTGTTTCATGATGCTTTAACTTGAAATTACTTTTCTGGCTACGAGAGAAACATGACGTCAAAAAGATCTCCACTTTGTGAAGGGTTTCCCTAGCAGTAAGTTTAACGTTGGTCCGATGAATGGCCTATTAAAGTTCCCTATAAAGCACCCATTGAATCTGAAGGAATAAACGCACAATATTGGTCAACTTTACAAACAGTCAGTTGGGAATGCCGCTACGCGGCATGGATCTAGGCCTTATTGTGGCAGTGGTCACATTTTAAAGTTCGGCTAAGTACTGGAGGTAATAGAAACAGGTCTTTCAAAGATTTTTGAGTGTACCTTCAAAAATGAGCCAATGACGTGCTATATAATTTGCCATCATCTAAAAAGTAGTTCTAAAGTTGAGTAAACATTTAATGAAGGGTATGATTTTATGTTGTTTGTCGTGTTCCTTTTAATTTAGCCTCTGAGTATGCGTTTGTGTGACCAAAACCACCAGAAACATCTGTTTAACTTTCGGTTCGGTTAACTAACAAAAGCAGTAGAAATTTAAAAAAAAAGATTACTATTTATATTATTTTGATCGTAGTCATTTTCATGCTACATTAATATTCTACAACACTCTTAGCAACTATGGGATTTTCGTATATACGTATCGTTAAATAGATGATCTCATCCATGCGTGGTCCTATACTTGGAGCGATGGTAATACCTTAAGGAAAGATTACGCCTGAACGCATTCACTTGCCGAGCGTTCATTCGTGAAGAACTCCACGGCGAGATGCTGAATGATATCGATGCATATTGCGAATAGGTTGCAACATGGTATTCTACAGTGTGTAGATCGCTATATACCTACGTATAGAGTGATTGGCTTGAATTCTGGCCTTTTTTCGATCGGTCGGTTACAATTCCATGAATGTATTCATCCGAAACCAATACTATTAGATATGAAATAGTTCCAAGAATAATATAAGCTAACTTGCAGCTATGGTGGAAACAGTGCTTCGCCATTGGAAACAGAGTTAAAATCAGCTGTTACCCAATCTCTTAACGCATAAGGCGTCTACAGACATAATAAGCTTCTTCGATTAGCCCAGATTAGCAATGTGCAACATCTGAGATACGTTTGTGGCTGCAGAAGTAGCAAATTCTAGCTTACAACTCGATAGAAAATATACGATAGACAAAAAATTGTACGTACTCGATAGTCGATCAACGCTATCTAAAGACACAGTTCTAATGACTTTTCCATTTTGTTAACACCGTTAACGAATATATATCATACGAGTAAAGTTACCATGTTATCGATTGTCGACGAGGAGGCTAGGTACACGAGAGGGTCAGACAGACGTTTTCTGAGGTCAATCAAAACTTGATGCCCACATGGTGTCGCTCGTTTCTCAATATTCTTGCAAGGAAAATGGCAGGTTGTTCTCGTTTCTTTTCAAACAAGAAGGTCTTTATTCGATGGGATACAAAAATCAATCACAAGAAATGATCGCGGGATTGTTCACGATCCAGAGAATTCGATAAAACCTTTTGTGGATGAATCAAATCTTCAATCGACGTTCATGTTCTGTGTCGTGTACAATGCAGCAAAGGTCATATTAGGAAGCTGAAAATACCACCACAAAGATTTGTCTACATCTTTTACATAAACTATCTATCAGAAGGTCATACGTCTTCCATTAAGATGATGCCCCGGTACATACTTACCAATCAGTGTAACATGGGCTGGTTGGGAGAATGAACGAATTCTGGGTTCAACCTAACAAGCTGCCATATAGCCAAGACTGAAACCCGTTGGTTTACCATCCACGAAGCATAATCGAGAGAAAGTTCTACAAGTCGAGAGTCCGACATCACAATGTGGACTCACTTACTCGTTATATAAGAAAGGGGCTAAGAGGACGGCAAAGGGAACACTTCAAACGAACCTGTGATCCATTCAGGTTTTCAATTGAAGCTGTTATCAAGGTGAAAGGAGTTACCATTAAATAAACATGATCGTCAGACATGACACTTTTAGCATATCTGGAACATACCGTTGAGACGTTTATTTTTCTATAGATATCGCCAACAACTTTATATATAAAGAAACATATATATATGTTTCTTCTAATATGTGTTTAACTGCTATTTATCTTGTCTCCCTCATCAGATGCAAGAATTTACCTACATGTCTCATGATATAATACAGCTTATCCTGAATTATAGTGATACCTGATAGATAATCGGTTCGTTTATCGTTAGGTAAAACCTAACTGAAACATCTGTATTCTTATCCGTATCTTCTGCTCGTCAGTTTTGTTTAGACCTCTCTTGTAAGTCGTCACATTTTCGCCGCCATCTTAAGCCCGCTTAATGGAAATTGGATTGGCAAACGACGGCCCTTGCAAGAAATCTAATATAACTTTCATCAAACGTCTTTAAACGAGCCTCACTTCGTCGCTGCAAGAAACCTTCAGTGGGACGATCGAATTTATGAAAGGTCGTCACATGGCTTCTCGTAAGCTGTTTCATTAGAGATTCTCCATATGGATCCGCTTATTAGCCGTTATAACGTTCGAATAACTATAAAATATGCGCCAAGATCTAGAACGTGAAGAGCTATTATATTTCTGCAGGATTTCATGCTGGTAGATTTTATCGAAACGCAACATTATAGATACATATGAACATTGAATAAGTGCCTACAATTTGAACTGGTGCGTGCGACCTACAAAGTGACTGCTTTATTCATGAACTCTATGAATGATTCGTTTTCTGATAGTTATAATAAAATCAGCGTAGTAGAATTATGGTGGGCGGAATTGGCGATCCGTTTTATCTAGGGGAAAATATTGGGTACTACTAGAGGTCGAAGGCTCGATACCGAAAACTAACGAATAGTTCGTTTTGTTCCGGTCGGAATTCGAACGTCTGCGATCGTCATTGGGCTCATAGCTATTATGCTAGCAACATGTCAATATCCAAAACTATATGTGCCAGACAGGTATATTTATTTTTCTTTTTGTCCAGCCTCTCTTCCTTGCCTGGTATTTTTGTCAGGGCAAACTTTACTTAGCGCTAGGCGGTACCGAAAGGTGTCTTCCACGCAACACTTGACGTCTGCCAGGCAGCCAGCCAGCCAGCCGTAAGACTGAATTTTAAAACACTTCCGTCCTATGCTATGCTTTATATTCTTCGTTTTCCTGTTCCTCTTTCTTAGAGTATTTTTTTCTAGCTCAAATCGATTCCTCGACTCTTCGACTTCATGCACCTTGTCTATAATTTACGCACGCACACGCACGCACATACACGCACTTACGTTCCAATGAACGAGCGAACACCCCCTGACTGTCGTAGCTGTGGCGATGGTAATGCTCGGTAATGCTCGTAGGAGTGGTGGTCACTATGAATGGTACCTAGCTCTGTTGGGAAATATGACGGGAGAGGACATTACTAAGGGAGCTGTGCCGGTTGCGACAGCAACGAGGGCTCGGCGACCGGATGCAGTCTGTAAATCGGTAGACTGGCCTGCCCTCGTTCCTCCCCCCTTCCTTCTCCGCGCCTGCCTGCCATACCGCAGGTCGCTCAAGAGGGCAGCAAGTAGCAAACAGGAGAAAATGTTCGACGATGTGGGATGTCTCAGGCTTGAAATGTACAAACCTCCGAGGAGCATGACCTTTGCAAGTCAGCTGAACCAGCAGCGTGCGCGAACTTCCCATCCACAGGGCCCAGTGATTGTCGGTCTTCGATCTTTACCGCCGGCGACCTCTTTTGGGCACTTCGATTGTAAATAAATGATTAAGAAGTCACCATCAAAAAAAATCCTGCTGCGGATATAGAATTGATGCATGGTTCGCCACATCTGTCTTTAGTAATCTGTGTAAAAAATTCAGAAAGGTATGGATATATTTTATAATGTGGACAGTGCTAGTAATGAATACTAGCATATAGAACGATTTAAACTGATCCAGGATTTTATAATACCGTTTGAAAACTATAGTTATTCAGACTTACAGGCACGAAATGTGTATTTCATGAACGTATGTAATATAAATAGGCTTACGGTAATATGACATTATTACGTGAGAACAGGTATTAATACCATGCTGTGCAAAGTCTCAACATTGCCGTCGAAGACGGACGTCTGGGTGCTGCTTATTTGTTACTTATCGGATAGTCAAAGGTGAACGAATTATATAGCAAACAATGAATGAAACCTTTACAATATCAAAGTGATGGCTAATAAGGGCGAACTAGTTTTATATCCTTAGAATCGCTTAGGACAGTTTTTGACCTGGCAAAAAGAGTACTAGCCAAAGGCTTCGCTTTAATCACACCATCATAGTGCCTCCGAAAAAAAAAATCAGTTGGCTGCCATCATAAAGACACATGTACACGTCAATGAAGGGTTCGTTTAATCGTTTAATTTATCAACATTTGCGCGAGTAAAAGTTAACGTGATTGGTTGGAATCATGTAAAAAAATCCAACTTCGAACGAAAATCCTCTGCCTGAAATACTAGTGAAAGACTTTTAAGTCATTGCGTTTGTACTATTGCAATAATAATGTTGGGTTATTTGTATAAAACTTTTTCGGGTTTTGTAAAAACAACTCCTAACTCTAATAAAGACGAAATCGCTGCAAAAACATGATTTATTTCCTGCAGTCGCGAAGTTTTTTTTTGTATTTTCGCCTAGCAAAGGACAATATAAAAAAGGCCAATCGTTTCATACTCTGACTACTGCGATGCGTATCTCACGACGAATGAAAAATAAAGTTGAAGCTGACTGCTATCAACTGGCACGTTCCTTTGCGGTAATAGTTCTCAGGCGTCGGTTTCATAGGTCTGTACTGTAACACGTGACCTGCTAAAAAAAGATATATATATAGTGTGATTAATAAGGGTTGCTGCAACTTAGGCCAAAATGAGCTTTCAGCTGAAGGCTCATCGAGGCAAAATTTAGAATATGTCAATACTGACGCTTTTTCCGACTAGTGTTGTTCTATGAACGTAGGAAAAAAGAATGGCTTAACGTAAACTCGAATGCAGCAAATAGCTCCATTCAGTGGTTCAGCCAACCTAAAACGTGAAGATTTAGTTTAACACGTAACAAGACAGTGTCTCAGATAGATGGAAAAGCTTTTTTAATAATTAAGCTTTTAGTGTAATTATGCATATATTATTCTTAAGGCTAAGTACTATCGATTGGATATTAAGCTAAACTGTAACGAACCGAATGTCTTACGTATTTATATGTACATACATCTGTACGTCTAAACGCATATACGTTCGAAGAGCCCCATAAACGTGTTGTTTAACATGTATTTGTGTTTTCCAGTGTTAATTTTTCAAGAAACTTACCTATTCTGCTCACATTTTGCACAAGGCAATGCCCTTACGTTTCGGTCCGATGAGACGCTCGATCTCCAGTTCTGAGGCATTTGTTCCTTTTCACCTTCTACGGAGAAGCCGTTCAGAAAATAAAAAATACTGGGGAAAATCAGGAACAAGATAGGCCTAAGGAGTGTACTAGTATAAAGTAAAAGAGTATTGGGATGTCTGCACGTTTTTTTTACGTTGGTGCACGGTTACGAACCTTTGACAGAAGCACATTGAGCATCTTCGGGGGTCGAGTTAGCGGGGCTAGTACCGAGTGAAGCCATGTAAGCCTCGATGTCGACTTTCTTGGCTGGCACTTGTGCTGCCTTTGCGCGGAACATCGGTGCTGTGTTCAGCGGGAACAACCGATACACACACAGTTATTAGTCGCCAGCTTCGTTCTTTGTTGGGCTGTTGGCAGTTAGATCTAGTGTACTATCTTCGCTATAGATTTGTTCTCAAGCGGATGGGTGGCACGTAGATTCTAGTTGAGCTATCTGCACATTACAGAGTGTAGCGGATGGACAAAGCCGATGCTATAGCAGTCAAAGTGTTTTTCATAAAACGCTAAAAACATTATGCAAAAAACAACAAGAGCCTAAATTGGGAAGATGATACGCGTTAAACGATCATTTTTCTCGATTGATTTCCGATAAACGTTATACCTTCATCATGACATCGATTTGAGCGTTGATTCTAGAAGTGTCGGCTGATTTTTAGAATTCAGTGAATTTACGAGATACGCAAAAGAGTAACAGACGTATAAAAGTGAGCAAAGCTTAGAAAAGAGAAACTCATAGCAAAACAGAAATAAGTTAGAGTCAGGAGAAAGAACAGTGACCAATGATTTTCCAGGACACTAAAAGTCAACTGAAGTTAGCGAGAACTGTAATCGCCCGAATAATAATAACAACAAGAAGAAATGAGGTCAAAATAATCAATAGTAGTACAAATCTTCAAATTCAGTCTTCGAAAAGGAATAACTCTATATATGAATGTTTTGGACGACTTGAAAGAGGTCATTGTTTGCTTTTAAACTAGCCAATAGAAGGTGTGCACATTTCGCCTAGAACTATAACATGATGAAACAATTGTTCAAATAGGCTCTGAATTTCAATTACAAGGTCGTCTGTCAGGCAAAGTTTCTGAGCAAACGATACTTGCGACAAACATTGAAAAGAAAAAACGACCAATTAGACAATAAAAGATGAAATTGACTTGAACTGTTGCTTCACGAGTCAGTATAAAGGGAGCTGATTGAAATTTACGGGATTACTGCAATTTAAAAAGGGCTTCAATTCAAACTGTTCCATTTAGGCTACACTTCCAAATAATTATATTCGGCTACATCATCGTTCGAACCGAATCGAGTTTTAGTCATTGCATTTCATTGGCGTAATATTGGGAATAAGGCTCACCTGCCTAGTATATTTTTCAGGAGTATCTAAAGTGAGGGCTATTGAGGTATCCTTTTGCAGGAGTCAATCGCGAATGTGTACATACATTTCAAAACTGATTAGCGTCTGTGAAGCATCCCTTTGCTCTGCAACTATATTATTTCGCTTGAGTCTGCGAGTCCTGTCGCCCTAGTCACCTCAGTAGCGGAAATCCCTTCAAGGCACTTCCGGCGGGTTTCCATCAGGCTCCATCCTGTCTGCAAATGTCCTGCGGCCCTCAGCCAAGCTGTCATGGACCTATGCCATTCCTGTATCCGTATCAAACAAGAATGGGACAAAATATTTTCTCAAGATATAACTTGACGAATAGCTTTTGCTGGAACAATGCACGGGGCTCGAACTGTAATTAAGATGAACTCGTCTTCACTGACCTATCAACACTTTATTACAATAAGGCAGAAAAGTACCGAATAGACAGGGATGCAAAGGTACGCAGATGACAGCCTTTGAAGATAAGCTATCTGAAGAGGGCTTTTTCTGAATATATATTTTATCAAGGATTTGGGAATTAATTTCCGATGATTTTTTATGTTGGACTCTTTTTATTCGTCGTGTGCTATCCTGTTTTGTTCCTTGTCATTTGCAATTTATGCATAATTTACAGTGTTAATCTGGCCATCTTCTAATCTTATGGGTTTAGTGAAGACGGCAAGACTAAGACCGTGAAGTATTCCTATTTAGCAGTTCCCTGTTGTCGTTCGATTAAAATGTGTGATTCTACGTACCGCAATATCATATAATACGACAAATACGCAATACAGGATTATAGCGTCAGATCAGCGTACTACTTAGTTTTTAAACAATCATCTTGCAAAACCTTGACCCATCAGTAGGTCGTAATTCGGTTAACTATCGTTTGCAAGAGATGTTGATGCTCGGATACTTAGCCATAAATCTCACGCCAGTTGATGTCATACCGCATTGCTAAAGTACAGAGAATAATTAAGTAAGCAAACCGATACCAATGGAAGCGTTTCATATATATCATCTGTTTAGACATTAGTACAAACACACAAAGCTGCCACTGAAGATCTTGTTGATAAAATCTCGTTTAATCATCACACGCTGCACACCAGTATCGCTATAGCACTGTGATCACCGACCTTATCATAGGTGCATCTGTTTATATACACACTGTTTCGTCTGTTTGTTTAATAATAACAGAGTTTTGTTTGTTTATACTGCGCTCTGTTTCTGTTGAAGTTCTTTCTGCCTAGTCAGACTTTTACCTCTGCAACGTATAATAAACACCTATAAGCACGCAGCCCTTATGCGAAACGATAGTTAGAATTGCTTGCTTTTTTCTAGATTACAGGACAAAAAAATGAATATTAAGAAGGTCATAATATTGCAGCTTGCATAGAAAAGCAAATCACTGCTACTGAGATGTATTAAGATTTGTACATGAGTTACTCCGTAAAGCACCAATCCTAATTAAGAAAATTAATCTTATTGAAAGAGCACAAAGAAGGAGCCGTAAAAAGAAAGTGGGCCATAAAAAATTGACGGCGGGTTATTTGAACCTCTGGGACAGGGGGGTAAGGAGGCAAACTGCTCTGTCCGGTTGTAGCGTCCAGCCACCTCGTCATTCATTCATGCAGTGGGCTCTCGGCAGAAGCATCAGAAGATGCAGGGTGCTGCACCATAATGAAGCATCGTCGTAAAATTTAGACGACCTGAATGACAAAATACGAAATTATTCACAGGTAGAAGTAGTAATGTTGCAACCATCGCTCTTTGGCATTTCTTGCGATACTCTCCCGATAGCAAGCACGTTTGGCGGACGCCAGCAACTTATTCACCATTAAGTGCTTCGGGCCGCAGGTAATCGCTTAGCCTCTGGTTACCTAAACGCTGAAATCACTGTTATGCCCTTTCCACCAATTATACGATATGATCCCTTAGAAAGCGCACAAGACTATTGTAGGCCACTATGCAGTTCACTTCGTCAATGGAAGCGGCGACCCTAGACAATGCGTTTTCTGCTAAAGTATCGTTAATAATAGGGCAAGTGAAGCATATTCAATATAGCTGATAAGATTATTAAGCACCTATACGGGCCAGGAGGCATCTTGATAAAAAAAAAAAAAAAAAAAAAAAAAACAACACATATGGGTCCTATGATGAGCCGTATCTCGATTGGATAAAAACGTAATATGGTTAACTCGCATAATTAATAATGTTATAGGCCAATGCAATCGAAAGTAAGCAATCTATGATTCTATATTTATTGGTCACAATACAAAGGAACAAAACGACACACCTAGCTTCGAGATAGAAGGAAAATTTGTCGTATCATTATTTCTCATATTGTTTTCTGTTGTTAAGTTAAGCACATATCTGTGATCGCCTCTATAACGAAGTTGTGCCAAAGACTAGATATCTTTTACAGCTAAAAGGTACATTCATCACTGCTTCCTATATATGGCTCAAAATAAGCAAAAATCGACTCAGACTTCCTTGCATGGAAACCCTATAGGCTATAAAGTTATGTTCTACATGTCCGCGCATACCTTTCTATTTTGTGATTAAAAATTCCACTCCAGGTTTTTACCATCCACAGGTTAGCGGAATACGTATACTTGTATGCATAGCTGCTTCTTGCGTTGGATAGAACTTGAAAACGTTTGAGAACGTTCTCAAAGCTAATTTCAGCCTTGTGGCCTATATCCTTTGACTGAGTCGTCGGAATATCGCTGGGGTACTGGAACATTACCGAAATTCTACAGTTCATTAACGGTCGTCATTGAGAGGCCGAAAATTCGTCTTGGATTGCACCCTAGTTATAAAACATAAGCCACAAGTCACAGAAGTACTTTTCTTTAATCACAATCATTGCTGCCTAATTAATATAAAATAACCCCTGAATAGGCACTGTAAAAATCGAAATCCAAGGTACATAAATTCATATTTCAATGATATATACTTCTACTGTAAACGTAAAGGCGTTAGGGCGGTCGCATCGTTCCATCCAGTTGACGGAATCTTCTCGATTGCCTTGTGCAATAGGACGCATAACCATTAATCGCGAACTCCGATTATCAAGCCCTAGTTACACTGATCAAATTTAAAGCGTAATTCTCAAATATACTTTTGTTTCAGCGATTCAAGTCGTTCTTTCTCTGTTAAGCCCTGAGTATAACTAAATTCTACATTATTAATGTCAATATTATGAGCCTTAGTAAATATTAATTACAATATTTTCTCCTGTGAACCTTATGCATCGATTGAATGGCACAAATTGTATTAATGCAGAGGGTACGCGGTTCCCCATTCATCGACATACCACCACAAGGATGCTGTCTGTATGTATGAATGACAACTGAGAGAATTCTATTAGGAGTAAGAGATTCATTATGTAATTATTGCTTCTCTTGCCGCCACACCCGATTCCCGATAGCGTCTGCTCTTGCTGCGCTCGTGTGCCCGCAATAGCAATAAGCAGAATCGTTTTGAATGGATAACACCCTGTGTGCCAGACCCCACTGGACAACAGGGTTCGAAATCCAGCGGCCATCCATTGAATTATAACCGTTGCTCTCCGTGATTCTCAAGCTCCTGCTGGCTAGTTTCCCAGGGCGGCAGCCATATATATAAATGGTGGAGCACGCAAACCTACGAAATAGCGGCAGCACAGACGGCGGCTTCGACGAAGCAATGTCAAATGAAATAATATTTGAACTCTTAAACGGAAGAAGAATTCGCGAAAGAGCGCTTGCGCTATAGTCCACATTAATTTAAACACGATTCGGACATTCTCGACCGCGTGACACAGATCTCCTATGACGCCGGCCTATGGGCGTGGCCCACAAGGATCAGGAGCAACGGCAGATAGACTTCGTATAACTCAATTTAACAGCTCTCATGCTACATAACTAGTGCTGTGTATTGTACTGATGAACTTATATAGTGAAATTTATCAACAGACGTGGCTACGATCACTGCTGACACCGTAGATTAACAGTGTATGTCAGGTTGGTCACAAAAACCTATAGATACCTATTGAACATCATTCAGTCCGCTTCTGCTACGCGTGCTTTTACATCCTTTCAGCTAGGACAGCATATTATATCTTACTATGGTAAAAACTTTGCATGTTACGAAGTTCGACTAGTACTGGGACGCACCATTCGAAGTTTTATGTTGCCGTTTTGACTCAGAGCTTCAGTCAAGTTGATCTAGTGTGATAGGAGATCGGTGGAGATAACTGGTCATCTGGAGTTTATATACTATTGAACTGAAGTTACGATTTTTCCAGTTTAACTTTTTTCGAGCGTTAATATTTTTTTGCGCGACTCAGCAGTAAGGTCACTGCTTGTGGCATAGCCGAGATTTTTATTGTCCTGTGCATGACAGCCCTCTAGCCATTAATGGCCACCCGCTGTATCGTGCTTTTTGTCCGGTTTCGAGCGGTGGCAGTTGTATGGAATGAGATCAGTGACCAATTCATTGATTGGCTCATTTCATTATTAAGCCATTGACTATATTTTGCATACATCTAAAAATCAATCTACCTTCAGGCTGTTTCCCAACATCTCTCATACAATTCCATACAGCAGTAATTCTGCTTTGATTATTTTTTTAAATTAAATATATAGCGTGACTATAATTACTGTGATCATACACAGTTCTGATTAGACACCTGTCGTTATACGCAACTCCCCAAAAAATTCGATTCACTATCTACGACGCGATCGAGGATCTGTAGATGCTTTTTTTACGTTACAAACAGATGTTTTTACGTGTTGCGCACAGGTAGATATTGAGCAGCTGAAGGTTAGCTCGCTGAAGAGTCATTTAGTTGAAATTTCGTTGAGAGGGAGTCCTCTTATCAGAAAAGTTAGAAGGCGACCCGCTGAAGAGATGCGTTTAAAAACGTTGTTATCCCATATTTGTAACGATCCTAATTTATGAACTTCATTTGAATGAAACACCATGGTACTCACTGAAGTGTGTACATGAAATAAGCATTCTATTTTTTTTTTTAATCAAATATAAGCGCAGAAATTTTCCAGGCTTAGGGCAACTACAATACACTAGTCATTGCTTAGCAAGCACTCACTAGCCCGATTCGTATTATTGATGATGTTTAAATGACGATTTTCAGTTTTAAATACGTTTTCGTATGATTCTGTATCAATGGCTGCATTTGTATTAAACAGTTTTTAGCCCAAGTGTATTCTCGCTGCCCGCGGCCTGATCTAGCTTGCAGAGACAAGCTAGAAAGAGGAATAGATCTGGTTGAGTTGTTATTATTGGGCGTGTCCGATTGATGAGAAGATCTTCCCTCCTCGGTAAAATATCGTTCCACTGTCATCGCTCCCCGCAGATCCTAGCGACTCGTTATCGTTGTTGTAGTGGTCCTCAGTCGCTCCTGTTTGTGAGCTACTTTGCTCATGCCATTGGTCGACTGGTTGGCTACGTAAGATAGCACCAGTTTTTACGGAAGTATCTCACTTCTTTCTTGCACCGCAAGGAGTTAGCTAGATAACTGAGTGCTCCTCGTAATGGTCGTGCTAGTGGCTGATACCAGGGACATCAACGCGACGACGACAAGCTGAGCTGAGCAGTGTGAGGTGGGGTGGTATATATTAATGGTGGTTCCACGCGGAAGCCGTCACCAGCGCCGTGTTCGGCGCCTCGTCTGCCCACCATGCCCCACCTTAATAATACAATCTCACTCATTGCGCCCAGAGTCTTGTTCCTCGTCCTACCCTCACTGGCGCCTCATCAACCCCTTGTTTCGATCGTGAAATGCATGAAAAGTTCCGGTTTCGTACTTATTCCCATTAAACCGGATAGCTCGCTAATCAGTTTAAGATTTCCTAACAGGCATGAGAGGTTTGCGACATTTTCCTAGGCGATAACTGTGTTTGACAGCATTGTTTATCGATAGCAAAGGGCAGTTATATAGCGGATGTGTTTAGCCTTCTTTTTAATAGGATACTAATGTCTATTTATAATATAGTTTATTTAGGCTACCTAAGAAATGAATATATTCGCATCTGCCGAATGTATTTATTTAATTATCGAATTATGAGCAACCTGCCCTTAAAAGTCTTTCATATTTGGTATTATTTAACCCGATTAGCAGAAGTACTAAATGGCTACGTTACCGACACGCCATTTTCGAAGTTTCCCGAATAATCAAATTGTATAACTCAAGACAGCCATTGATCGCTTCAAAGCAAGTAGGAGGCCGAGTGACTTAACTTTCCAATATTTTCCAAGGCAACCTGAATCTACTTTATAAATTAGAACTTAATTCCAATAGCTTGCTTTGGATAGATCGGCGGAGAGCATACTATTAAGTTTGACAAGACTGACTACTTAACCTTCATTACTATCGATTTTGCCATATCAGTCAGTATGCGTGTTCACTATCTTTAAAAGAGAAACCAATTTGATCTAGGCGTTGAAGGCAAACTAGATTTATCTATATTTGAAAAAAATATCATCTACAATACACACATAGCTGAGAAGTTCTATTCAGTCTACGCCGCTCTCGTACATAGATAGCGCATACGTTTGTACCGCATTACAAAGCAGTCGAAGATTTTTTAATTGTTTTGGTAACTTATGTACAATCTATAATTTTTTTTTATTCTTTGATTATATTAGCCACCTTCGAGGTAAAGAGATAGGGCAGTGAAATAAGATCATCACCATGTATAATGAAGCAAAATTTAAGTTTTGACCGGCTTCATGTCAACAGAGTTCAGGGATTCAACGTTTTCTCTTAGGACTAACTGATCCGGGATGAAATGAACGATATTTACAACGAATTTGCACAGAAGTTGCCTGTACAGCATTGGACATAAGGACTAAACAGGCCGAAGAAGCTGACGACGTCACACAAGAGAGTCGGTAAGGAAAAGGTGAAACTGCCTAACTTATAAGAACGTTTATTGTCGTCTGGTGAGGTTTAGTCGTAGCTTGAGCTAAAAGCTATTAGCTCTTCTGACAGCTGCCCGCAATAAGTGCAGCTGCTACTCTATGACTGGTCTAACATGGCGCGACATTTCTCCATGAATCTTCTTTTATGAGTGTAGCATTTCGTGCTTAGCAGTGGGCGTTCTCGCTGGTTCCCTTGCTGTAGTACCCGATTTTAGTAAACATCTCCCTTCATCTCACACCCTAATCTTTCCATACATATATGTTCACTTCATTTCATTTATATTCGCACACATCCGCCTATACGGTATATGTTTTTCCGCGATACGAAGAGGCATCGTCGTTCATCCTTAACCTGGAGACGACAGACCCGTTATGGTCGCCAGCCATATAACAGAATATACGCATATATGCCTTGTTCACAGTAGAGTGCTGCAATGAACCAAGAACCTTGCACTCTATCCGCTGCAGTTATATAGCTCTCACTGCGCTCTCTAAGAGACGAGACAAAGCAAAGACTTTCAGCCTAGTCCTCTTGCGGCTGCCAGTAGTCCGAACTTCTGTTTCTATGAGTTTTGCAATACAGACACGTTTACATATAACAACAAAAAGAGAAAACCAAGTAGAATATGGAGAGATGATTTGATTTCTATAAAGTGAGCCTTATGGGAAAGCTGTCTCCCTATCCGATCTGTTACTTCAGCTGATGTGAATTGTTGGTGTCGCTGCTATTAGGACGACAAGGTAAAAACGAGCAAAGTATTCAAAGTGGCGTATTTCTGTCCGCACGCGACCTTATTCCTTTGCCAGCTGCCAGACGAGTTGCCGCCTGCATAAATTGTCTCAACAATCCGAGATGAATTTCAAAACATGGTTGGGTCCACCGCTCCGTATCTTAAAGGGACAACTAACACATGTTTTTGACCATCGAACTTCTGCGATTAAATCTAACCTAGTTGCTGACCGTTAATACATCATCTCAGTGTGGGGTAAATATTGCAATAATCTAAAGATAGCAAAACTGTAAAGGGTTGCTTCGTTCATTTTCGACTAGCAAATACTCGCACAACGTTTTAGGGAGCGAGACATTATGTATATGCGCGAAGTGGAACATTAAAGCGTCTTCTTAACCTTTTGTTTTTTCTTGTAGGTAATGTTACCTAACGGTGACTGTACAATAGAACTAACTGTTAACCTTTAGATTGCCTTTCGCCTAAAGATAATTAGCTGGATTTTTATGTAAATGTTTGTTCGGTTCGTTAGTCTCCCAAGCAATCATTATGAAAACAACTCACGGGAACAAGCAGCTGGACAGTTTACCTTTGATGATACTTTGCCAATCTTCATCTTCTAATATGAGCTGTTTTTGACGCACCCCAAGAATTGTTAAAATACAATTTTCTATTCATCACCAGCTGCTGAAACTAGTTGTTCAATCCGTACTAGCGAAATACGTCCTGATCCTGTGAATTCCAGGCCTACCTTGCCATTATGTATTCTAAACTGCAACGACCGTTTGAAAAATACTTACCAATTTAATTATCAGTGAACTTTAGCGGGGAATAGTTAGCAATGAATCATATGCCAAAGTGTTTCGCACTTCTACTCGCTGCTAGGGGACTTGTATGTAATCGAAATGCGAAATATGTACACACGAATACTTAACAAAACGGATTCAGCCAACATTCCAGATACTCACGATGTTACCGTAACAAAACAACTCTGCTCTATGCTTTTTTGGTCATCGTACAGCCATGGTTCACTCAGTTGCGCTCAATGACAACAATAAAGGTTGTAACGCAAGTGTAATCTTCTTTCCAGTGAGAAAAAAGACCCGCTGAGAGTACTAAATAGAGACATTTCATGCATGACCAACAAGTTGGGATTTTGTCCCTCGACGAGAAACTAGATGGAATATGGCCGACGCCAGCCATGTTAACTTTAACGCGTAACTGAGGCCCTCTGTTGCCGGTGAGGGAAACAACATGTACACTCTATGCTGAGTGCATAGGACGTAGCTTAGGATAAAGGCTCAACTGGCGTTGGATACGAGTCGGCCAGAAAATTATTGCACCTGTCCATATAATTATGCGGTTAACCGCTACGATTCTACAGCAGCGATGTATCTCCTTCATATATTATGCACACGCGTACACACATACTCAGACAAATAGGACTGGTGCAAATCCTAAATCAGAGAACTAAGGGATCCATAGATGTATAACCTTTCTGACTATGTAATTTAGCTGGTTCCTAAGAAACGCCTGAGGAATTACGTAATACTGTTTTGATAAATGGGCTGACAATTACGGAAGCCGTAAGATTTCAGTTAATTATATGCATATTTTCGTATATCCTTTTTTCAAAAAGGTAGAAATTAACGCCGCCATAATTAATTATGTTTCACATTATATATTATTATAACTGATTTCGTATTATATATATATATATATATATATTGAGTAAATGCTGCCGCTCAGCCTGTAAACGTCAACGAATCTTGCTCTGTCCAAGGACGTCTGCTTGCTTTTCGCACATGCATTACATTAGACATAAACTCTGAACATCTTTCACACGATCTTGTTGTCTTTTTGTAGTTGAAGCTAAACAAAGTCCAAGCCATTTTGCTGTGTAGGCTTAGTAGAACTGTTTTGGTACTTTTTTACAAGAAGTCGATTAATCTCTTGCGGTCATTCTTCTTATGCTATTTTTCTATTGCACTGCCTCATCGAACGAATTCAGGCATACGTAGTGGTTTAGATTCGAAATCGGGGGTTGGTCTATTTCACTTTACGTTGAAAGTACCCCGTCTGAAACAGATGTGAAACGTTCGTTACGCTCTTTCAGGACTTCGCACAGTAAATTATTATAGTTAGAGTGTTGCCTGATGCAGTTAGTCGGCTGTCTTGTCCAATTATGTGACATAATTGGCTACTAGATTATCCCGGTGGCTTAAAGCGGTCCTTTGCAAAGGTATCGGCGATGAGCCGTAGCCTTCACAAAAGGAGATACACCATATGTGTTATTTACCTTGTTTGCCTGCAGCAGTAGTTCCGTTGATTTCTGTTAACTATTTCATCCTTCCATTGTAGGTCCGATATCGTTAACCCATTACCCTTGAACCCATTGCCCATTGAACTTACTCCGCTAAACCAACATGGGGCAAACTTGAACCTCTAGTATTATAGCGTAATTTTAAGGCTATTCAAAAAGGCGAGCGAATGGGCAACGCAAATAGGTCGATACGTTTTAAGAATTCCTTTCCATCTTTTTAGAAAAATACAAACATCATAGAGCTAAGCCACGAACTCTAGCATGAAAAACTCGGCAATCCTTACATTTAACTGTGTGCTTGATCTTCAAGCTCTGCCTCGACAACAAATAGGGAAAAAGTCACCTCTTCTCCAGTTTACATGAAGTTATTTCTTAGTATCCAAGCGATTTTCTCTAGATCCATCTGATTTTCATGAATATATTCGCCCAAGATCCACGAATAAGACATAGGTACAACTATTTTCTTGCGATGACCACCACCTACGTACGGCCTTGCGCGTTTAAGATTATCAAATAGAACGCACCATTTTCTAAAAGCGTTACTGATCTAATCGTTTTACTAGAAACGAAAAGTGAAAGCGAGACTCTGCGTCTACCTAGGATTAAAGACGAACGTTGTACACAAGACGAAATGAATAGGTAGGCACTGAACTATCAACATACTTTACTCTAATTGATGATGTTGCCATAATCCCTGACAGCAAAATGTGTGACCTGCGATGTCGAGCGGCGCAAAACGTAAGTCAACAGTCGTTGTCCATTGTAACCGCGAAGCTTTCATGATGGCCATTTACAAGGTTTTTCGAACTTCGAACAACGAATTCTCAAAGTTGTGTGCTATAGCTTGTGGCCAAGGAGACGAGCTGTTCTATCTCGTCCATCTTGTCTCCTTTCCGTTTTACGGAACGAAAAGTGCAGCTTGTGACCAGCTTACTAATTATATCTATATTCTAAAGTGGGACTAACTCAAAATAAAAATCTAATTAATATAAATCTATAAAAGAGACATACATATAAATGTCGATTCAACCGTTAATAAGTTTTAAATAAAGCGTTTTTAGTATAAGCTTAATAGGAAGTTATTCGAATCGACCGTTATCAACTTACAATCTAATTGTCTATGGTTGTTTCGCGATAGTGCAATAGTTCATTAAATCACGTTTATTATTAAGGCATCGCACTAATTTGAATACGGCCAACTCTTTCACCTGACAAAGAGATGTACCGGCCTAATTTCGAAACTCAACTATATTGATAATGTGCTCTCTTTATGGACTAAGTTTTTTTTCTTTTCAAACCGATTCGATTACTCTTTTTTCGGTTTTTATTCCACTCTCATTGATATATTCGCTCATGGTTATCTTAAATTAAAATTAAATTTAAAAAAAATTAGTTGATACCCGTAAGATTAACATCTTCCAGTACAACAAACATACGTATTTTACGTGACTACACTATTAATACAATTTCTAGATTATGACGAAAGCTTAAATCACAAGCAAGATGCTACGATAGATTTGCAAAAACAATGTTTGACGTCCAAAAAAGGTTCCTTCTCGATAGTGAGCTTTAACTACCAGTCGATTATTTTGGATAAACATAACATCGGCGCCGTCTCTGATAACAGAACGTTTAAAAGGCCACCCGATTTAAACAGCCAAAATGTTGCTACTATACACTTTTTAGCCTGATGTCGTATGTGTACGGATTGTCTGTTTTGTTTAGGAAACTCCAGTATGCATAGATCCGCGTCTTCTGCAAGTTGGGTTTTTAAAACACAACCTGCTATTTCTCAATCTGAATTATATAGTTGTTGTTACGCTTTTCAGTGTATATACCCACTGGTTAAAATGTAGGTTGTTAAGCCTATAAAATCGCGGAGCTCTTTGAAACAATTCGAGTTCAGGTGAGGTTTCATATACACTTCTTATTCCACAATAGCTAAAACTATTCCGTGACTCATTGGCCTTGAAGACCGCTAACTTAAAGCTATCGTGATTTTTAACTGGGCAAAACGTAACGGCTCTATAAATCATGTCGCAATGGTACAAGGGAAATTCCAAAGCTTCTTCCACATGTCTATGGGACATCGTTACCTCAATGAATCTTCTCGCTGAAGTAGCACCTCACGCTGTGAACAGCGATAGGCTAATCTATATTTTCCACAAGAATCAACGTACCTTCGACTCGTTCACGAGTACAATGGAAGGTGTACTTTGAAAACGAATGGCGATAATACAAGTCTATGCATCTACATCTACATGCCGAACCTATTTCTACGTCCACAGAGAGATACTCAAATGCTTAAGCCACTCTGACAGCTCAGCGTTTTTTGTAGCGGCAGTATCAAAACCTATTTGTCCTGTCACAGGATTTGTATCCTGTGAAAAGACGCAAGAGGAAACATCCAACAATGCGCGTCCACAGTATAAAAAGGCGATCTAGAGACGGAACCGGCTGAAACTTCGAAAGCAAATCTTCGCTATTGAGAACAATCATCATAACGTAATTTAAAAAGAGAATGGTTCATAGCAAACTATCGAAAGCGGACAAGTTTAATAAAGACTTCAAGCAATCGAATGACGAGATCGCCTTTTCTCCAGAAGTTCTGGCAGCAGCTGTACGCAGATCAATTATTGTAGGATAATACGCGGGCGAAAATATCGACGTATCCTCAAAAAACAGCGGACAGTTTCCATTAATGGAAATAGGCGGATGTTTACTAAATGAAGGGTGAGGTGCAACTAGGAGATTGAGAGCGGGGCAAAACGCAAATCACCACAGAGCCGTTAAAAGCACCATATCTAAAATGGCGCTGATTTAGTCTGTAATTTTGAAAAACACTTTTTTGACGCGGTGGAAATGATCACAAAAAATATGGGTTACTCGAATATTCCTAGATAACATATAACTAAAGCGATTGCGAAATGTTTGGGATTACTAGAGTGTTACCATACTACTAAATATGTTATCGCTAACCAAACTGGAAATAAACTACTTATAATATCGTGAAAGACATTTCAGTAGGATTATGGCTTATCATTTGCTCCCTTCGACCACCGCTACCGTCACTATAGAAATGGCTCCAAACGTACAATCTTATAACTTACCAAACCCTTTCCTAACAAATGTCGTTTAATGCCTGTTTCTTTTGTCCGTAGGACGAGAAATTGATTAAGGACGTCGACAAGCTCTCTGGATTTAGGGACCAAAATAACGATTCGTAGACCTTTCGCTTTCCCACAGCCAAAGTGCTGCGAAATGAGTTTACGATGTCAATTGGATAACTAGTCGCAGGTAGAGACTGGTCGCTGAGCCGACGAACCACGAGTGGAGCAGAAAGAAATGTATCGTAACGGCCGCACATAGGAGAACTGGTGTTGCAGGATGAACGACAAAACGACCCGATATCCATTGAACAATGTTACTGCAGGTTATAGCATGTAGCCGGATACATGGGCCTAGATCGGGCTAGAGGTTCCATGTACCACTCCTTTGAGGACTCGTTTAGCCGTGTATCCCCATTTTCCGCAAATTTTTCAGTTCAGAAACCAGCGCAGTTCGTCTTTATATTATCTACTGACAGCTTCAGATACCATAGAACTTCGCTGGGCGTCCTCGTGATGATGCAGTCGTAACGCATTTGCCCACTAGACACGGCCATCCGTGAGGGTGATCTATTTCAGAAAATGGATGTAGGCGCATTTGGTCTCGTGACAGAAGAAGCCAGCGATACTTAACTGATTAGCAACACCGGATGTAAAACTCACTGGGAATGCTTGTAGCAAGCACGTTATTTAAATAGGAATACGTTAGTAAATGACACGTGGGGGTTACTTGTTAAACTACACGCATCGTGCTTCACGACAGGGTTACGAAATGCGCTAAACACAATGAACCACAATGTCTGTCTATTAAGAAAGTGTTTACAGGTATACTCGTTTTGAAGTTAAAGTCAATCAGTTCAGCTGTATAATAAAAACAGGTATTTATTTTCGAGTTCAAAATGATGATTTTATGAGACCAAAATTACGTCTACGATTTCAGCCTCATCTAAATCGTTTAAGGGCCTATTGGCTTCGGTGAAGGCTATTGTTTAATGATTAAAATGCTATTCGAAAGACGTTTGCGTGTTATATTCTACTCGTATCTGTTTACGGTTGTTCTATGTATATTAGTGTTGTCGTTTGTTCGACCGACGTTGAACTTTGAATTTTTATGCCAGCCGTTGGCGATTGGTTATTTTTGCCCCTAATAATCAATAAATACGTAACGGGTATCTGTACTTCTGGCGATTATATTGAAAGGTGCGCTTGTCTTTGTACAGACATGGCGAATAGCGCTAGCCTAAACGAGAATCATGCATGAATAGCAACATAGAAAAATGTTTAGAAATACATTAACAGTTCCAGCATGTAATTTTCCCGAAATTCGTGCCTATTTATTAATGGAGCCCGGACATTTTCTATGAACCCTTTTCATAATTCTAAAGTCAGAAGGAGTATGTACGCGGTTTCGTGCCATCGTATCATTGACGGTCCCGCATTTTTCAAAGTGATTTCGTTGCACTCCTCGTCTTATAATGCTTCAATAAAAGCAAGGTTTGAACACAATCGCGTGGAATTAACGTAAGA
>NW_019211454.1:56574454-56620541 GCF_002443255.2 Varroa destructor | reverse complement strand
ATATACTGGAAACCATTTTCAACGTTCTATCGCGTCCGGGAATAGTTGTGCCGGGAGGTTTTCTTGCGCCCGAGCAACAGTTATCGTTACACAATTTCCTACAGCTTAATGTTAAATTATGACAATCTCTGATTACGGCAGAGATAGCAGCTATTAGCTGCTGATCGGAAAGTATATAAGAGAATCGAGAAATCTCAGAAAATAATTGAAGAGTAGCGCTGTCCTAAAGCCGTTGACGTAATTTTATATTGAACAAAACACACAAAACGGGATACTTAATGGAAGGTTACATTTTTACTAATAATTTACATATTGTGGCATGGCACAAAAGCCCTTGGCACATGTTTAGGTCAGCTAGTTACTCAGGTTTAGGTTTAGGTTTAGGTCAAGAGTTACGACCTTAAGATTAACGATATAGAGATTTCGAGTTTTACGTCCAATGCCCCGGTTATGCCTTTGATCAGACTGAAGTTTGTCCTGCAAGGCCGTTATGCGTTATTCAATCTCTAGACATCTAACCATGTAAATTTATCTAGTTTATCACGAAAAAGATTATCATCTAATAATTTCAAGCCTTGGAAACGTGCGCTTTCAATAGAAACGATTAATGGCCCTCTTCGAAGTTCGATTGTATTGAAGTGAGAAGCATCGAGAACAACTGAAAGAGAGAACTGCGTTCGATGCAAAAAACGTTGAAACACTTCTGTTTTTTTTTTTGTGTGTGCGGAAACATAATCCATTAGCACAACAGATTAACGGAAATATCTAACCGCGTAACGATGAAATAAAAAGCAATCTACGTCCAGTAGTTGTTCTAGGGCAATGAATTTTTTGCTAGGACAACTTATGCCGATCGCGTCGTCATTCGATAACGCACTATCAAGTTACCTCGCTAAACTAGGCCGCTATACAGATATGAACCTGTCATCGTGTGGCCTTAAAATGAATGATTTCTGCGAACGCTAGCAAGCGGCCATTATGATTGTTATAATTATGGAAGTTCTAATAGCTAAACCGAGCAATTCTTTTTATTTACTTGACGAGCGGCAAGCTCTCCCTTGAACGAAGATTTGAATGTGCTTATAATACAAGCAGCGCCTGCCTGACTACACTATGTGCCAACTTGTAACGCAGTCAACGATCAAGTGGCGAAGCCGCTCTTCTCAATGGCTCCAATAGCGTCTCTAGACGATTTTTTACATATGGAGGATTCATAATGAAACGCGTTTTACCACCTTTACCCCAATCTATGCCCTGATGTAACCTGGCTTATAAAAGTTTTCCAATATTCAATCACTTGTAGTTATGAAAATAGGAAAAGCCCCAAAGACTGTACATGTGACGTTTATTGCATCAAGCTGACGTAAAATTTATCACGCATCATAGCTTATCTCTGTGCATTATGTGCTTAAGGGTTTACTTATTATGTGCATAGATTTTATAACTAGCACTTGAATTATCTTTACGATGTTTCCCATCAGACCTACAATGCTGTTAACTCAGGAGAAGCTCAATGTATTCAGTAACTTCAGCAAATACGATTCTAGGAATGCAGTATAATTTAATAGGGACACCATATGAATAGGGTGGTGGACATTTGTCTCACTGCATTTCGAGGTCTTGGTAACAGGGGCATTTAAAATGATATAACGAACTATATGAAAGAATAGCAAAGCCGCTGTTGAAGTAAACGCGACCACAATGCCTGCCGTGCATATGTTATGTATTAACAGAGAACGTAAATATTTGACCCAAGCTGATGTATCGTTACACAGGCATATGATTCTCAACTCCTGCAACTGTGTCCTGACCTGCCAACCGGCCGGCCGGCCGACCGAAATATACCGATAAGCACCAGCATCCAGAGTCCATGAACTGTTTCAGCCTATTTGTGTTAATTTCTTCTACCTTATCCATAAGTAGCAAAGGCGGATTAAGGACACCGGTGACCTAAAGACCATACGCGCAACGCAGTTTACTATCTTTAACGCGTTTACAAGAAGATCCACAGAGCTTACATTTATACGAACGGTGGCCTACGATGAAAAGCTAGAAATCCGGTAGGAATTATTGCATCACAGGGTCGGGCGCACTATACTTACCGCAGGTATAAGGGTAACGCCGGTAGGCCGCGAGCATGTTGGCCGATAAATAATATTCGCAGCCTAGATGGCTGTTCATATATACATACATACATAGAACTACACAGACGATACTGCAAAACGCGTAAAAATGTAATGCTGCCATGTTCGAACAGTTCTCTTATTGTGTTTATTTTTGAATACCCTGTTAATCTTTAAAGCCTGTAGCCAACGGAAGCTCAGCATCCGTGCGTGCTTTTTTCTTAGCAGTTTCAAATCATTATCATAGAGCGACATTACAGCTCTAGACTGGATCGATCAAGTAAGATACCGTTTCCAGTAGAAGTTCCATACATACATACATTTACAATTGGCTTAAATTTAACAAATATCATTGCGTATCCGTCGGCTGCCGTAGTTGTGACCTGAAACATCACAAAAACCAAGATAGTGATTTTTTTTGTATTGCTTCCATTTTACGGTCGGCTATGAATAATCAAAACATCGGCGCATCAATACCTCAGCAATATTGATCCGTAAATTTGACTAATAATCCGCTAGAAAGGACATCGGTATCGGGTCTTCTTTTCCTCGCATTTACCGTTCCGAGAGCTTTGAAGCTGAGGGCGGTAAACCTCATAGCGCTAGCCACTCTGCAAATACTTTAGAAGCAACAGTGGACATCAGTCATCAATTCTGCTTCCCACTGATTTTTTCCACTGAACGTTCGGCTAGCCGCGCTCGTAAGTCTTCAATCTGGCGAAATAAGTTTCGTTATTTAACCCTTGTTATCAGAGCGTTCAAGGCCAGGCCATTTATCTTTAAACGACTCTGTTGCCAGCTGATAATCCAGCGATAAGTATAGAGGAACGTGTCCGATTCAGACTGATCAGATTTAGCCTGTGGGAAGCTGCTTTGATCGACACACTTATTTGGAAAGCTAATTGGAAGAATCCAGGTCAATATACCGAGCGTCTTGCAAAAGCCCAGTGATGACAAGGTGATCCAATGGAAATATCGTCTGCTTCTTCGAACCCGAAAACAATTATAAGAAGTAGAAGACATGCTATTATTATCGGAAGTGTGAGTGATTTTAATGCTGTTTTTACTGAAACGAAAGGTTTAAGTCAAGTAAGGTTATAATGCAGCGTGAAGACACACTGATATGAACTAGCTAGAGGGGCGTTTGTGAGGTTGTTATGTCGAGAGCGGAAGTTGCATGCGTTTTCGAAGTGATCAACAATTAATATGTCACTAAAGGGGTAACGGGTTGACTATTACATAAAAAATGCGTCCTTCGTGCAGAAACGATCTTTCTGTTGACATCAGCGGAATGAAGGCACACCTCAAAGATGGATGTCACATACATAGCAAGCATAAAGTGGGATGTACACCATAGCCAAGGACCTATGCATATTGTCGAGGCCGTGCTGTTCCATTTGTAGCACGGAGAGTCAATCAAAGCGTGTTATTGACCTGCGCATTATCCTGAATCGGCGGCTGACCTAAACCGAAGGAAAGTAGGCCCCTATGACGTGTAAGTAAGCCCCTGCGTGTGAGTAACGTGCGGAAAACTTGCGCGTTAATTATTCGAAGATGAGGAAAAAATGCATTGATGCAATTACTTATTTAACAATTGTTTTGTCCATTGCATCTAGTAAGGTGTGGGGCGTTTCAGACATTTCTGGCAAAGTCCACCGAACTAATTCGTATACACATGGTATGCTTCGAAAGAGGCCGGTAAAAATATTATCATTTATATGTAATTGTAACGCGTTTCAAAACTCGATGCCAACCGTTGAGCGAATAACAGGGTTCAGTCAATAAAGCATTGGCCATAATTTCAACTGAGTAATTGAAAATACCTATATTTAGAGCAGGCTGTTTGTTCGCTTCGCAAACATTAATGATAATACAAAGTACAGGAATACGCGCTTTGGGTTCATCACATCTACCTTTTGATGGTCGGCAGTCCATCAACGCTAAAGATAGATCTTTCATTGCAAAGAAAAATTCAAATGAACCTGTGTTTTCAGGTGTAGTGTATATGTAACGCATATTTTCATTGATACAGGATGACATTATGCCACTATTTGAAAACTATAAGGTATTGCGGCTTTATTATAAGACTCTCTCAGAACCAGCTTTCTAATTGCAACGCCTGCCGCAGCGTAGGCTAGGTATAGGCAAAAAAAAAAAAAAATAGAAGGGTTTCTTCAAAATCCTTTTAAACATTTTCCGAAAAATGCCTCAGCGAAAGACAAATCTTCAGAGAAGTCACTAATTTCATTATGGTCGTGCGCATCGGAACAGTTTACGATCATATATATATATATATATATAAAGCACCCGCTGCAAAACGAGTTCATGAAAAAAGATTTTTCAATAAATAGTCCAGAAAATATATCGAGGGTTTCATAAGACAGAATCATTTTGTAACTCTTGACAAGGACCGCAAGGACTGTGCACCTAGGAGATCAGCGTTGGAGAAGGTAAGCCGTAACCCCAGCGCCAGCGTCAGCGCAGCGGCAGCAAACATCAGTATTAGTGTTTTTCAGGTATCGGTAGTCGTCATTGGTGGTTTTAGAATGCTGAATAATTAACAGCTAAGGCTATACCTTTATATTTTACCTTTACTCTTTACGCTTACTAAACCCGTTTTAACGAGTTTAGGTTATGAGGACAATGGACATCCGCAGGTTATACAGGTCTGTTGCTAGTTCTCAGAATGGAGCACAACCCAGTCCGAATTCCCTAAAGTTGATCTCTTGAGCAATAAATTTTCCTTCATATTGGAGGGTATTTTTGACTCAAATAATCTGCATTGGGGAAGAAACGAGAATCTACATAATGCATGTCTATGTTCTCATCGACATGGTTCCATGTTTGAACGGGGATTGTTAATAGCTTCCTCATGAGCTACGTACTTGCTACATCTTGATAATGAAGATAGAAGTTACTGTACTTTTTTGAACAGCCCTAAGTTAGGGTTGCTGAAGGTCATACTGCTAGACATAGAAGGAATAGGATACTGTTCGAATATAATGAAATGTGCGATTACCTTTGAATTTGAATACGAGGTTTAAAAGTTCATAAATTAGCATCAGTCAGCCGGTACAGCAAGTCCTAGATTCATTCTATTTTTTTGTACGCATTTTTGTGTTTGCGTTTTGTATGCGTAATCCATCACTGACTTGGAAAAAGATTTAGTTACAACGATCTTACTTACCCTAGTTTATTTTTGACCGCTATGATTAGCGGGCACAGTTTCGTTCGTTCACCGTTTATAACATTTTTCATCAGTAAAGCAAAATCGTTTGCCTTCCCAATCCTACGAAGAGATTAATCTGTGTAAAGGCAAGAGTTTGTTTCAGTGCTTCGCTAGCCTTAATGGGCATTTGACTGGAAGCCAATGAATGCGGAAGCTGTTATCTTTCCGTGCCGGCGCCTTGTATGAAAATCAAATATTTTTAGTCATCTCATTTTTCTACTTAAGGAAAAATTGATAAAAAAGCAGACCTAACAGATTAATGCTTGTATTTCTGAAGTGTTTACTAATACTTAATTTTACTCAGCTGACTTCCCTTTAGGTAGGTTTTAAACGAAAACGCGGGGCCCTTCTTTATGTGCGTGTCTTCTGACCGTTATCCAAGGACACATGTTCCTAAGTAATGTCCTCTTAAACTGCGTTTAAGTATAGCAAAAGGCAAGCAAACTTCATGTATGGCTGTTTATAAATACGAACTGCTCATACTCTTTCAGCAGTGCTCTAATCTTTGCAATTGTAATTCTTCTATCGGTTTAAATTAACCGATGTATTCAAGTTGTTTTTCCTTAGAAGGACATCAAGTTAACTGAGGCGAGACAACCTCGCTGATGTTTTGTTTTTTTTACCAGATTTCTTTTTTGCTGCTTCTGCTTAGTTGAGTCACTCCAACGATCGTACAATGTCTAGGTAGTCGCAAGCTGACCTAGGTTATTCCTAGGAGTACTAATCCTTTCTGAAGTGCATCACTGGTGTTTGAACAGTTAGTACCTTAAGCAGATGCAGTGAAGTTGATTGTGCACATCAGCGGACAAGAAGGTGAAGTAACCATGATCGGGTAAATTCTTCACTATTCAATGCGACCAAGAATTAATTTGTAGCAGGACTTATAACGATATTAGACACATTTGGAGCAAGGATCCAGCTAAGCAGCCGCTACCAGGAAAACGGCGTCGTTGAGTAAGTGGGAAAAGCTTGGCGTATTGCATCTCTCATTGGGAATTTCGAGGATCTAGTTTATTTTGACAGGCAGATGTTATGTGAATATCCAGCAAAGGCGTTTGTATAGCTTAAATTGAATAAGCGTAGTACAACGTTGAGTAGAACGTGCATGAAATATTGGCCGTTGAGCTTAACTTACAATGCGCCGATTGATGCCTAGACAAGCAAACGCAGTAATTTATCATGGCATATAGTGTGCATACATAAATACAACATATCAATAAACTTAAACAAGTTCCTATACCAGTGACTTATTTTTATTTCGTAGAAAATGACGCCAACAGTCCCATCTGTGAAAACGACAAAATAAGAGCACATTCGGGTTGAGAAATAACTGATTGAAAATCATGACATAGTGTTAGCGTGATCCTTCATCATATATGTATATTCGGTCGCAGTGATGACCGTGAAACAGAGCTACGCCAGCCTTACATTATATAAACCGATTTCGATACAAGTGGCTACCTATACGTTTCTGTTGTTATAGTCTCCTGATTATACTGCAATCACATTAAAATAGAGAAGGACTTTTTTTTCTAGGACAAGCCTTCTGTATGCAATAATAGCACTCACATGGCCATTGTCGTAATACTTTGCCGAGTTCTTCCATGTGCAAATATTGCAACCGCATTGAACCGTATAGCGGAACCGGAACCTGATTACGCAAGCGTCCTAACGGCCAAAACTTGAACCTGAAATTGCTAACTATAAATTTATTTGTCTAAACTTTTCAGTCAATGACTGTTTTGAATTGAGTGAATAGCATTACATGGTCGATGATGGATATAGCTATTTAGTGTTGGGGGCTACAAATCTCTTGTCAACTGTTAGCAGCGCTAACTTGTTGAAAAGGTAGTGTGAAAACGGGCTGTGTCTGAAAGGGCAGTTACATTAAATCAAGCGGAAGAACGATTCTCTCGTTAATAATCCACAATTCATAAACGTGACAGCTTTACATCGACGCAGACTGTAGCATTACATAACGCTTCACATAACGCTTTAACAACGTGTACAGGCTTGAAGCTGAGGTGAGCGCTTCAGTTCCAGCGAGGCCCTTCTATATACATGCATGTATATATATACACACACATACAAAATGTACACTTTTAACGAACAGTCAATATAAAGTAATGACGTATTTCAGAACAATTACAATGCCGAAACGTTGCTAAACACAGAAAAAAAGGTTCTTCCGATACGGCTGTGTTCATCGGAATCTGAGACAGCTTATTGGGATACTTTTAATAGGTGAGTTATTACAGCCATGGGCATTCAGACAATTTGTATAGTTTACGAATGAGCTCCATTTTGAAGCTTAACATTGTATTCGATGAAAAAACCTGAGAATTTCAAATGTGCTTCTTCGAAGACCATGTGCGAACTAAATAACGGAGTCTTCAGGCCTGTGGTGGACGTCGACCTGTCTCAAAACTCAGGTCTGGTGTAGGTGAAAATACTATGTACATCGATTAAGGACTGGTTTGTTCTCCACCTAAGACTGTCCACCACTGCTTCTTGAGTCCTGGCTCGTCGATTACAGCTGAACTTTACACGGTTGAAAGAGATGAAGAACAAATTAAGCATCATGCAACTAAGATTATTGAGAAGAGGTAAACCGGACGTATTCTACGACAACGCTTAGCCTCACACCGCAAGAATCACGCTGGTTAAAAACAACTATACACCATATTCCCCAGGCATTCCGTCCACAAATAAATTTCTTATTAAATTCAATAATAAATTTGTTCAAATCTTAAGATGACGTCGAACTTACCATTCGATATCTCGTCCGTGAACGCTTCGCGGCAACGGCATGAGTAACTTATCATCCAAATAGCAAAAGGTCATATGATACACACTTCAACTAAAGAAAAAAAAAAGGGAAAAAAAAACTATCTCTGTCAAGAATGTTGGAAAGCTTAAATTACACAAAGTTTGCCTTTACGAAATAATTTTTTACTATATCAAAATCGGGACTACCTACGCAGATTTAGACTGCCTAGGCCGTTTCTACAACGATATCACACGGTTACAAAATTAACTAATTTTTACACAATGAATTAACAGCTTTTAGCTAATTTTTACTTTTTTGAAATATTCAATATGAATGAGAATAGGAAATCGTGTGAACATTTAATTTCTTTCCTATATATATATAAACTCCCCTTCATTCAAAAACGAATGGCTCGGTTAAATTTTTACGTCACTGGATGATCGATCGTTTGTCAATCTACGTTTAGAATGGTAAAACGAATAGAGCTTCTTCTAAACATAGTTTTCATAACAATCTGATCCAATCTCGAATTTTCCCTGAAACGTATGTGTTCAACGCTGTGTGTGTGTATTTTTCACCGTTGGTGGTTACTTTAAGTGGTAAACGGGTAATAGCAGCGTTTCTGAGATGGATAGGAGTGCATTAAAAACCATGCTTCTCCTGGGAGGCCTGTGGCAACGATTACATACATGAACTGAAGACAGAGGAAATAACTCATGTTTACCAATAATCGAATTGCCATAGGAGGTAAAAAGGAACAGAAGGAACTTTCAGCTAGCTCGCGTAAGGTCAGTTTAAGACGTCCGAAGGCTTATTGCAAAGCTTATGCTGACGAACGTCTGTTGCATCCACCAGCAGAAGTTACTTTGAAGGGAACAACTTAAATGGAGACGATTAAATAAATAGGTCTGGAACTACTAATTTATTCATTTTGTATAAGATTTCTAATTCGGATGCGCTTAAGTTAGAAAGGTTTCACCTGCTTGCCGATATGTTATCACTTTCTGAGCAACGGTCTAGTTCTCCACAATATATAGGATATATACTGTATCATGATGAAAGACGTAGACCATTTTCAATTAGCTTTCTTACCGGTGCGGAGGGGCGGAGATCAAGGGGAAAAAACTTGTCTCTGACCGATACTGCTCGAGCGACTGCCTTCTTCACTACGGTCCCGTCGCGATACGCGCTCGTTTAGCAACAACCTGAATTTATAAATCTCTTAAGAAAAAAGCGTAAAGATTCTCACGTATTAAAGCTACACGTCGCTTTTATAATGTTGTTTCCTTATAGTAGCAGTGTCAATAATGCGAGCAGTACTCAATAGTAACGCCAAAAACTGGGGACTTTAACATGTATGTGTTTGTATAGACATAATCGACGCTTGACGTAGTAATTCAACTTGACCAATGCTATATTTATGAACTCGTCATCTACAGCGGTACGACATTACTGCGTGAGTTAACTTCGAAACTGATTCCCATGCGTAGAAAAATTACAATGTGGGTCCATTTTCATAAAGTTCCAGATATGACAATTTCAAAATTTATTTGGCGCGCATTAAGCTCTTATGGATGCATTCGGTGTATGCTTCGAAGAGAATACTCTCCGGTGTTTTATAATGTTTTGTCAATTCGAAATTGTCACCTGTTATCGAAGAAAAGCTATTGCAATATATCGCTATAGAAATTTGGTGCTACTGCTATGCTAGACTGACTAATAATATTGCATTATATAATGTAATAACACACATTAGGAATGATAAGTAAAGTGTAGGCAAAAATGTTTGCTGTACAACTTTCGTTCCTGAATTTCGATAGCCTTAATTTGTACAGATGAAAACTCGCACATTTATCGGCCTTGTACACCCATGAGATCAGCTTAAACAGTAATTGTACGGCGGCGCGATTTGAAATTGGTACCTCTCAGTGGAACTTGTGAACAGACGTAGATTCAACAATCAGCGACGCTGAGTTGTTACGATACCGATTAAAGCGAATAGGTTCAGACGACAATACAGCTGTAACGTCAGTGAAACTGTGTCCAGAAACCATAAGGTGAAGTACATGATCCATTATCTACAATTGATCAGTGCTGATAGTCAACTGACCTTCAGATGCTATATAGATGGGGTGATTTTCTTCAGCATTTCGCACCTATGAAATCTATGATGCTTATAAAAATTGTCTAACGAAGACAACGTTCTTGTTTCTAACGCTATACCGCATCAATTCGATTTTTTCCACGTATAAGAACATGTCTCGAGTTGCTGTGTTCGCTCCGGAAGATGCGTTGCTTCAGTGTCCGATTGGCCCAGTCAAGAAGAACGCCAAAAATCATTGCCATGCGGATGAAGATCACCACGGACGTATGACGGAAAATCGAGCCACACGATTATGCATCTTGTGAGATGTATGCGTGACAAATAGCCAGCAGTCGTACAAGGAAGGGGAACAACGCCATGCAGAGCACACTATCCACAAACGCTACAGTGGCAGGTCGAAAATTGAACTTATTAAACTTACAATAAATAGAGCGTATCGAACATTCGCGCAAGCAAGATGACCGAACTTCATATCAATGATGTACACTGATGTAGTTACGGGCTTTATATCATATTATGTTGTATATATATATATATATATATATATTCCATAGCTTGGCCACATTATTTGTACCTGATTCAAACTGCCGGTATCTCGTATGCAAAAATATAATGCAGATAGTGGAGCAGGCTTGAACGGTTCAGTAGAGTGTTCGATGAATCGAGTACATTTCGGGATGTACGGTGGCTTGCTTGCTTGCGCTGTCCTGGTCTGCTATTATCATCGCGATCATCATCATCAAAATACAACTCATTCAAATGAGAGACAGGGCGCACAACCGTAACATTGCCGTTTCCGCTATCGCGCTATACAGGCTGTGAAGAACGGAGTGCCCATCGCAGTGGAGGGAAGTATTCGCCTTGCGGGAGGTGTCAACGTGTGCCGATCCACCTTTTGCTAAGCCTGTTTGTTGGTGATTAAGGCAAGTCTTCTGATGTCGAAACGTCTATCCGATGTTAATGGCTTAGCCCTTTCCGGACGGACGCCCCCGTTGACCTATAACGTCTACCCACAAATCTGTGGTAGTTGCATAAACAGGCGTCGAGATACAGATAACCTTGGTCTACATGGTAAGGGTTTTTAATGCCAACATTTATTATAAACATTATATTATTAATATTTTGGTCTGAGCCTTCGTTGCCACCGTTGTGGAAGCTGCGCAGCAACCACTACCTGTTCACTTGAGGACCGATGAGCTATTTTACGATGAACCCTTTGCAGAATCCGACATTTTTACCAACGTCCAAGAACATATCGATGCTGCAGACACGCCCCGCCTTCGAAGCAAATATTATGTATATATATGAATCTCTATGGCACTTGCATAATGATGGCTTCTAGAATAAATGAACATAAACGAGCGCATGGTTTTAAGAGATTCAAACCCCTTAGTACTGAACTATGGTCCAGTGTATCAGCCATGATGTATATCCACTGCAAACACAACTGTATGCTATGATTGCGAGGAACCAAATTTAACCAATAGGCGTACATATACGTAACAGTTAGCACAACGTCATCGTTAGAATAGATCCTAATTGTGCACTATGAAAAGGGAAAAATGTTCTCATTAAAATTTTATGACGGCGGACAGCCCTGTCTCATCTATGTGTGTAAAGAGCATTGTTCACTTGATCTGGTTTGTCGAAAAAAGAATCAAGTCCTAAACCCGAAAGTGTACCATTCGCCGATATAATTGTACGCTTTTACGTCGTCCAGCCATAACTGAATTCAGTCAGGATTCAGGATTTTGTCACTAATAGTAATATTTTACACACAATAAACGTCGCTCGTATTTGCATAATGAATATGTTTATGTCATCACTAACCCAGTTTTTAAAATCTCTGTTTGTGCCCCACGGTTCCAACGTACAAATTTTAAGTGATCTTAAATGCGGTTTCAGCTTCGATGAATGCTATCTAGTTTTAAACAATAACGTCTATTGTGATGAATATGAGAGGAAAATATAGTAAATTTTCTACTGTGTATTAGTAAAGGAAATTTTTAGAAATGTCGAATTTCAGCAATTTTCCAAATGCTACAGAAAATGTTATAACTTACATTCATGTCTAACTTCCATTCAATGTGCTTATAGAATACTGGTCAGTTAAATTGTCAAAGGATGAACTTAGGAAAACTTTGTCGTTTCAACACACTTCCATAGAAGCTGGTAGTTTTAGTCGATTTCGCTATCTCACATGGTCAAGGCTTCTCCGAGGAGAAGCCCTAGTCCTGTCCACTGTTTCCTTTTTCCTAGCGATCACGGCTGAGACTGGTCCGGCCTCGTTCGTAGAGATCCTTAGTAACCTCTGTACCTGCGGTGTACATAATTGACAAGGGCGGCATTCTTCGTTACGAGATGCACTTCAAGAACGGCCCCTTCAACAACCCCGGTGCTACCTGCCACCACCCCCAACATTTCAGATCGGCCTTTTTTGTAGCAGCTCTTCTGTGGACGACGGAGACCCTTGCATTCCCGCGAAACGCATACCCCATACCACACTCTGTTTCCTCCTCTGAAATAGCTCTGCGATGCTGCGCAACCGTCGCAAAAGGAGGATTCCTAACAGGAGATAGCCCCTTCAGGCTATCTGGTCAGAGGCTGAGCTAGACCAAGCCACCCATTTCGGTGACCCGAACCCCCCTCGGGCGTATTGGAATGGAGCACGGCATCAGTAGGCGCAAGACGTGAAGTTGCTTCCCTCTTAGCTACCCACCGCGCTCTCTCGATCGAATGTATTCGTTCAGGAACTCCAACCTAAAACATTAAAGCGGGTCGCTGCTACTTGATGCCTCAATAGTCTTTTTTCCAATACAAGAAATTCTTGATATATATATATATAATTCGTATAGTATAAGCATATATATATATATATATATACATATATATGTAAAGTGGGATAAATTGACTACCATGCAGATGTATATTTTCTTTTCTTTATATTATTTCGTGATCAACAGACTTGTTATTTTGGATAGACAGTGTTGTTTCGCTTTCACGAAGGGCTTTCCCCTACTTAATGCTTAAATAGGCAGAACGAACTTGCCCCCAGCGCTCAACCGATTTAGTGTTTCGATCTTCGTTAATGATAATTCCTATGAATTTACGAGCTTATTTATTTGGTTGAGCACTTCTGGCTAGTCCGCGTCAAGTAACTAACCTCCATCACACCATAAATCCTAAAACAACACTTTTAGGTAATATTATAAGGATATTCGATAAAGAACTTTTTAATTGATGGCACTTTTTGCCTTCTCTATTACTCAGGAAGGCAACATAGGGGGTGCTTTTTATCAACACACATCTGTTTGCAAAAGCAACAAAAGTCTGTGTCCTATTTTGTAACTGATGCGTCTACTGCTCGCAGCCTTATTCAATTCCCTGGAGTTCGACGACATGAGTAGCTTCATCGTTGTTTTTCTTTCTTTGTTCTATGGGCTTCCTAATTTCCATAGGGACACGTTGCTCACCTGAGGGACATGGATAAAGAGTGTGATTCTGTCGCAGATACTACAGCAGTTAACGAACAGTGTTGTAGCCTAAAGCTCGTAACCCTGAAAGGAGTTCAGCATATAATCAAGCTGGGTTGTCCCATGGAAAAAGCCTGTAGCCTTTTTTCCTTATACTTAGCAAACGCTATATATTTATGTGGAACAATTATAAAAGAAAGCATTTTGTCTCTCCAATATTCTCATCACAGAACAGAAAATAGACGCGCTAAGTGTAATTTTGCCAAAATAGAATGAAGATTGTTAAATTATGTTCGTGCTTAGGTAGGCGCCAAACGTACAAAAAATGTATTCATTCGTTATCGCCGCAATCTATTGTATATTAAAGGATGCAAGCCAACTTTGCTATAGACATTCAGCAATTACGATACTCTCTACTACATGTCGAACTGTTTATACAGGCTTTAGACGTCGCTTATGTCGCTTTCGGGTTCGACTTCCGTGCACCAGATAGCCTGTGTGACGGAACAGACTATGTGCGCGCAACCTGAGAATCGGGCCCAGATAATGATATAATATCTGTGGTCTTTTTCTATTTCTAATACATGACTCATAGTAATAATTTAGAACAAGGTAAATATTACAGAATAACTTCTTTTTTCACCTTACCTGCTTAGAAAGATTATAAGCTAAAAACAATCGTCTTAGTCCAACTGTGCTACGTTCACACGCCAGTCGTGCATTTCCCATAAATAGTCCATCTATTATTCGCACACGTACACCTGCTAGATTCTCATTTCTCTTACGGTTGCTTGTTGTTTTCAATGGACAAATTTCTTAGAACACCATTTGTACCTTACCTAGTCTGTGAGAAAATGAACAATGCTTTTCTACATCCCCCACCCACCACCTCCCGAGTGCTCGTTCATCTTTACGTTTGGAAGCCGTAGTTTTCTTCTTTCCTTCACACTTTTCTTCGATGTCACAGCAAATACGCCCCGCGTTTGTCCCGAACATTTTGGCACAAACTGCCATACTCCCAAGGCGTTTAGCAGTTGCCATCGTACGTCATTTGGGGGGTGGTGGTCGTTGCCGGCGGATGTGTGGTGTCGACAGCGAATGAAACACAAGGGCGAGTACAACAAGAAAAAACTCGACGCCGCCACCCCTTTAAAGACTGAGGAGGCACCAAGACAAAAAAGCAGCGAAATGGGCCGACATGGCCCGTCGTCTCCCAGCGCTTCCTGCTTTTCATCTGCCCACAACAAACAGCAGCTGAAAACAGAAAGCAACGTCGACGCCAGGCCTAGGTTTGTGATACTGCGCGTAATGGACCAAGTAAATCATAAGCACTGTAACTGCGCAAAATTTAGGTTCGTTTAGGTCTAATGGGATGCGTCCCCTGGAACAAAGACAGTGCATTGCTAGGGTCTAGAGGAGTTTCTGGGCAAGATGAGGTACCCCAAAGACAACGTATTCTTGACGGGTATTTCTCAGTCGGTATAGTTTTCTGAACAAGGTTAAGGCAATATGGCCGTTGTGCCGCATATGTCGAATAAATTATATATATAGAGTGCAACAGAACGAATTGTACGTTTGTATATGTAAAAATAGTAAATATTTCATCGCTTCAAAGATGTGATCGCCTAAGAAATCGTCACTAATAATGCATTATCTCTGGGGATGCCCCGTCTCACAGGGAAATTCTTTAGCCTCTAAGCATACATATTCATCGTCTCTGCAAAAGCATAAATTTGCACGACATGGCTAAGATGATATGTACGTGCCTAACCATAAAACTTCTCCTATTAATAGAAATGCACGTGCTTATAGTAGGAACGCGGGTCACGCGTCGGTGTCCGGACAACACCCTGTATTTCCATGAGCTACCGCAATATACCAAGCTGCGTATGTATTGCATACTAATTTCTATGAATTTAGATCCGCATTACTAGATACGTAGCTTCCCAGTATATATTTTAATAGCTTTATCAGATTTCTGCACACGAAACGATTATGATCGGTGACAGGATGACTGCGATCGCAAGGTGACTTGTCGCAATTAACTTATCTAGATATATAGATAAAATCATGTTGCATAAAAAGGTCTATATTTAGCTAGCTCTATCTGATTCGGAACACCGCCGTTCCTGATATTACGCACGAATCAATCAAAAGAGCTATGCCTTGTCTAGGAACCGCGCTAGAGGTGGACGATCAGGTATGTGATGCCAGTATGTATATGATAGAATGTAATAGTTAGAATAACCATATATAAACACCATGAGGAAGGGCGCTTGTTTACCGTAAAACGTAGGAAAAAAGGTTATTGTATGGTCCATTGTCTGCTCTGCATTTAGGAACGATTCAGCATTTCCTCTATTTGACGCAGAAAACTGGCACTAGGTATTTAGAGCTTAGATCCTACATCAAATCGATTTCACTATTCGCTTGGAAGCTGGTGACTTGAATAAGTGTCAGGACTCAACAGGGACTAGTCGAGCTATTCCGTGTTATATCTGAAAGCGACTGAGCCATTCATGCTGCCATATTGTACTGAATTGTCGTTCCCCGTGTAGAAGGACGATGGCCGCTATCTAACTTATAAAATGGCTTGTGACAACTAGTTTGAGTCGTTTCGCATGTTGCAGACTTTCATTTATACTTTTTCCCTGAATATCCACTTGCGTATTTGTATATGTTTAAATATTTTGGCCTGCGCTCAAGGTCTGCATCTGCGTCTCTCCTTGGTGCAGATTAGCCGAGCCTCGCTACGGCGTTTTTCGATTTGGAGCTATGTGATTTTTTATCCCTCATATCTTCGTCGTTCTATATCTTTCGTGTATGTCCATTTTCTGTTGTTGCATATAATGAGAAATACACCGCTGACGTTCGTTATAAAAATCATTCGGTCTAAGGCTGTTGAACGCTCTCGATCAGCTGCGTTGGGTAGGCTTGAAAAACCTTAGATCTTAAACTGGTTCACTTCAACCTTGCGCCTGTCTTGATTCTTGATTGCTGGCGACCTTTTTTCCGCTACCAGGTGCTGTACATCGGCCGAAAGTCGAATATTATTTCCTCGTTGTCTAAAAAAAAACAGAAAGGCAGAAAGGTTAGCTTCCGGGGGCTCGGTCTGCAACGACAGGCCTGGCTAGAGAAATGGGTAACATCTTTGTATTTGTTAGCTATTAATACTGTCAATGCAAGAGGACGCTTCGCATGACTTGGAAATTGGAACTTTTACTTTTCGAGGCATACACTCGGGCCATCTCGTTAGCAAGCTCCTGCCTGTGATTTGCTTTTCGTTCTATTTGTTGCTTAAGAACTCTTAAAGTATATTCAAAAATGCTTTGAATAATATAAGTGAGTCTTTTTTGATATAGCATTTGTTTAGAGAATGGCTACAGGTATATTTGGAAAGTCCTTTCCCTCCAAAAGTTGATTTAGCATCTAGACAGGTCAAAAAACGATTGTGCAACAAGGCAAACTTCATCTGTTCTAACTATTATAGCAGCGTTGACGTAAGAATTTTTCCAGATCATCTTTTTTTTTCTGTATAATGCATAGATACACGCATACGCACAGCTATACATGGCAAAGTTTAGCCTGGGACAGCCAAAAAGAACCTGGGACGTCATACACATATGTGTACCAAGTTTTAATATGCGTTGATAAATTTTGCTTGTTTGCATTTATACATAAAACATTTCTCCTATGGTCTCACCAGTCTCGGCTGGCTACAATAGATTATCTTGAGTACGAACTTGCACTCAGTGAACGTACCATTTCGCACGAATAGGCCTTCTTTGAGTAGTAGCCAATTTTACCCAGCTTTGGCTTTTGTGCGGTGTGTCCTTTCCGCCCTTAATCGACCACGGGAATCATCTTTATGTTGCTGTTCTGTGTTTTCCGACAACACTAGGCGTGGCGCCTGGGCGTTGAGATAAGATTCGTGATACGGAACAGTGTTGCTGCTGCTGTTGCCCTCGTAACAACACGGCCACCATCAGCTGTTTCGAGAGTAGCGTACATTTTCTACACGCTTATTCTATTACGAGTGCATGGAGCGGCGCCGGAGCCACGGATGGTAGAACTTCAGAAGACACATTTATCAGGAAGAACGAAGAGCGTTTACGTGATTTCAGATGTCGCAATGGGCTTTTGTGTGTATGTGTGTGGAGGACGTGCGCGGTGGCGCAGTATGCATAATAGTATGGCTGGGCACTTGACTCACGCCAGCTTTGAGCAGCTTCCTTTTCTTCTTCCTTCTTCTTCCTTCTCCTCTCTCCCCTTATCTCTCTCTCTCACCCTCTCTCTCTCTCTCTCTGTGGAGTTCGGCTCTGCGAAAAATGAAAAGTTTGATGAAAACTGCCATTCGGATGCACTGGACCGGTATCTGCGCACCATCCGTACAAGACATATTGCTTTGCATCAAATCACCTTCATAACGGGCGACAGCGTTTCAGAATTGGCAGTGTGAAGGAACGATCGTCTGCGCGGAGGGTTCATAACGGGAAATTGGCAACGAAAGATAGAGAGAGAGAGCACACCCATAAGTGTAATGTTAAGGGAGGGTACATGGGGGTGTCAAAAACAAATGAAAACTGGGAGAAAAATAGACGCCAGGCAGCGAGTCGGGCGGCGTTGGCTACTATAATAGAATCGTCATCGTAGCTTCTACCATCGAAGCCTTCATCGCTGTCGGGGCCAGTATCCCGATCGTTGCTGCTACAACTATAGCCACGCAGTATAATAGCTGTTCGGTCTTCGCGCAGGGTTGGCACTTCTGAACGTCGGTCTCCGAGAGACGCATTTTCCAGTGCTACGTTAAAGTTGACAAGGATGAAAAAACAAGACAAAAACCAAAGACAGACAGGCGGAAAGCAGGCACAATATTCGTGCAACGACTAAACGCAAATTGTACAATGGCAATTTCGCACTTGCGATTATGCCTGTATTGGCACACATCAACGTATCTACGTTTATGGTAAATGTCCTTAGTCTTTGTTCCTGTCAAACCTGTCACACAGCTGCTGCCTAGGTGTACGAAGCCTGTGACAGATAGATGAACCTAGCTACGCAGACCCAGGCAAAATAACGCAAACAGTCACTGCAGTTGCAGATGTTCGCATAGTGCTGCGGAGTCACTATGGTACAGCGACAGGCTGTTGTATAGAGTAACAACAGAATATTGTTAGTATCTCATAAGTATGTAAAACGAAAAATGGAAAAAGGAGGGTAGTGAAATGGTCTAATGCTTCGGTTATCGTAACTGCCAAGAACAACTGTTAAAAAGAAAATATATAGACGATTCGTTACGTCTGAGGGCCTGGGGCGAAGCAAAAAGCGAGGTCAACTTTGATTACAATGAATCAAACTTCGGCATTTTTACACATAAAGCACGAAAATTTTATCCGAATATTGTTGCTTACACGAACATGGGCATTCATTCTCGTAGCGTAACTTCAAGCTTACTTTGTAGATTCGGTATATAAATGGGGGGTGGCAATCACACCATCTTCGAGACCTTTTGAAAGGTTATTGTATACATTTTGACCAGATTAGGTACGTGATCGCTCGAGAAGCAAGCGCTAAAATTGATTTGAAATAACGGTCTATTTTTTCCTAATATATAAATAATTTTTCCTAAAGAATCCTTTTGTTCGATGAGTTTTGGACCTGTCCTTGCTTTGGCAGCCAAAATCTAAAGACAGCCTAGGAGTGAAGTGAGGATTTTGCTGGTTCTAAAGTAGCGTTTTAGTTGCTCGAAAGTTATACAACACTACAACAGATCTGGCTATCCGTTTAACATGTACACGAAAATTTATTCTATAGTTTGGTATATACCAGTTTGCTGCCTCGAGCCATGAAATTCTTTGCCTTTTTCTTTTTTAGCTTTATCTACACGAAATTATTATCACATGCGGTAAATTTGAACGTAAAAGTCAATAGTTAACAACTTGCTTTCACTACTTCGTGGAGCAAAATTTCACTCAATGTGAAGCTTTCATTGTATTACTTCAGGTTAGCTGGCAAAATAGGCCAACATGGGTGCCTGAAACATTAGTCTTCGCGAGAAGGTAAGGCGGATTTGTAGCTCTCGCTTTTTTTTAAACGACTCACTGCCTAGAGCCGACAATTAGCGGATGTTTATTGTTGCTCATTCTATTTCAGTCCCGATGAGACGACATTTCTTGTTGGGAATCTCGCCAAAATGCGAAATGGGAAGAGGAGGGGGTCGTTAAGGTAGAATCAAACTGACAGGTCGAATAATTTGCATTGAATATTGAAATAGACATTCATAAATTAGGCCGAGCCCTTAACTACGGAGGTCCAAAAGGCGTTGAGTTGATAAATTTATTTTCGGCGTCCACATAGTTTAATAAGCAAAAAAACTGGCATTAGCGTGAGTTTCACCGAGCTATGTTTAGGTAAAGGTGATATGCTCTTACAAGTATATAAAACGTATCTCTATCGGCAGCTAATTGGATCAGTCAGATAAAACCACTGTTAAAAGACAGCTTTTTATCTTCAGATAGGACAAAATATAACCGTCGTTTTTCCATTAATCTAACCGAATGAATTAGTGACAGTCGGTTATGCAGTCACTATCGATGCGTTTTCGTCCGAAGTTAGAAGCAGGTTGAGACGTTTTAGAGTACTACTTCACAGTTAGCAGACTACATTTGGTAGATATTTATGCCGCGTCAAAACAAGTCTAGAGACAATATACCTTTTTGTGCTGAAAATCAACGCTGGTTCGGCAGAATCTATGAAGATACTGAATAATAAGGATGACAACAAAATAACTTTTTGCTATAAACGCAATTGCCTTTAGAATAAAAATTAGAAGACTGATGATCACGTAGGACCGAAACTTCAAACTAACGAATAAGTTGCAGTGTTTATGGAAGCACACGTCATGAAAACGGGATGAAACTATAGACGATGAAAAAGAAAAGCAAGAAATTGATTCCTTACCAAATGAGTAAGTAGCAGGATGGATCGTAGTGCGAGTGATGTATTCTAGAGATAATTTGGCTTCTAGTCGCAGACAAAAACCCGCCTCAATTAGACCATCGCCATAGGCGAGGCGTGACGCAGTCTCTGTTGTCTATCCGAGAGAACCTTGGCGAGAGAACGACATCGAATAGAAAGCAAAGCAATAGATACGCCAAACAGATTGGGCTGTAAACTGATGGGATAGGTATTAGGAGCGTTTGTTCCTATGAGAGATATTGCCTAAAATTGAAACAGTTAACGCTACCGGATATCGCGAGCTTTATGGACGTGTGACGCAGCGATCTACAGCGCGCAGTGTGGTCGCGCGACCTCACCGTTACGTTTCAATCACAGCCTAGATTAAATAAAACAAAAATAGCCTCAATATGCATATTCTCTAATTCTAAGTTTATATAACTTAAGTTTTTTCATGCCTTAAAGAAAGCAAGTTCCCTACCGTCGATCCGCCCAAGCAAGCCATGAGCAAACAGAGTAAGTATGTATTACAAACCACAGGTACACACCTAAGCGGCCAAGAAGCTTCTACAAATCTGGCTTAAGGGAAATACAGTTAACATAAAGCCAAATATCATTGTTTCGTTTGCCATGATTGATATTTTTTCATCCACTAAACAGTCTCTGACAATCTGGCTGATTTTTAATGATGCCGCCTGTATGTGTTTGTGCGTGTGTGTGTCTGTACATCTGACAGTTCAGACGGAAGTTCCAGAGTTAGGGTAAACATCGGGTCGGTTTAACGGAACGGTACAAAATTCGACACTGGACTAAGTTTAGAGCAGTCGAGGGAGGCCGTTGATCAAGCTACTAAAAACAGTGTGACACAGCGTTCTTTAATCTGTCAATGCAAGTACGAAACCGAGAAGGACCTTATGGCAAAAGTTAACAAACCCAAATCAGATGCAAATTAGACACTTAACATGATTTATATTGATAGCTTCAATGAAACGATATCCTAGGGATGAATTTATTTCCCCTTTGCATAACATTTGCTCTTGTACCAATATTATAGGCTCTAATTATATGCCATACAATTAGTGTAAACGTATACCCATGATGATGCTAGGATTAACTTAACTTTGGAGTAGCTCATACTAAATCCAGGTATCGGTTTGCATACAACTAATTTTCTCACAGCGGGTAGATCCCTGATCTGCTATATCTGATATCCGATCGTTATGAGTAAATACGACAATTGAACTAATAGCTATACACTTCTTCAGGGTAGTAGCAAATCGGGGAAGAATCTGGTTCTTCAGTAGCGAATGAATGTGCATATTGTTAAAGCATCCTGTATAAATGTGCGATTATTTCATATTTCCAATTAAGATTGATCTTGACAATCGCTTAGAAACGATCACTAATTTACTAACGATTTACTGACATGCTTAGTACCTTTATTATTCGGCTAGGTAAGCCTGAGAGAAATTGCAGTTTGTCATTTACTTCACATTTATCGGGAAAACAAGTAAAATTGTGCTTCCAAAAGTGTAGGAGCTCTAGCAGACGGTAGCGGAAAACTGTGCGGACTCATTGATTACACATGGATACGATTTCTGATTGATCCGATACAGAACACACGAACTGTATTCCACATTGAAGGACAAATCCACATCTATATATATCAAGAAACTAACATTTGACCCCCGGGCACACCAGCCCGAGGTCTTCCGGCACTTAGCCTTACAGCACGCCAAGAGTGATGTATAATATTTACTCAGCTGTCCTACGAGTGGGCTATTGCAATACTTTGGATAGAACGCCTTCCCTTGCGCGATTACGCCCAGTTATTTGTCGTTAGCGATGTCTTGTTGCGGTTCACGCTACGAGTACGAGCAAAGCCCTCACTTCGATTGTAGCCGTAATACTTAAGCCTTACGCTTCTTTCTGACAGACGCCTTTTATCTTCCCCGTGTAGCTTGATCCGTGACCCACTGACGCGTGGCATTGTTGGGCAATGAACAAAACAGCAGCAGTCGCGGAAGACCAATAGTAACCATACAGCGATGGAAGCTTTGTCGTTAATACTGACGCGGTGCTGCTCGACGAAACGGGGAGCACGTTCTTTGTCATTGGCCAAACAAAGAAGCATTAAATAGAATAAGATGGAACAGGCGAAACTACAAATACTGCAGGCTCGCATAAGGCCTCAATTCATATTTGTAAATCTTGCGTATAGCGACACCGTTACATTGCAAAAAACGCGTCCTTTTGAACACGAGTATGGACGCTCTTCGCAGGCATATTGAATTGACTGCTGTGCTGTTTGTGCACCCCTATAACGCTCAGCCGATTCTGCCCAATTTCTTACCGAAGACAGTTCCTGTTTTGTGCCCCTATCGAATAGATATTGCAGCTTACCGTGTACGTTGTTCATCTATGTAGCAATTGTGTAATTAATAAAAACGAGATAATAATCTAGACAGGCCTCTTCAGGTCTGCGAACTAAATTTGCGAAATTAATTGGATGCCCTCGGTCGGACGCTTTTGATATGGGGAAATGTTGCCGTTTGGTACAACTGTGTTGAGGAGCAATAGAAAATACGGAAAATTGTACATTAGATAGCAACGTCAGAGCGAGCTTAAGTAATAACTTGCCCTTTATATATCAACTGTGTCAACGATGGGAAGAAGTGCAACGTACTTAAAACGGCTCATTTCAGGAACATTGTGCTATGCCAATTGCAGTCAAGACGAATATATCTATATATATAGGCCGTGAGATATTGGAAAATTTCGTGAGTCAGCATATCCATTTTAACCGAATCGGAAGAAAGCCGGGCAAGGAATCAGTAAACGAAAATTTGGTCTTATGATCGACAACCCCTGCCGCGGCCAACTGATGCGTGAAGAGGCATATGTAAGACGCAATAGCCGAGCATCGAGTTCATTAAAATCTATAATAAAAAATGCTGGGTCAGTTAACGGAAGATCGTTCTCGGTATATATCGACCCGCAAACAACCTCTTTCGAATTTACGCTCTTCGATATAGGTCATGAATTTTACCATTTAGAAGATGATATCTGGTGATTGTCAGAGGATCGCAACAGCCTGTTCGGACCGGACATTCTCTATTAAGTAAAGTATAAGGTAGTTTGAAAGTACGACACCGAATAAGCAATGTCTTGTTAAAATAGACTGTAACCTTGTATATAATCTATTTTCATCATTGTTATTCCAACATACATCATCAATGCCTTTCACTACATGTCAAATATGCACAGTTCGCTGTGGCTACGCGGAGTTGCCGAAACGTTATGTATAATTACTGAAACTCGTTTAGATCCATTTACTTCGAGCGTTGAACCCACATGGGCCTCAATCTGAACACCGAGCATGGGTGCTGGAGGTGAAATGCGCTCTGAGCTGGGCATATTGGCACACACCCCAGCAGAGAAGTAGAGATTAAATTGTGGATTAGCGACTGCATCGCTCTGCGTAGTCGTTTACTTCAAAATCCAGAATATTTTGCTGAGAGGAATTATTGAATCCAAACGCCTGCGGCTGACCCCAATATCGAGGCAGGGTAGTGGCTGCGGCCGTTCGCCTGTCGACCCTAACAAATATTACATGTACTTAAAGTTCAGCGTATCGACATGCGTTGTTATTTCACTTATAAGGAACTTCCTGAACATGTTGAACTATCAGCAGTCGTCCCCTTCAAACGATCTGCGTCTTTCTCTCCAGCTCTGCTTTTATCAAGTTTACTGCACTGGCGAATGATATCATTAAAACAGATTATAGTTGTGTTAAATAAATGGTCTTTATACATGAAGTAAAGTTTACAAACGTCGATACAATTGACCGATCGAAATAGCAAGACCAGAGGGTAACGATCATCTTCACCTGAGAGCGCTTTGGATGCCCGAGAAGATCAACCAGGCGCGTTAAAAAATACCCAAGGAATACCACATTTATATAAACAATACATCAAAAGCTAACGAGTAATTGTTAGTTTATCAAAAAACATCCGAAGCGTATTGGCGATAGTTGAGAAACTTCAGAAGTAGCTTGACGAATCATATGATGACACGGAGTGCACAATGGGCCTTCGTCTTCTCGTTGAAAAATAGTATATGCGAGTGCTTGCCGAAGAGATCTACGGATTTATACACCCTAATGTAGCTAGGCCTAGTCGATGGAGGTCACTTGCAGATATATGTGCGTGTTGGCTTGGATGTGTCGACAGGGGAGGGCGGTCTGTGTTCACGGATGAGTGTAGCCCTACGAGGCAATGTCAGGGAGAGAATACACATTGCGTATCGGGCCGGAGGCTAGTGGGTTAGGTAGATATCCGTTGCAGATGCACCCGTGAAGGTTCGGCGCGGAACCGCTTATATCGATGCTACCTTCAAGTGACTACGGAGTTGTATTGGCCGGACCTATCAACTGGGAGTCGATCCGGCGAGGTAATGTCGATGACTCCTACCCAATCACAAACGACGCTGCGGGCTCGAAATCGCATCAATGTACACTTGCCCGCGTAGTACGGATACCGCGACGCCTTGCGTTGCAAATGTGATGTGTGTATGACCGACCAGTTTTGTCTTGTATATGTAAGGCATATGAATGGAGAAAAGTCCACTGCCGTACAGGCAGAGAGCGACTTAGAATCTGCGACTGCAAAGTGTGTTTTCCGCTACAGTTGAGAGAATAACGGCCGAGGTGCTGCAGGCGTCGTTGCCGGTGCCGCTAAGCCCGCAAGCACACACAATATGATCTGAGGGATTGCGTTGAGCAGCTTGCTTGGACAACATAGTCCCCTCTCAGCACGATAGCATGAGGCCCGTACGAGAATTCGTCGTAGCTATAGACCTTGCCCTCCCCACAGACGTTAGTCATTGCACCACGAAATAGGGGTTACGCGAAGAGAGCGAAATACCGTTGGACCTCACTCCGTGGACCTTGTGTATGCCGTATGGCTAACGTTCGTGCACAAAACTGCTTGTAAAACATGGCGTCAACGTAATCATTGTATTATCCGATTTTGTGTCTGCCTCCGAAAGTGCTACTGCCATTGTTGACTATTCGACGCCCTTCTGGTCTCACTGTGGCTGCATAATTTAAATCAGGACTAGCGCTGCCTCACCGAGTAGGACACAATAGTTTTGCCTTAGCGACAACTGTAAGGTGGCATAAAGATTCCATAAAACATCACGATTATTAAATATGTTGTTGAACACTGGAAAATTCAGTAAATTGGTGAGAGGGGTCTGCTGCATCTAGAGATTGTCTCCTACTTTAATTAGGCTGACCGTTCCTTTTCCGTAGAAGTGTTATAAGGGTAACACGATAAAGGGATTGTGCTAGATCTAAAAAGTGAGTGTGGACACAACGAAGAGTCGCGGGGAACACTTTTTGCTAAACCTTCTGTCCCGTGGGCGCGTATTATAATACCCGCTCGTGGGACAAAGCTGTTCTCGAAACTCCTGTTAGAAGCTTTTCCACTCTAATTTAATACCTTTTCAGCCTCCGACCATGTTCTCAGTATCCAATAAATGCCCGATAATATTTAAGAGGTCGAAAAGCACCTCAAAAGTATGGCAAAGATTGTGGTAACTGTGGTGCCAGACAGAGCAGGTTACTTACTAATGTGCCGTGGCTAGCTTCAAATAAACACCGATGCGTCAAAAAAAATTGAGATAGTTCCCATACAAATAACTAGTTTATGTTAAGAAAAAACTAATTTTTTTAATCGTCGTTAAAACCGGAAACGTTATCAGAGACATGGCGAAGTGCTTATTCTCTAATTCGATACAAGATTAGTTCGTACTTCGTAGTAGAACGTCTTTTTACGGACAGAACAGTTGTAATGGTTGGAAAAAATGCCTTCGTTTTGTTTTAAATAAATATTGAAGAACGTGAAATAGTCCAATTTAGCGGTTTGTTGAATTAAAAACGGTCATGGAACTTGGAGAAAAACTTTATTGCAATGGAAATATAATGGACAAGTTTTCAGTAGAAGAGAAAAAAACTAGACCTAGAAGATTTACAGTTAGGGGTAGTCGCTTTTATAACCTATTTTAATTACACATACGTCTTTTGGGCTCCGAAGAGTTGTATTCCGTTCAAAAAAAAAATTCTTTATAAATACAAATCGAGCATACCTTGCTACACATTGCTGGCTGATAATTAACAATAAACTTTGATAACGCTTTCCATTTCTGCCGTCACTGGTCTGACACCCTTCAATACATTTCTCCCGCGGTTAACATTGCCATGTACACAAATAGGTAGGTATATCGTTTCGTGAAACAACACGAGAGCCTTCTGACCAAACTTTTCGCGGGTAACGCTTCGTGATTCCCTCACACGGAAAGTTTTCTCGCCTTATAGCAATGATTGTTGATCGCAAAAAAAAAAAGCAAGCAACTTAGAATTAGGTACATGCGCTGCCTGTTCGTAGACAGATTTGTAATATCGACCCTCTCTGACAGGAGAGCCGCGGTCAACAGGATCGCGATGGTCCAAATCAGGAACTACGCAGTTCTTGATAAGTTGCCACTGTTGAACGTTCGTGACGGTATGACGATTGAAACTAACTGCGTTTCGACTGGCGGCTATCGCTGAAACTAAAAGCCACTGAATTGGTAAGATTTCACTTTTAACAAAGAGTTTTCGCTTATAAACAGCCCAAGTGTTATTACTGGTACGTGCATGCTCATTGCGCTATTCTAATTCAGAACAGTGATAGCGGAGTTCGGTGACATCGAGAGAATTTTGCTCTGCGAGCAAATCCTGCCTAATCCATTAAATCAAACAAAGTCTCTCGTCTCAGACCACCGTTCAGTGGTTGTAAAATAGCATTTCAGAATCCGGAATATATTCACGAAGCGATATCATGCCAGTAAGTGTCCATCTGCGTGTTCAGAGTAGAGGAACGCCTTTATTACTTCAATTACCTGTCAGATGATCATCTAGTAAAGTGACGTCGGCTAGACGAGGGACTAGCACCAACAGTGGGTCGTTGTAGCAGTATGCTGCATACGAAACAGGTAACAACTTAGACCTCGTCTCCCTGGCCTGGCAGGGGTCCCGCAACCCCCATTTTCGTCTTTATCGTTGCTCCTACTCCAGGCGTCACGACCCGCTTTCACCGTTGCTGCTGCTGCTGCTGCTACGGTACGGCGCGTCCGGCTTTTGTTCCTTGCACTGCCAGCGCCGCTACAACTAGTCCTGCCGCCTCGTGCCCTGACTCTGGAAGTCGGTTCCCGACAGCAAGCTTTTACCGAAATAGCTTGTCGTCTCCTCCTGACAGGTTCCAACCGGTAGCGGCGGCAGTACCAGCTGTTCTGTAAGCCAAAGGATAGACAGTTGGACAGATAGTTGCAAGAGCAGCTGCAGCTGTAAAAGCGCTACTGCTCGTCCGAGCAACGGAAACGCGATGCACTTCGCCTGATTGCGCTGAAGATTAAGGAAAAAGATCAAAAACTAGACAGGGGAGGACTAAACAATAGGTGTATATATATACATATATATATATATATATATATATATAAGCAAAGTACAATAAAAACCAGCTGTCCGCCATACCGGCAATGAATAGTGGAACAGGGGATAAATACGGCCCGTATAGCCAAACCTGCTTGCCAGTCTCCATGTGAGTCACAGCTGTTCTCGAGGAAAAAAACAACTTGACATGCCGTATGAAAACAAACAGTAAATCTACTTACTTCGGAAACTTTCTTTTTTTTCTTTTACGAAGCGAAAATCAAATGCGAACGGTATTTATAATTAACTGAAACGCATGCGTAAGTAAGTGTATGACGTCAGGTCACGTATTCGTCATATTAAGGAACGGCATGACGGCAGACATGAACGGGAGTTCATGTCTCTTCAGATCCACTAAGCAAATGTTTTCTATTGTCGATCGTAGCTTATTTAGACAGCGCACGTTAGCGCACTAAAATACAATTAAAGTCTTATTACTCTAACGTGGAGTAGGCGTATCCGAGTATACGCCTCTGCGTGAACTTTTCTAATATTTATTATAAGTGAGCAGGTTACTATAAACATTAATTTTCTTATTATATTTTTTATCGACGTAAATTAGTCATTTTCATATTGATAGACTCATCTTATTATCAACTACGTAAATAGGAACTTCACTCCGGCTGCTACTGCTACGTCGTTTTTGTTTTACGGTTAGCTAACACTGTAAATAGCGATTAATTCTGTTATCTGTACCTTTACGAATAGGATATATCTGATTGCCAATCAAAGACCAGAGGATAACACCGAAAATCTATTTCAAGATGCATAGATTCAATAAAGTGTAGAAAGATATTCGGTTCAGACGAAAAAGTGAAACTAAACTACTTTTCCTAATAGATAATCGCGTGCTGCTCTCAGGAAATTTGTTCCTAGGTGGGGTATTTCGAAACTTTCTAATAAAAAAAAAACTCGTTCGGACGGCTAAGACCGAACGGGCCGAAGGACTAACTCGACCCTCACTATGCGACACCTAGACACAAGCTGTCTGTTAATTAAGGAAGGTTTTAGGTGATCATAAAACAGACGCCGTATAATAGTTTCTTGAAAAGCCTTTTTTCTATCGGAACCGAGTAGAAAAATTTACAGCGCTATTTACAATACCATTTCTACGATACACAACAAACATGAGTAATTTATTAGACAGGGTTCTTTCTAATAAAATGTTTACAAGGAATTCCTTTGCAGTCAGTTTAATAACTCCTGCACGCCTAATAAAAACCGTTCATGGGGGATATGGGCTCGTACTGCAGCAGAGCGCAAAAAATTGTTATGGTTTCATATACCGAAAATGTTCACGAACCTGTAGTTAGCTCATGACATACATACAAACACAGTAAGTTGCGGACCGGATTATGCTTGTACAAACGTGTCTTAAGCAGGACATTGTCGAAGGGTGACGAATCGCATCTTATCGTTCATAACTTTTTATGGCTATTAGTTTTGCCATTGCCAAATATCAGATTATAGGACGGATGGCTTCCACCTAATTATAAATCAGCGCCTGCAATATGTTGCTAGTTAACGGTGAAAGACTGAAGAAGGGTGGCCAGCGCATTTAGTCTGAATCTTATACAAATACTGTTGTTCTTCGACCTCGAGCACTAGTCACTGTCTATAGAAGTTTCTAATGCCCGAAAAGAATGTAGGTACTTACGCAAATAAATATTTTTCTGGCTATAGCCCACTCGGCTCGCTTATTGACAACGAAATGAAGAAGGAGTTTTGATTACTGCAGTCTTTTTGTAAAAGAATTAGATGCCACACAGACAGCTCCGCCCTCGCATTTTCCCACAAAGAAAATCAGGTTTCTTCTAAATTTGGCGGATTCACGTTGAGCCCTCGAAGCCGCCGACAGCCATCGGAAGGGGGCCAGGGAACACAGGCTCTGGTTAGACTGCACTTTGCCCTGCTACTTCTATTACTGCTGCAGCTTGTGACACAATGGCAAGCTAAGGGGCACACGCAATTCCAGGCTGATTGCACAGAAGGAAGGATTCCTCTCCTATTCTTCGTTCGCCGTTGGTGAGCTTGACGGTATTATCTATTCAGGAGCCCGAGTCCATGTCGATATAGACGCGGGCTGGGGATCGTGAGGGCGCCACGCAGTGGCGATGGAGTGGGCGCCAGTGGGTGCAGGCCGACCGAAACCCACCGGCTTAGCTAGCGTCTTCGAACCAAATAGCAGGTCGGCTACTAGCTGAGGAGGTCGTCTCGCTTTCCTTACATTCAATCAAAGCCGTCCATTCACACGGTCCGCACATTACATCGGAGGAACTGCGCGGTAACAACCGACGGCTGTTTCAGCAGCTCTAGTGTTATGAGACTAATCAGTAGTAACCAAGCAGCAGAAGAACGGTAGGGTTGTCGGTAACGGTTGGTCTGTGTGGTGGTAATGGTATTGCAGGGCAAAGTCGTGCAAACGGCAGCGCTCTCAGCTCGCCCCTCGACGCCGCCGCCATCGACTCCTCCTTCAGTGTGTTGTGTTAGCTTTCCAATGGCAAGCGAAGAGCGACTACGAAAAAGTGCGCTATTCTGACTGACAGCGATTAGTTGTCTGCGACCGTGTTTCTGTTGGTGCTGCCGCTCAATGCTGAGTTATTAACTGACAGAGTTATGAAAGCAGTCGAGACAGCCGATCGTTTAGCGAACAAGCGCAGACGGCTAGAGAAAGTAGACGACGAAGTCTGTCTTTGCCCCTTGAAACGGAAACAGACCTTGCTAACAGTTACTTTCCAAAAGAAAGGACATCAGCATTTCATTTGAATGCAATAAGATAACCATGCATGAATGTACCTAGCCTTCGGGTTTTTTCTTCAAACAGAACTCAAGGGTCGGGGCAATATACAAGTGAATCTATAGGTAACGGAGAGGTAGCGTTCTGGGGAATATTGTATGCATACGTACTGGTAAATGATACAATAGGCACGAGTGACTGCGCAAACAATGACACGAGCGAGTACGAAAACTATTCTTTTTTATCCTGATCAAATAACACATATATAACAAAGTAATGTGATAGTGTTTTTGTTATTTCCAAAATACATGCTACACGATGCTAGATAAGAATTCGTGGTAACCATTAAAACGAAGCGTGAATGTCGTGACCATCGCTGTTTCAGGTACCGTTGGTGGCAAAAGTGATCAGCACAAGAAGGGACTATGAAATACCAAGAATTATAAACACAGAGAATTATATGTTGGTTTATAGCTGCATAATTAGCATCTCTTTGTTTGTTGCATTTGTTGAAGAAAAACGACATAAGTTCAGCAAGACTTACTACGACAGTTTTTTTTAGTGGAGCAGGTCTTCGATGCTATACCAAACAAGTGACTCCGAGCCTTTGTTACCATAGGAAATATAGTTGGTGAATGTAAGGAAAGGCATTGCATGAAATAACACATATCCTGCCCTGAGTTACAATGTTTTGGTAATCGGCAGAGCTCCAAAGCAAACGTACACACGTTATCGTTTACGGAAACAAATTGCATGAAATTCTCTCACATCTACCAACGATCAATTGACTCGTTGTAAATTTTAAGAAAATAGGTAGAAATGGTACCTGGAATGACCATTTGGAAGTTAATTTTTCTGTGTTTTAAGTTTTACGCCCGGTATCGCCGTAAGGCATCCTATCGGGGTCGTGGGGGGGAGGGGAGGGTACCTTCTAAGGTAAATGTCCATGTTTGAGTGCTGAATGTCGTTTTTCTTGTGGGCTTTTTCTGATTTCTGCTTCGGCAGCCCCTGATTTTTCGCCAATGTGGCGTATAAAATTTCAGACTTGAAAATTTAGGAAATTTTCCCTCGATGTCTGTAAGAAGAGTATTGAAAATGACGCTTTCCATCTAGAAACCATGTAGGTAACAAAATAATGAAAACATATTCATGGTAGATACATCTGGATTACCGATTTATACATAGGGTGGTTTTTTAGATATAGCGTTGATATTGCATTTGACGTTTCTAATTGGAGAGAATCGGTGCGTGCCAAATCGATTTGACGCCGGGTCCCATTTTTCAGAGGTTTTATACTGACAAAACTAGCAGAACACTTTTATATTGATCGCAAAATGCGTTTTTAGTTTGGAACTATTACATTGGATTGTGCATAGATTTCGTGCATATAGATCGTGCACCGTGCCCTGATTCTTCTCAAAAACTGTTCCCCTAGTCTATAGGCTGGTGAGAATGCTCATTGGTCTTTCCTACATATTTTACAGTTACGACATACGAATTTGTTCCTAGGTAAATTAGTCTCGTACAACGTAACGATTTCAATTTTAGTACTGTAATATGGTTCTCTATTCAAACACCATGGACACCTCTTTCATACGCACGTGTTATTATAGGTACAAAACATACTTTAGCTCGCAACGGCCACTGTCCTTTTGCATCCATATCTGTGCACGATACTACTTTCCGTGAAGAACTTTTCCATATTTTAGTTTAACCAGAACGTAGCGAGTACCCGACATGCTTTCACAGACACAAACGTCGATCTTCAGACCACCCGCGCTGTAAAAAGCAGCAGGCCTCCAGCTGCCGCTTCATTCAGATGTGTTTCTCTATCTGTAGGCTTAACCCATCGGGCTCGGCGCCTGCTTCACACTTCCGTCGGCGTCTCATTCTTTAACCCTTATCCTGCTGCTAGCACAGCTCCTGGTCTTCGCAGCACTTGTTGTCGTCCCGTTGCGTCAGCTGCCTCAAAGTAGCTCTTCTTTGACAATAGCGGCAGCAGTCGGGCTACTGCTGACTAATTGCCTGGCAACTGCTTCGTTTAGTGTGCTACTACTGTTGTCGGACTAACATGATTTATTACCGCTACAAAGTGACCTAACCTTTGGCTGCTGGCCTCATTTGGATCGTCCGTCAGCCCGTTCCCCTACGTCCCTTTTCGTTCGGCCTTTGCGTTGTCTTTAGTATTTGTCGTCTAGCAATGTAGCCTGATCGTAGGGTTCCGGCTACCAGTCATCTGACACTGGCGTTGTGCCCCGGACGCTGGGGCGGCCTTGAACGCCGCTAGCAGAACCCATGCTGTCGTTGTGTTGTCGCTCCGTTGTTCACTTGAGTGTAGCTGCGCTGCTGAGAGAGCGGTAAGCCGTGGAGCACTTCATAACGCCCGATTTGCCCATTAGTGCTCCTATATTCGCCTCCCTATGCCCGTTTGGTCCCATAATGCCCTGACGTAACGTATATCGCATCACTTCATCCTCCAGCCAACCGACGCTTTCCATCTGGCTTGCCTCCGTTCTGACTAAGCGGAAGAGACCACTTTAGAGAGTCGACGAAAGACGTGATGCTTATACCGACATGGAATCCCGTCACCAAACTATGGGTGCTTATAGAAAAATTTGCGTTTGAGACAAATTACATAGACTATTTGATCCTCAGACACCCGGTACAATACGATATGTTGGAGAATACATTTGTGTCCATTCGACGTTGGAGGAGATCTTTTAGCCGGTTCTCCTGAGTAGAGATATCAAAAGATTGACGAGTATCGCTTGCAGACAAAGGGACTCCTTCTCGATCTTAAGCAAACGCTTACATACAATCTACAAGCTTTTTTAGCTTCTACTTTATGTTGTTGTGACAGTAGTACGCAGGTTGTATTCTTGGCGAAAGAATTGCACGCTTTTCAAGGCAGTAAATAACATTGATCTATAAATGACCCTAACTAACTAACTAACTAAAATTGTGTCAGAGTTTCTGCAACGGCTGCTGACTGGCGGTCGCTTTTGGTGGTGTTCGACGGTGGGAAGTGTAGGGAATGAATTGAGGACTATGAACGCCTTGCAGAGGAATAGAAATGGTCATGGGATTAAGCCGTGAGGCAGGCGCATCGATATTTGTAAGGAGCGGCCCGCGCCGGGTTTAGTTTCGGCATCGGTGCAAGGGAGACGCGAAAGTACACTAATGAAAATCTGTGCGAAGGCTTACGCCCAAAAGAGGTTGGCTTACCGAAACAGTTCGTTCGCCGCTACAGATCGAACAAGGAGACGCTTGAACTGTTTGTGTATGCTAAATGAACGCTACCAACTGGGCTCAGACCCAACCTCAAATTGACCGTGTTTCTGGCTAACGCCCAAAGAACCGCGAAGCGGGCAACTTTTCCCAACTTGAAAATTGCCAATTTTGATGCATCGATCATGGCTCATCGCCTAGCCAGTCTTAGGTGAGCGGCGATAGAACGAATGTTGCGGTTAGAGTCGAAGACCCATATATGTAAGACCGGTCCGAAAGAAGCCCGACCAGTCTTGTATAAATCAGTCGAGGTTTTGGTGTTTCTAATTTGCCATCGTGGCCGCCCGGATGTTAATAAAACGGGACACCGATTGATGGCGTACTGCTTATACTGGCTTATGGATGTTGACCAGAGTACGAGGAAAAGCGAGCGAGCATATTCTTTTCCACTTCGTTAGCCAGGAAGCTGCAAATCCGCGGTTAAAATCAAATAGAGAGAGCGCAGAACCGCGATCACAACGTATACTGCTACGGCAGCGTCAATTCATCGAGCCTTTTTTCGTAGCCAGTATCCTTCAAATAATTTCAAATTTTATGCTAGTGGATATATAGCCGCTTAGAAGTACCATGGCTATTCACGTTTGCTTAGTTTTTGCGACCAGCTGTGGTCGAACATTACGAAGAGTATCTTTAACTAGAATGGAAATGATAGAATTATCTTTGGCCTATTTCCTCCGATTCTGCGCATTCTGACCATAAATAGCATAGTTTTTGTTTTTTTTTTTACGGACCTGAGCAAAATTCGTTACTCTATCGTGATAAAACTATAGCAAATTTTTACTGAAATTTTACCACTGTTTCTGTCTGAATAAGCAAATTCTAACAATTTTAGCTACTATTAGCACTTAGCAAATCTCAGCGTAGCGCCAGCTCGAACGAGCCTATATTATAGCTAAACTATGTTAGCTCCGTTAAAGCCGTCTGACGAAAAAAAATGGTCAGTACTTTCTTGACAGGTAATCTTGTAACGTAAAGCTAGAAATTTTACCTGTGCAAGAATAAAAAATAGATAGGACAAACGCGTCCGATGAATGACGAATCACAATTGATCGTTATCGTAGTTTCGTAGCATAACGTTTTGAAAGATTCTCTTTCTCCTATCTGGTTAATGTATTTCGGGTGGAAACTTAATTCAAAGGTAACGACTTAATCTTTACTTGAAGAAAAACACTATCCAAACTTTGCCTCTTCACACTTCTGTCCTCGAAGTGGCGATGTTTTCCAAAACAGGAACTTAACTTTCAGGACATTAAAAGCTTTGAATAGTGCAACAGGAAAAAGTCAGCACTAAAATGAAGGGCAAAATATTGAATACAACTCAATAGAATTCGATGAAATCAGCAGAGTCCGAAGAAGCGACTAATTCTACTATTGGGGCAGTCTAAAACGATACTGCAGGAGCAAAGCTTGAAATCTGAGAAAATAACCTAAAAAAAATTAATTACATTTTACGTTTAGCCCAAAAGTCTAACGACAAAGAACACAAATACACAAAAAATATGAAAAAAAAAAAAAAAACATACGTTTTAGGAAAAAATGAAGCAGCAGAGAGCGTACCTAAATGAAAAGGTCCAAAAGGGGATACCTGTAGGGTGTGAAGAGGATCCGAAATGCCAACTGTGAAAATGAATGCACAAGTTCAAATTGATACTGCTGGACTGTGAATCAGTTAACTTTAAAGTTTGCTAACATTTAATTAATTAACAAATTAATACAAACATTAACTTTAAACGATCGCTTAGCAATGATTTAGTGAAACTTATTCATTAACTCTGCGACCGTAGACTATGAGGGAGTATCACGAAAAAGACTATGAAACCCTGTACTGGGCAGGACATTTTTTCGGAGACATTAAGATCATTGCTCCTGATAATTTCTAATAAACATTAATGCTTTTTATTTTCAATAGACCGTTGGAGGAAGTGCTAGGTAGCCAACTACAAAAGAAATATTCAACAAAGTTAACAGAAAACAATTTATTTACCTTGTTTCAGTCTGGATAATATATATATATATAGCGTATAAACTCATGGTTAGTTAATAAAGAGAATAATATTGCCGGACAACTCACAATAGTTAGTTACTGGCTGGAAGTGAGCAATATCTGTCTTAATATCGGCAAAACTGAGAGGTAACAACTATTCATTCTATTTATTATAAGAATGTTTTGTATGCAGTCTCAAAGAGGCCAATCTTAATAGGCCTGATGATTTAGATTTCAATTGGCCTAGTGTTTCCTATTAAATTAGAATTTTACCTAGATCTTTTAAGTAATGACCAGTTACGTGCGGCGTACGCATAATTATGTTGCCCATTATTTAGCATAGTAATGCTCGTAGGCATTTTTCATCTTAGGTTTCCACAGCTCAAATCCACCTTCACGCCTTGACTTGATTTCGTGACTGTAGAACAAACAACGTTCCATGAAATGGTACTAAAAAAAAACGACATTACGGAAATCTGTGCGAGAAATTTTACGAGCAAACCCATCCTGCATCAGGAAGCGGGCTCGCCTCATGTAACTGTGTTACTTCAATCGGCGGATGTTTTATTGGGTAAACGAACATGACATAACATCTGATAATATATGCTAAATTTTTATTCAGCCAGGAGCTTTCGTCACACATAGCTCTATGCTTCTAAGTGCTCTTTTTTAGCCAAATTATCGGTAATGATATTCTCTGTGTTCTACACGTCTCGTGTACCACCCTTTTTGTACAATAACATTGTTTTGTCCCTATGCCATCTTGCGGCTATGATGAAGTTTAAACATTGGCAAGAAATAAACACACCTAGTATAGATAGTAGTATCTGGGCATTTTCATTGCAGTGGTCGTCTCCATTGATCGTATGCAGTCGGCATCGTCAAGTTAATACGAACGTCATCGTTCACAGAACACGTTTATCTAACGAATTTGAAGCAAATGGTCGTCACGTAAACGTCTTTCTCAATATAAAACCATAGTCGGCCGCTGTTCTTGCCACAAATACATATAAACGAAAAGAACAACGATAAACACGTTTTAAGATAACCGTCTTACATCTCGGAGGGTAAATACTAGTGACGTACTGACTCACGCCTTGCGTGAGTTTAAGCTCACTATATAGAAGATGGACAACTTTTTACATAATAAAATAAATATGAAATGTCACCCATAAGGTTTGTTAACCCGACGCTGGTGAATCTGAATTAGAATTTTTCTGAGCTACTCCACATTACTGGGTTGTACAATTCAGCCACTATACAGAAGTACATTTCCTCTCCGAGAGGTAAAGGTCAAAGACGCGACTGTTCGCATTCAGAGGAAATCTTACGATGATCTTTGACATGATTTGTTCTCTATGATGGCAGGAACCAAGCATTGCGTCTACATACGACTTTCATGAACACAACAAATCTAAGTGGTTTCTAGATAAGTGGCTATATACGGGAAATCACCCACAGATTTTACTTAGGCAACCACTATATAGGCCTGCAACGATTCGCGTAAGGCTTCTCGAACAGTCAGGATTAAACGGTACTATATTGCATACATATATATATGGGCGAATATGTATTCCTAATCTACCAGACCGACACCATCGCTCTTCGCAATTTGCGGTTATATGGGATTAAGGAAAAGGCAAATGGTTTTGATTTGGTGCCCAATAATTGGATAGAAAAACAAATGTCCGATTAACAAGTTGTAGTATTGCTATTGTCTGTGTACAGACGAACAGCACTACTTTTGATTCAAACCTTCGCCAAATGCACAAGCGCTTTGTTTCGTCTTTGAAATAGAAAAAGTTTGTAAGTTGTTAGTAAAGGCCTTTTGTTTTGCTGTAAACAGTTATTATCATGGTGATCATTAGTTCTGCAATGCCTAGCGTTCATATTCAATTCAAACCCAGTATAGTCACAACTTCGAACCTTTCCTATTCACCAAGTTCCAACGTACTAATGGCTTTGCCCAAATATAACGCCTTACAGACGCCAGATCGGTAATTGAAAACAGTGACAACAGACATGAAACAGTGAAGCATGGTCTCACTTAAATAGTTATTAAAATCATATCGAGTAGTTTATGCAAGGTGTTAAACAGGCTTATTAGCCAGGAAAACAATGTCCTCATATGGTGTTATTCCGGCAGCCTTGTCAACCAGAATCGTTACTGTAAGACAGTTTTTAGTCGTTTTTCTCGGATCTCTGTGGACGGGGCAGTCGTCGTAACTACTGGCACATACTTCAACGAGTCTGTTCTTCCGTCCGTTTTACTTCTCAGCCCTTCAGGTCGTCCTCTAGCTGCTAAGAGACGCGCTGTAGACGTCGTGCAGGTGGCCTTCTGGCCGACGCATCGCTAAAACGTGAGCTGATTCTGCTTTGTCAGCTTGACTCGTACTTGCTCCTTTACTGTTCAGTGACTCACCTTCAATGGGATGTGATGACGGACCACCCATTTCCGTTGTTGTCGCCGCAACAGTCCCAAACCCACTCTGGTAATACGAGTCTTTCGTAGCAGTGGCACTTCTATTCCTTTCTTCCCACACCACCGACTCCTCGAGTAGCGCCGCGGTTTGAACTGGATGACACTAGCCGAACGTCTGTCGCGTAACAGGCAACTTCGTCTAACGTTCGTAGTCCGTCTAAGTCTTCAAAGCTTCTGTTGCCGTTTGCGGTGTGGAGAGGAGCGGGGGACTCGTGCAGGGCAAGCCACAAATACCCGAGCCGCGGCACTCAGCTATCTCAAGAGTCCACATACTGTAAACTAGTCTTGAATATTCGGGCCACCTTTCCCACCAAATCCCACCGACCTAACGTTCAAAGTCGTCTCTTTCTACCGCTCAATTTCCCGCGTACTAATGCGCGCAAGGATGAAATGGCTAGAGCTGAAATGACTCTCTCTTCGAGTCCTGCGCGCAGTAAGCAGGCCGCGGACAACAGTGTATTCGTCGGCAAACCAGTGAATAAATGAAGGAACGAAGACCCGAACGGCCGCTATAGCTTCTAATTACGAGTGCTGCTTTTTCGCAGTTTCGACGAGAACTGCTAGGCTTGCGTACTGTGCGGCGATAGCAGTGCTGCAGCCTCTCGCCCCGGCTGGTCGACGGGGGTGAGCCCGTCCGCCAGACTCTCATGGCGACCGTGGCCACCGTTGGCTTCCTCTTTTGAAGAAAGTTTGTTTTGTGTCGACGAGGGCAAACCTGCTACGTATGCTTTCGTGGCTACCTCGTCGCTGAGTCAACCTTTCGCCTATAGCCTTAGGCTTTTCTTCCTGAATCTTCCGAGAATTTTCACAGTGTGTCATAAGCACATATGCCGCTATACGCTGCCCTGCTACAGCATTCACTCTAGGGTTGTCACACTGTCCTTTTTGCCCTGCCTTTTAGAGTCTAGTAGTTGTATAGAGCAATACTGGCCTCATGGTGATATGCGGCTGTTTGGCGTATTTTTGGTGGGCTATCAGGTGAATTTTCTGTGGCATATATAGTTAAGAACAATAAAGACGTATATATGATATACGTCTTTGTTAGTTAATTAACATCGAGGTCAATGTTCAAGTGAAGAAGTTCCAAAGGTATTTTACGATTTTAAGGAACAAAGCAACTTCCACACAGGTTCGTATCACATCGACAAGTATGTAAACTGCATTTTTATATAATTATTGAAAAACACATTTTAGGACGTTTCGACCGTAGTGGTATACCCAGTAAGTTGACCAAACATAAGGACCTATGGGTAGACGTTGTCAAGAGCAACGAAACTTGGCCAGACGGCCTCAACGTTTAATAATACTATATTACTCATAGTAACTACGTGGATTCACCAGCTTTGCCTTACATCTCTTCTGCCGTTCATTTAGCTGACCTTCATCGATGTCACACCCAATGTGACACAAATTATGTCTCAAAGAAGGCTATTATTTCATTGAAGTAACCATGCTCCGTTTACACTGTCACTCGATCCTGTTTACTTGTTGGAGTCCTTCAACAATCCTGCCGCCTTGCTTGAGTTGCCTAAAATTGAGGATTTTCCATTCAAGCTAGCTTTCCATTGCATCCATCCGGATACAGTGATTGTCTTGTCTGTCAGTCTATTACCTCATGTGAATGATTCCGTCATCTTTCTATAGTTATTCAATTTGACTGCTCCAGTGATTAGTATCACAAACTGTCCTATATTTCGTTGTAGCCACCCGACTGCAATAACACCGTTCTTCTATTTGCATATGTCGGTACTTTTGTCCATCTCTGTGTTCCGCTCCTGCCGTCTTTCCATTGCGAATAATCAGTTGCATGGCTGCGTGTGCCCTGTTACTTCGCGAAATGACTAACCTACTCCTCGGAAGGGCCAATATGATTTGAATAAACTGAGCTTTATTTGTATATGTAGAGCCAATTCCTGGCCTTGCATGTGGCGCCGATCTATTGTTTCGCCCTTACTTAAACTAAACTTGTTGAGATGTAGGCCTATTGAGTTGTAGGTCCAACTTCGCACCTACAAACGATCTTCGGATGCGAACCTTTTAAAGATTCCCATCAGTTGCCCTACAGATATCTGAAAGAGGGTCAGAGTTGCTAAATATTAGTAGACAACTACTCCTAGAAAATCACGCGGCGAACTGCCAAAATCAAGTGTACAGAATTCTTACAAGAGATGGCACCAATTTACAGTCTTGGGCTCTAAAAGGGCGCAAAGGAATTCATGCCCAAACCATGTCAAAATTCTCCAGTCGGGCAAAGCCACATTGCCCTAAATATTGCTAGACAACAGGGCGATTGGGTCATTCTTTGTTGTTCCAAAGCCAGTATATATTCAATTTTCAAATGGAACGTAACATGCTGGATTGAGGCACGGTCTGCATTTATCGTATCGCTGTGTTTTAAAAGTATCTAGTCAACCATCCTCTTCATATCCCACAAAATCCTCTGAAATGTTAGCATTTCTCTTACGTTAAAAGCTTTCGTAAAGCTTCCTTCTTTCATTCTTAATCCCGACTTCGTGCAGAGCTCGCTTCTTTTTTGGTTATGTGAGCAGTTGTGTGCGTATGTTCAATCTCTTGGCAATGGCATCTCCGTTGAAATCATGTGAGGCACTTTCAGTGGGTTCAGCTTCCTACCTTTAAAGCTAAGTACTCACTCGCGTACCGAATAATGAATTTATAATAATTTAGAACAATATGGTTGCTAATTCACAAGAAAGAAAAACTTCTGAGATGACTGGCCCAACTGTTAACGCAATAGAACCTATCGTTCATCGATGGCCTTCTTATATGGCTTTTCGGTGTATAGTCTGTGCTTCAAATTGCGACCTTCAACTCGAAGCGTGTCAACCAGTTTCTACAAATAATGTCAAATACTCCTTGTCCGTTTTCAATCTCGTACACAATTATCGTTATCTCAACTGCGATTTTTCTCAGCGCGGGAACAGTGGCAAAGACCGTGTCGGGTACCCAATTATATAGTCCCACAACAAACTCAGATAAAGCATGAACAGACCGCGCTAGTAGACGCATAACAGTTCAGAAAAAAGATTCAAAATAAACGAATCAAATATGCAAATTTGAAAGTTGAAACGTTGTCGAAATTATATTTTGACCGATTTAACATATAAACAGTGACGATGATCATAATAATAATAATGTGTAGCAAGTACCTCTCGCCATTCCATCTGCGCCGTACCGAAGGGTATGGATCTTCCAACTCGACAGTCCTACACATATTCTTTTACAAGTATGTCGTTTTATTGTCCGAATGTTTTTTCGTTAATCTAGACAGACGCACAAAAGAATAGGGAATTGTTACAATAAATTCATCTAACTGCAATATGGCCTGCTGATACAGCGATGCCAGCATAAATAAGCTACATAGGTATATAGTCGCCCGTCTGTGCTCGTTCACTTGTTCCACTCACTGCATGACGCCACATGGTCACATTACAGTTGCATTGTTCCTTCTTTCTTTTCCTTTTTCTTTTTTTGTGTCCTATTCCTTCTTCTTTTCCCTCAAGGCTACTTCGTCCTCACGTCTTACCTTATCACAGTTTTAATTCGGCCATTTACGCGGGCTTATCTTGATCCCCTTATGATCCCTTCCATGCCCCACGTTCATGTCCCCGTACAGCCAACCATCGCAGCTGACCGCCGCCGCAGCTATCTCTCATTGGTCTGCCAGCGTGGGGACTGGGGTTGAGCCGCTTTAACCGAGAGCTTCACCGGCAGCAGCAGCAGCAGCGGCAGTATTGTGTTACAACAGTCTCGTTTGCCACAGGCGTCGCCGTCGTTTTCGTCGCTTGCAATATCGTCGCCTCCCAAAGAACAACAGCACGGAACAGAGGCAAAAAAACGGCAGGAGATAAATACATTGGCAGGGACGAGCTAGCTGAGAGTGTAAAAGAAGAACCTCGGGATGGGATGGGCCGAGGTCTTCTTCTCAGGACTCGCGTTAGCCCTGTACTGCTACTATACGCACGTCGCTGCTGCTTCTGCTGATCTTGTATGCATGAAATGTTTCTCTTTACTACCCCCCTGCGGTCCGCGCCGGCGACCGCCTACCAGCCAGCCACTACTATGACTACCGCTACTACTATGGCTGATACGAGTTTGCAGCCTGCGGGCGAGACTTGTCTATCTCCGTACATCGTATCTGCGCGTAACACGAGCTGCTGGAACAACCAGTACTGACGCCATTTTCATCCCGTGAAACGTGTTACGATGGTTTCCGTCAACTAGTCAGACGGCCGGAACTGGACCTGTGCTGCCCCCTAGCAATGAAGTCGATTTCGTTCTCGACGAAACTCTAATACTGTTGGGTACCTGACTCGCTCGACAAGGATGGCCTCATTATGTCACCCTCTGGATGTACAGAAGCGTACCCTCGAGCCAGGCGGGTAAGCTATTCTAGACCCGTTTCGGTATACGATGCCTACTCAAAAACTGAACCTTTTCAGCCTATCCCGAGCTCTGATTTCGTCATATTGGACTTAGTAGGCTACATGTATTCGACAAACTCATAAGCTATCCAACTGTCTTCATTATGGCGCGAGATGTTTCTTATTTGCTCTGCGTGAAGGTTGGTGGATTTTGGAGTCTTGTTTTTTCAATGTCGATGCAGTCCTACGGCCACCGAATAGAAACTGAATTAAAATCATCATGCTTCGCCTATAATTCAGGTGGATTTGTTTCAGTATTCAAAACAGGTATCGATTTTATTCCTAAACTGATTAAAAACAGTTACCAGAAGATATATAGCTTACCGATAGTACTTTACTTATCTATAACGACCGAAGAAACGTCTCAATGGAACTCTCGGCATATCAACACTATGACTGATGAAGTAATACATTTCCAGCTTTGCTATAAAGTGCGGCTAAACGAGCGGGTTATCATTGCCACGACCCTTCGCCTATATGCGAAAATATAACAGTGTCGTTATAGGACACCAAACGTATATATGGGGCATTCGACTATGACAACAGTATCGAGACTTACATATCTGTGATTTAGAGATGAGCACCTGAAAATGGTAATTTCAGAAATAGTTCTTCAGGTAACTAGTTTATTTAGTTCACGATTTTAAATGATTTTACACTCTCAGCCTTCCCTTTTTTCGTTTTGTGCAAACTCGTGCACCAAATGGCAACGAAGGTCCCTGTGTGATTCTCGCAGATTTTATTCTATTGATTTGTCTATCTACGTTACGTTTTTATTGCCCGATAGATCCTGTAAGGCGGTACAGGCATCTATGATAATTTCTGCTGATTACGCGGAAATCATATCATTTTGAAAGCAACAAAATATATATTTTACTAGCAGAGAGGTCACTTTTGATCCCTGTGATCTACTTGAAATGCTTGCCATACACAAGTGTTTGGGAAGTTACGTGGACCTACGAAAAATTGCTCACAGATTAGATCTCGCAAGAAACCTTTCCTGCTGTACGTTCTCTTTGTTTTTTTTTTTCTTAAAATACATACCTACATTGTTTCCTGCGCTTCGATAATAATAATAATAATAATAATAATAATAATAATAAAGAGAAAGAATAGTCCATAACTTAGGCGGTGTCCAGGTGGGGTAACAATTATTACAGTTATTAGAATTTCGCTCAAAAGTAAGAATCCTTAGGGTCCTCTAGGAAGCCTTTTACTGAAGCTTTCTGCATCTTCTTTGATCTGGAGGTACACGGTAGTAGTACAATTAGAATTTGTATTAAGATGTAAGAAAAAAAACACTGCACCGAAGATTTCGTGTAAGATTATCAAAGCTTTGTTAAACGGTGCAGAACTGCTATGGGCAGTTGGTAGCTTACACATTTGCTTATACAGCATAATAATTCACTGAAATGAAAAATTTTGTGGTGATTTATCCAGCTTTTTGACGCTCTACCTACCATTCTCATGCCGTCCCATCATACGACGGCTGTTGTTTGCATTCGTCCAAAGTCAAATGGACCCGTGAAATCTACACGGTTTACTCGATAAACCACTTAGGAGTTTTGCGAAGATATATATCTAACACTGTCCTCAAGAAGTTCACATCTACGGTCTTGAATTACTGATTTTGAGCTATGCTTCAAACGCACTCTCTCACGTACAGCTCAGGAAGTTGAAACTCAATTTCGAAGTAGAGACTAAGACACTGTAAGTTATGTAGCCATTTTGAAGTGTCGCAGAAATACTTATCTTCACTTTTCGGTCGGTTGCCTAGCGGAAACATACTGAAACCTGCATAAGTAAAGTTGTTATGTATGAGCAGACGGCGAGACTTGGAAAGGTCGCTAGGACTGTTTCGGTTTTTCGTCTTAAGCTACCACCCGTCCTAAGTGCTCAATAATAATAATATAACAAAGGAAAGTCACGTGAAGCAAGACAGCGACAAATCTGAGAACTCATAGAGTGGCCTAAAGACGCGCCACATCAAAGCACGCCGATGAGAAAGAACGAGGCTCTTGCACGGAGTTTTAACTAGTCAAAGATGACGGACTGTTTCAACACTAATACGCTGACCCAAATACACAGGTCCAAAGTCGTCGTCGACGACTCCGACGGTAGAAGTAACGTCGGCAAGTAGAAGCAACAATAATGAAAACTGCAGCAGAAGGTAGCAGCAGACATTCCTGAAAGTTTTCTTAGTTACACGATGTTTCGAACGGCTGGAGTTTTCTTAACACAATAGCGCAGGACAGAGGAGCCTGGAGAGAAACCAAGACACGAGCTAGAAGCTGTTGAGCTGTTTATGTGTCTTCGGTAATTCTGCGTGTCTTGCTCTTGCCTGTTGTTTGACGTATGAATGCCCTATCTCGTGCAGGTCCCAACTTTAGAGTTCGTTGAGGAGCGGTATCGACAACGAAAATTTTCCAGTGTCTATTTATGTACATGTCTAACAATAGTACCTTTTGTAAGTTACTCGTTTATTATCTATTTAGTATACGTGAGTCGAAATTTTGAAGGTATTTATTGAATATCTGCTAGATAATTGCTTTCTCTTTTACCCTCCGGACTCGAATGCCACAGGTCGTGACCGAAATCTTTCAAAACAGCACATTTAAAATCATATATATATATATAAATATACATATAGCTAAAACGTACATATATTATTAGCATCGGTCATATTATAACTGAATGAATGGATGCTCTACAGTGATGCAAAATGAAGGGAAACTATCAGCTACTCCTTAAGTTACGTGCGTCCAATCAACATGGTATTCAACAGGATATTCTAGGACAAAACTGTTTTATTATTGCAAAACTTTCTCACAAACCCCGCCGCGTTGACATGCTTACCCACATTTCGTATTACAGACTGGATCTTGCCCTAATATATGCTTACGCTAAAATTTGTATCTCAAGTTTCCTGACGCTTCCTTCTTCTACATTTGCGATGCCATATAT